>NC_136906.1:45034456-45036956 GCF_949606895.1 Notothenia rossii
TTAGTTTCTTCTTCCCAATGTTGTAAATAGTTGTCTTTACATTGTGTTATAATGCGTTTGACTGTGATTGGTGTTTGGAGAGCAGTGTTGTTGAGAGACTGGTCAGAGTGGCTCTGAGAGGGGGCAGTTAGCCTCAGCACCAGCTGACATAGGGGACTCTTCTCTGGGGTTAGCTCTTGGCTTTGGAGGGCTTTGGAGTGGAGGGTGTCTCGGGGGCTGGATCTAAGGTGGTTAAAGAATGTCAGTGCTCTCTTTTGAGTGTTAATGATCAGTGGGTATCTGCCTAATTCTGCTCTACATGCATTTGTTGGTGTTTTTCTCTGAACACGTAAAATGTATCTGCAGAATTCTGCATGGAAAGACTCTGTTGGATGTTTGTCCCAGCGGGTATAGCTCTGGTGACTGAGTGGACCCCATACTTCACTACCGTACAGCGCAATGGGCTGGATCACACTATCAAAGATTTTGAGCCAGATTTTAATTGGAATTTGGACATTATAAAATGTTCTCTTAATTGCATTAAGAGCTCTTCTGGCTTTTTCTTTGAGTGCATTCACTGCCATGTTGAAACTTCCTGATGCTGTTATGGTTAAACCGAGGTAGGTGTAACTCATACTATGTTCGATGATATGATTATTTATGGTAAACTGGTATTTGTTCTCCTGACATCTGGGGCGTTTTTGGAAAACCATGACATTAGTTTTCTTCATATTGACTGCCAGGGCCCAGTTCTTACAGTACTGGTCTACTATGTCCAGCTGTTGTTGTAGTCCTTGTTCAGTAGGAGACAGCAGAACAAGGTCATCAGCATAAAGCAGACACTTCACCTCTCTCTCTAGGAGGGAGAGGCCAGGAGCAGCACAGTGATCCAACTGAACAGCAAGTTCATTTATATATATATTAAATAAAGTGGGACTTAAATTGCAACCCTGACGAACACCTCTTCTCTGGGTGAAGAATTCAGTTTGTTTGTCTCCAATTTTAACAGCACACTTATTCCCTAAATACATTGATTTAACCAGATCGTACATTTTGCCCCCTATACCACAATGTAGAAGTCTATAATAGAGCCCTTCGTGCCAAATAGAGTCGAAAGCTTTTTTGAAATCAATGAAACAAGTGAATATCTTACCATGTTTTGTTTGGTGTACATGTTTGTTAACTAAAGTGTGAAGGGTATATACATGGTCGGTGGTGCGGTGTTTTGGAAGGAAGCCAATTTGATTTTGACTCAAGATGGATTGTCGGTTAAGGAAATCTTGTATTCTTTTATTTAGAATACTACAGAATAATTTCCCCAGACAGCTGCTGACACAGATGCCACGGTAGTTATTAGGGTCTGATTTGTCTCCACTCTTATGAATGGGGGAAATGAGCCCTTTGCACCAGATGTCAGGAAAACATCCTGACTGCAATATGATATTGAACAGCTTTAATACTGTACCCTGCATCTCTGGGGTGCTGCATCTGAGCATTTCGTTTTTAATGTTGTCTGGGCCACAAGCTTTCCTTGGCCGGAGAGATTGTGTCTGTGTGGTCAACTCTTCCCAAGTCATTGGGAAATCAAGGGGGTTTTGGTTGTCTTTAATTGTTTCTTCTAATGTTTGGAGTTTCTCTTTTGTAATACATTGATCTGAATTCATTAGATTTATTGGTATGTCTTTGTACAAACTTTCAAAATGTTCTCTCCAGATGTCACCGTTTTGGATGGGTAATGCTTGCGGTTGTTTTGTGTTGAAGTTGCTCCACAGATCCCAGAATTGATTTTGATCAATGGCTTTCTCAATATCCTCAAGTTTCATGTGGGTATAATTTTGTTTTTTGTTCCTTATTGTACATTTATATTTGTTTAAAAGATCATTGTATCTAATGCGTAAGACTGGGTTGTTTGGTTGCCGATGTTTTTCATTTGCTATTTTTCTCAGGTCTTTTCTGATGGTCTTGCATTCCTGGTCAAACCATTTGTCAGCGTTTTGCCTTTTAACAGGCTTCCGCTTTTGTTTTACAAGGTCAGCTTTAATAGCTGCCTTGTGAAATATCATATTGATATAATCAATGGCCATGTTTACACCATCTTTGGTAGGAACATATTGATTTTGGTCAAATAGTGACATGTCATTCATCAGATCAGGTGAGTTCAAGGCCATGGTGAATTTGTCTCCACTGTCTGGGGCCCATCTGTAAGTAGGATTTAATGTATACAGCTTACTGGGTCCCCTTGTTGTGTCACTCATTGGACCTGAGACTTTAAAGAACACATTGATTTGGTTGTGGTCTGAAAAGGGGGATTGCTGTCTGACAGTGAATGCACTGATAGTGGAGGGGTCCATGTCAGTGATTGCATAGTCTACTACACTAGACCCTAGAGCTGAGGAGTATGTGAATCTCCCTAAAGAGTCCCCTCTGAACCTCCCGTTCACTATGTACAGGCCTAAGGCCCGACAGAGATGCACTATCTCTTTGCCATTCTGATTGATTTCAGAGTCAAGGCTGTTCCGAT
>NC_136906.1:45039456-45086027 GCF_949606895.1 Notothenia rossii
CTCTATCTATCTATCTCTCCCTCTATCTATCTCCTCTATCTATCTATCTCCTCTATCTATCTCTCTCTCTATCTCTATCTATCTCCTCTATCTATCTATCCATCTATCTATCTCTCTCTATATCTATCTCCTCTATCTATCTATCTATCTCTCTCTCCCTCTATCTATCTCTCTATCTATCTATCTCCTCTATGTAGGCAGGTTCATCAGCTGTTCAGAATAGCATTTCTGCCTGATAGACAATTAGAAGACTGCATTTTCTTAATCTCAGTTGAGTGATATACAAATGTGATCCTGGTCACATCAGCTCTACTTTGGTTTTATCCTTTAACTTTCTGTATTAAACATCCTCTACTTCCTAATGTTGCCCAAAACACAATATTTTGCCAATATCATGTGAGGTTTTACAAAAAAAAGAATCTATTTGAGAATTCTCTTATGTTTAGAAATACTATGTAGATTTTCCAAAACACTATTTTTTGTATCTATTGTGGACATGCATGGATTCATGGCATTCAGTGGACTGGACATTTATTAGTGCTCTGCTGCTGGACGTGCCTGGGACTGTGACTAGATCCCACTCTTTTAAATATAATATATCTATATGCTTACATTACACCATTTATGGAATGGCAACCCCTGTATCATAACCCTTATTCTATGGCCAGATCTTTGACCAAACACAGGTTTAATATCAGGCTGATGTTGGGGGAGGGAAGCGTGATGAGCTCTGTCTGTGTCCCTGCAGCACCATGAGTCTGCGAGAGATCAATGAGAACGTGAAGCTGGCCCGTGAGTACGCCCTGCTGGGAAACTACAGCTCGGCCAGTGTTCTCTATCATGGATTGCTAGAACAAATCAAGAAGTATGTGTACACCAAGCGGGACAGCAGTTATCAGCAGAGATGGCAGCAGGTAACATGGTATTAAAAACTTGATATACATTTTCAGAAATAAGTCCTGCCTGTTCTGTTTACTGACTTTTATTGGTGTTTTCATCTCAGTTATGGCAAGAAATCAGTGAAGAGAATGGAAAAGTTCAGGACATAATGTCCACTCTGGAGAACTTCCAGCTGGACACAACACCTGCTAAACCCAGCAACCACGAAGACAGTGAAATAAGGCCTATGCATGTGGAACAGCGGTATTGCACTTCGTTATTCACATCCAACACTCACCTTTCAGCCTTCTTATTCGTTGCTTCAGTACATTTTTTCTTTGTTGGCAGTAATATCGCTTTGGGTACTGTAGATCTATTTCCTGTTTGCAGTGTACAGGTTTGTGGTCGGGAATGTTAAAGCTAGTTCCTGATGCCGTCATGTGATTGAGATTAGTCCCTTTGAGTCTCTGTTGTGACCTGGATTTGTTCCTGGTCTACCCCAAAGGTATCCTGTAAATCCCTGTTTCTCGTCAATTTAAAGGCTTCATGAGTCCTCCTGCTGAGCCTCGGGACAATAAGGCTAATGTTTTTGTTTATAGCTACTTCTTCTTCTCTGTCCACAGACATTCTCCATGTCCTGTGAGGCGGCCAGGTAATGCAAATAAAGAAAGTAAAGCCCCCAACAACAGGCTGAGTGTGGCAGTGAGGGCCCAGCAGAGGCACTCCCCCCGCGGGGCCAACGGGGACAAAAGCAAACCTTCCAAGGGCAAAGAAAGGAAGGAGGTGAAGGAGGTGAAAGAGGGCAGAGCAAAGGATGATAAGGTGCACACGGCACCTTCTTCTTCATTACACTGCTTAACTTGTTCTCAATATTTGCATTGTGGATCGCTAAGTATCCACATGCTGCTTGTTTGCCTATTTCCAGGTAGAAATTCCAGTTTCTTGTCTTGAAGAAAGCAGACTCAATGGCTAACATTCAGAGTACAGAGTATGAAAGAGTAAAATAGTTTTGTGTGCCTCCCAGAACAAAGCTGATGTCCAGGAGAAAGAAGTGAAGAGGTTTGACGGAACAGGGTACGACAAAGACCTGGTGGAAGCTCTGGATAGAGATATTATATCTCAGAATCCCAATGTGAAGTGGTACGTGTTCATCATGAGTGCGGGGCTTGTAGGTATATACTTGTGTGATTTAAGTGAACTCTCATTCAGAACTTAAAGAGTTCTTTTTATTTCTAATTATGGAGCTACATGACAAAATAACTCAAACAGCCTGCCACATCTGCAACACACTGACCACGCAATAAAACGCTAAACACAATTAAGATTTGATTAGAACTTACTCAAGTTATTAATGATATCTTAAGCTAAAAGACGATACATTTGTATTAAGCAGTTCACGTGTAGCTAGTTAACATAACACTGCAGTTGGGAAATTCATGACAGCGGGAAGATTTAACAATTGTCAAAAAGATTATAGTTCAAACTTTTAAGATCATTATATCATCATTGGAATCTGAATGGGGACCTGGCCGCTCCTTCTTCACTCTATCATACTGCTAGCTAGAGCAGCTGGTCATTATTGCCTTACAGATCACAGTTTGATACTTTTAGCCTCATATTGTTCAGCACTGCTGTTTGTATTTCACTGTATTGTTTGTGTGCGTCCATAAGAGAAATATACCATATGTGAAACACATATTTCAAGTAGCAGCCTCTTAAGCAGGTAGTGTGTGATGAAACTTTGGAGCAAGGAGAACACAGGGTTAGGGTTAGCTCGGCTCCTAGCAGCTGGCAGAGAGCTATCCCCCTGATCAGATGGAATCCGGATGTCCATACTGCTCTAAAACACTTTGCGTCAGCTTGGTCCTGTTATTATCTAAAGAAGAGATTGTTTTGGGCAAGCCGAATCAACTATTAGTCATAGCAATACACAGCTGTGGGGAAAGAATGCTAAAGCTCCAAAGCAGTTTGCCAGCAGGAGACAGGGGAGGAGAGCCAACAGCTAACATGACCAGATACAAAACTAAAGATTCCATATTGAAAATTATATATCACTGAGTTCCCCCCCACTTTAAACTGTCTCATCTCTTTCTTAGGGACAACATTGCAGACTTAGAAGATGCAAAGAAACTTTTGAAAGAAGCGGTCGTGTTGCCGATGTGGATGCCAGCTTTTTTCAAAGGCATACGAAGACCATGGAAGGTGCAGATTTAAAGACATTCCAGTTGTGTTTTTTCTGTAATCTATTATCAGTATCATGCACAGAACCTTTTTATATTTGACCAAAGGGAGTGCTTATGGTGGGACCTCCTGGCACGGGGAAAACGCTTTTGGCTAAAGCTGTTGCTACCGAGTGCAGAACCACATTTTTCAACGTCTCCTCATCCACTCTCACCTCCAAGTACAGAGGGGAGTCTGAGAAGCTGGTTCGCCTTCTCTTTGAAATGGTAAGACTTCACATTTGATGTTGTACACCAAGTCACGTTTTTCCAGAGCAACATCCCTTTGATTTTCACCCTTCACAGGTAGTGTGCCCAGCACAACAAAGACTCTTTCTCTTTTCCCATTCTTTGAAGGTGTGAGTGTTGGCAGTGTCACCATTCCTGTAAAACCCACAGCATCTATAGTGATAATTACAGTTAAAATATGTTAGCCTTAATGGCACATACAAGAAAACAAGCAGTATAAATGAAAAAAATACAAGAAAATAATTAAAGAACACTTGGTTACCCAACGTGGAATATACTGAATGATGAAGAGAGATGAGTTTGTCTGAGACAATGTGTGCAGACCTGACAGGGGATCTGTTCTCTCCAGTTATTGTAACTAGTTGTGACTGATACTTTTAATATTTTCTTGACTGATCATGTATTGTGTTGTTGATCAGGCACGTTTCTACGCTCCCACTACGATCTTCATCGATGAGATTGACTCCATGTGCAGCCGCAGAGGAACCTCAGAGGAACACGAGGCCAGCCGCAGAGTGAAGGCGGAGCTGCTGGTGCAGATGGACGGTAACCTGACCACAACACAACCATGATAGGTTTACTACTGATCGGATAGCTACAGATCAATTCTTGAACCAGTAAACAGAAAACACACTGCCAAGTTGTTTTAGTTTAATCTTCTTACCCTACTAAATGTTAAGAAACAATTGACCTGTATTGATGCTGCAGGAAAGTCTTTGATGAATGAAAAGGCAGGAAATGCAGGGGCAGAGTCTTTCAACCAGACAGGAAGAGGCAGGACGTCCTCCACAGCACAGAGACCCTCTGTAGACTCATTGTGAAGACATGATGAAGACTCAGGCTCATGGTGAAGACATGGTGAAGGCTCATGGTGAAGACATGGTGAAGGCTCATGGTGAAGACTCAGGCTCATGATGAAGACTTGATGAAGACTCAGGCTCATGATGAAGACCCTGGCTCGTGATGAAGACATGATGAAGACTCAGGCTCATGGTGAAGACATGATGAAGACTCAGGCTCATGATGAAGACATGATGAAGACTCAGGCTCATGATGAAGACATGGTGAAGACTCAGGCTCATGATGAAGACATGATGAAGACCCAGGCTCATGATGAAGACTCAGCCTCATGATGAAGACTCAGGCTCATGATGAAGACTCAGGCTCATGATGAAGACATGATGAAGACTCAGGCTCATGATGAAGGCTCAGGCTCATGATGAAAACATGGTGAAGACTCAGGCTCATGATGAAGACTCAGGCTCATGATGAAAACATGGTGAAGACTCAGACTCATGATGAAGACTCAGGCTCATGATGAAGACTTGATGAAGACTCAGACTCATGATGAAGACATGGTGAAGACTCAGGCTCATGATGAAGACTCAGGCTCATGATGAAGACTTGATGAAGACTCAGGCTCATGATGAAGACTCAGGCTCATGATGAAGAGTTGATGAAGACTCAGGCTCATGATGAAGAGTTGATGAAGACTCAGGCTCATGATGAAGAGTTGATGAAGACTCAGGCTCATGATGAAGACATGATGAAGAGTTGATGAAGACTCAGGCTCATGATGAAGAGTTGATGAAGACTCAGGCTCATGATGAAGACATGATGAAATGCAAAGGATACTATTGCACAGAATCAGATATTGATATTTCACATATGAATAATTTAATGAGTAGTGGGAAGTGCGTTCCTCTAGGACAGGGGTGTCAAACTAAATGTAATCGCGGGCCACATTAGCATTATGGTTGCACTCAAAAGGTCGGTTGTAACTATATAAATATACTTATAAAACGGACAAGTCAAATCAAGCAATCTGATTGGTTCTTAGCCGTGATATACTGAGCGTATACCACGGGTAGAATTGTAAGTTACTTTTCACAACAAGTCAGTATCCCTCCGCGTCTGAGAAAAACAGTATACAGTTGGGCTGAAAAGCAAACTGCCTGCAGTTTCTCCGCTTCGCGTCGGGCCGAACCACGCCCCTTAGCTGTGATATAATGAGCATATACCACGGCCTGTCGTGAGCTATTGCTTAAATATATAATATATTATATTACATTATTGCCTCTGAATTGGGTTATTATCGGATAGGATAATAATTTAGTAATTGACTACGTCCGAAAGCAGAAGTCCAGGGCAAATAATTGCAATCTCTTCAGTGCGCATGTCACAACACGAGATGCATTGTGGGAAATGTAGTTTATGGGCAACCTGCTTCTGTAAAGTGGCATGTAACCGTATAATAAATGTATTATATTCTTTTCAAGCTCTTGCGGGGCCACACAAAATGAAGTCGTGGGCTGGATTTGGCCCCCGGGCCTTGAGTTTGACACCCCTGCTCTAGGAGCAGTCCAACAGCAGCAGGAATGAAGGGTCCTGTCTGGGGGGGCATCTATAAATAAGTAGCCCCCCTCCCCAAAACGGATATGTTAACATGACAATTTAGTTTAGCAATAAACTAAAATAGATGTGATTTAAAAAAAACTATTGATTGGAAGGTACAGATTAGTTATCTTATTTTCACTTTTAGAAATTATTATTGTTCTTTGTAAAATGCTCGAAACAAGCTAGCATTGGTTTTCTGCAGCATTGCCTTTTCCCCAGCATTCTAGATGTAACCGTTTTAACTAAAGAATATATACAATTACAGCATCCATTCTCTCATTATTGGGACTGCTGTCTAGGCGTTGGTGGAGCCTCAGAGAACGATGATCCATCAAAGATGGTGATGGTGCTGGCTGCCACCAACTTCCCCTGGGACATCGACGAGGCTCTGAGGCGGCGGCTGGAGAAGAGGATCTACATCCCGCTGCCTTCACGTACACACTCTCTGCTTCATGTACACTCTCTGCTTCACGTGCACACTCTGCTTCACGTGCACACTCTCTGCTTCACGTGCACACTGTCTGCTTCACGTGCACACTCTGCTTCACGTACACTCTCTGCTTCACGTGCACACTGTCTGCTTCATGCACACTCTCTGCTTCACGTACACACTCTCTGCTTCACGTGCACACTCTCTGCTTCATGCACACTCTCTGCTTCACGTGCACACTCTCTGCTTCATGTACACCAGGGGTGGGGAACCTCCGGCCCCCGGGCCGTATACGGCCCGCGAGACAATTTGATACGGCCCTCAAGGTAATTTATAAACAAACGCAAAAAAGAAAAAAAAATAAGAAATCTAGACTGCAAAAAAATTAAAGAGTGCCTGTTTTTCCTGTTCAAGGTCAGGGTTCTTGAACACAACACAGGAGCGTCCACACAGCAGCGTGCGTTGACGCTTGGCGGTGGGCGTGTCTGAAGCTTGGGGAGTCAACGCGAGCAACGCGACCAACAACCAATCACCAATCACATGAATCTTCCGCCCCCGACATACAAAGCAAAATGCTAGCATTCCATGCTAGCTATATATACTGTCTATGCCTGCTAGCTGTCCATTCAATGTTTAAACGAGGTACACTGGATATAAACTCCCCAAACAGGCGAAAACCTACCAGTTTCACCCACTATCTCTGCCACCTCCTCCATGCCTGGCTCCTCCGGTTTGCATCCCGGTAGATGAACAGACACTGATCATACAGCACCGGGTGATTCACTACTCGCAGCATACACGCGGTTTGATTGGCCAGCAGTTGTACTGGCAGATTTTCATAAACGGGATTTGATTGGCTGACGCTTCCGTCGAAGCTTGAACATGGTTCAACTTTTGACGCGAGCAACGCGTAGCTACGCTCCCCACAATTGCAGTTCGGCGAAGCGTGACGTCACCCCATTCAAAGTGAATGGGCAGAAGCGTTGAAGCTTCAACGCACGCCGCTGTGTGGACGGGCCGACGTGTCATCACGTGGTATATGTCTCATCTGACAGGGGTGCAGTTCTGACGGAGAGCACCAGAACGTCACTCGGCACTTCAGATAAGGAGCTGTACACATGCCGCAGTTTTTGCGTGGCTGTGTCTTTAGTTGTAATCCCAGTGGCGATCTGTTCATCTGTCATACTGATCATACAGTCAATAACTTTGTTGTTATTAGCATCTGGTTAGCTAGCTATGCTAACGAATATAAGAAGCTTTTTCTACAACCAGTGAGGTAAAGGCACATCTTTATATGATCATTATAGTTATAAAAAAACAAGATAATAAAGTAAACAGGTATAAAATACAATATGACAGTAAAAAAAAGTTGTTATTAATAAACAAGAATACAGTTTGAAAGGAATGATTTGTAAAATATCCATAAAGAAAAAGAAAATATGCTACAGGTCTGTTTCATATGGATGTTGAGAGATGTATCCTAATGTTGCTCTCAAAGTGCACCAGATTGATGCTTTTAACTTCAACATTTAAAAAAATATCTTCCCGGGGGAGCATGCCCCCCGAACCCCCTAGAGGAGGTTAGGTCCCCCCACTTAAATCATGTCTACATGGATAGGAAACTAAATACATTTGCACACATCTTGTGTCCATATATTTCTGTTTTGGTGGTCATGCCACAACCGTGCACGTGCATGCATGCGCGAGTCATGGTAAGATATCTGGATTAAGAGGTTGCTTTTTCTTTGCACAGCATGAAAGAAAGGCGAAATGAATGGGCTGTGATTTTAGTATTTTAAAGCAGAGATTGAGTTCAATCATTTGTACGGCCCTTGGAGGATGTTGATAAAATTGAATTGGCCCTTGAGAGGAAAAAGGTTCCCCACCCCTGATGTACACTCTCTGCTTCACGTGCACACTCTGCTTCACGTGCACACTCTCTGCTTCACGTGGACACTCTCTGTTTCACGTGCACACTCTCCTCTGACGCTTTCAGGGATAATACGCTGGGGCAAAGCTGAGCCTAGATTCTTTGCATTCTGTATTCTGTCCCCTGGGAGTACAGAAAACACACACACAGCTTAATTATATTAATCATAAGTCTTAAAACACACTTTGACACAAACCTCTGTCCAAGCCTGGGCCTTGAGATCTGGTTGTACTGCAGACCTTAAAGCTATAAATGCTGCTGCGTCTCTGTCTGCAGACCCAGGGCGGGTGGAGCTGCTCAAGATCAACCTGAAGGAGCTGGAGGTGTCCGAGGACGTGGACCTGGAGAAGATCGCAGAGCAGCTGGAGGGTTACTCTGGAGCCGACATCACCAACGTGTGCAGGTCAGCCATCCTTTCAGCCAATGTGGTATGGAGCTTATTCCCTATCTTTATTCAAGAGCGTGGTCTTTACATTTGAGAGCATAAGTTATTGATTTCACGTTCAGTTGATGTATTTCTTTCCCTCAAGCCCTGTCCTCGCACTCAAATAGCGCCTGCTTGCACTTAGATATGCTGTTTCTGTGCGCTCGTGAAACACACAGAAACGCGCACAGAAACAACCTGAGTGCTAGGAGAAGGTTTTAAACTGGAAATCTGTGCAAGCAGCAGTATATCTGAGTGCAAGCGTACAGTTTGAGAAGAAGCAGAGCAGAACTAAGTGCAAGCAGGCGCTATTTGAGTGCGAGGACAGGGTTTGAGGGAAATAAATACAAAATCTGAACGTGAAATTAATAAATGATGCTCTCAAATTGAAAGACCACACTCTTGAATAAAGATAGGGAATAACCTCCATAATGTGGAACTTCACATTAGTTAATGGAGATGGTGACAATATATGTACCCAATATGACCATTGCTACAATAGATACAACACAATTACCTATTGACGCATAACACAGTCAATAATTCAAGTTATCAATCAATCAATGTTTATTTATATAGCCCAATATCACAAATGTTACATTTGTCTCAGTGGTCTTCACAGTTTGTACACAATATCAGGATGACAATACGACACCCTCTGTCCTTAGACCCTCACATCGTACAAGGAAAAACTTCCAGAGAAAACCCACAGTTTAAAGGGAAACATGGGAGAAACCTCGGGGAGAGCAACAGAGGAGGGATCCCTCTCCCAGGACGAACAGACGTGCAATAGATGCCGTGTGTAAATCGAAGAGATAATACATTTTACAGCGTAGTTAGACCAAATGAAATGCATGTGTCTATCAGTGATGCAAATTAGTCGCTTTTCGGCGCCTCCCGCTTTTTTAACGCTGATTTGGGTGACTTGTGTAATTCGTGGAGAACCGAAGAGTTTTCGTTTTAGGGGGGGGTCCGTCAGTCCGTCCGTCCGACTGACGGACAACTTCTCACTTCAAAAAAGAAGAAGAAGTCTAGATCGCAAAATAATTAAACAAGCGAGTGCCTGTTTTTCCTGGCCAAGGACAGGTTCATTGAACACGACACGAGTGTAACTTGTCTTCACCATAGGTCTTCACCATGGTCTTCACGTGGTTATGTCTCGTCTGAAAGGAGTAACGGAGAGTAACGGAGAGCACCGGAACGCCGCTCCAGCTCTTCAAATATTGCAGTACCCATAAGGAGCCGTACACATGCTGCAGTGTTTGCGTGGCTGTGTCTTTAGTTGTAAGCACAGTGGCGATCTCTTGTTATTAGCATCTGGTTACCTAGCTATGCTAACGAATTTAAAGAGCTTTTCTACAACCAGGTGGAAGAGAGCTCTCTCCTGAGAGGCTCAAATAACCTCAGCTCAGTGAGGTTAAGGCACACCTTGATATGATCATTATAGTTATTAATGATACATTAGAGACTAAATTATTAACAGGTATAAAATACTATATGACAGTGACAAAGAAATTTGAATAACATAAAAATAACAAGAATAGAGTTTGAAAGGGAGCAATTTGTAAAATATCCACCAAAAAAAATCTGCTTCCAGTTCTGTTTCATATGAGTGTTGAGCAGTGACGTGCGGTGAGGTTCATGGCTGGTGAGGCACTGACTCTTTCAGAGTCAGATTTACAAATATCATATTTTGACCTTAATCAAAATATTCGGTTATTTTCAAAAGCTTTTTTAGTCTGATGCTTCGATTCATTTTAAACAGACCGTTCAACAAAAGGATACCCAAAATCTAAATATTGGATTGTTTTTTCTTAGTAAGATCCCATTTTCATTACAATTGTGGTCTTACCTTGACTTGAAGATTAAGTCCATGCTCTCCTTCTGGACAACAATCTCTATTAGTTTTGTGTAAAAGTCCTCCTTATCTTCCTGTAGTTTCAAAAGTCTAGTTTGTTGTTTGTGTCTATCCGTCTCTGCGTAGAATAACAGTAGCAACAAGAACCTGTGGGCTCACGTGCGCCCCCTTCAGTGCGGCAGAGGTTATGGCTGCCTCTCCTGCTGCTTTTTTCCTTGCCGTTATATGATGAGATCAGCGAGCCTAAATATCATATATACGTAAAATAAGTTATTTAGAGACTATGGATGGCGAGGATAAATGTAATAAAGGGATCTACAAACATTACATTGGTGACCTACAGTGAGATGGTAACAGGCATGCGCTTAGGGCCCGCTTTCCAGCCAGTTTCTGTGGGGTGACACATTCTGAGGTGAGGCAGAGCTCATCTGTGCCTCACCTCACCCCACAGTAACTGGCTTGAGCGCGGGCACAAAATAAGTGCCCGCGCTAAATTAGTGCCCGTGCTCCAGCAAGTTACTGTGGGCTTACGAGAGGCAGAGCTCCTCCCTGCCTCACTTCTCATCGCTACCTGTAGTTGTAGCGGAGGCTGATTTTGACTTTAAAAAGCGATTGGAATCATACATAAATCACACTTACATCATAGATCAGTGGAGACATTTTATTATTATTACTATTTAGTTTTTCTTTAGTTGTTTTTCCATTACATGATTGGAGTATGACAGGTGAGGCTCTGCCTCCCCTTCCTCCCCTGACTGCACGTCGCTGGTGTTGAGATGTATCCATAGATCTCTTAATGTTGCTCTGAAAGTGCACCAGAATGATGCTTTTAACTTCAATATTAAAAAAAAAATCTTCCCGGGGGAGCATGCCCCCGAACCCCCCTAGAGGAGGTTAGGTCCCCCCCATTTAAATCATGTTCACATGGATAGGATACTAAATACATTTGCGTCCATCTTGTGTCCATATCTTTCTGTTTTGGTGGTCATGCCACAACCGTGCACGTGAATGCATGCGCGAGTCATGGTCAGATATCTGGATTAAGAGGTTGCTTGTTCTTTGCACAGCATGAAAGAAAGGCGAAATGAATGGGCTGTGATTTGAGTTCTTTTAAGCAGAGGTTGAGTTCAATAATTTGTACGGCCCTCGGACCACCCCTGCTGTAAATAATAATAAAAACCCTTGATTTATAACTTAACATCTCTGTCTCCTATTGATCTGAGTATATTATAAAGAATAGCCAGTTAATTGAAAGACTATAGCACAGGCCTTTGTCAGATGGTATATTACGCTGTTTTTTTCCTGCTTCGAATACTTCTCTCTTTTTTCATCATACCTGTGTTTGCATCACTGGTCTATAATAAGAAGATGAATCCACGAGGGTGTCAGCAATCCTGTGCGAGCCATCAGGGAAGTAGTATGATGAGAGTGAGGCAGGACCACAGAGACAGGTTCAGCCATGACTCGAAGTCCAGGACTCAGATCCAGTACTCAGGATAGAGGATCCAGGACACAGGACCACAGCAACAGGATCAGCCTCGACTCAGGATCCTGGCGTGTATATATAGACACAAAAAAGAGATTTTGGGGAAGCTGGGTTAATCGGAACATGAGAGTACACGGGTACAAACAGACAGAAGGAAGAAGTAAGATGTCCCCCGACAGTCTAAGCCTATATCAGCTAAACTAGAGGCTGAATCTAATCAGCCCTAACTATAAGCTTTATCAAAAAAGAAGTTCTTAAGCACACTTTATGAGACCACTTGCTGAAAAAGAATTAAATGTGGATTTAAAATAAAAAAAGTATAACTTTTGTTGTAATGCAGACATTAAATTGACTTAAGATTGCAGAAGATCACAATAAAAGCCAGGGCTGGAAGGATTATTGTAATAAGTTTGGTTAGTTAATTAAATAAATAAAGTTTTGAATGAACCTTAGGCTGTGTTCTGTTGCAGGGACGCCTCTCTCATGGCCATGAGGCGAAGAATAGAGGGCCTCACACCAGAGGAGATCCGGAACATTTCACGGGATGAAATGCACATGCCCACCACTATGGAGGACTTTGAGTCTGCTCTGAAGAAAGTGTCCAAATCTGTGTCTGCAGTCGACCTGGAGAAGTATGAAAAATGGATCGAAGAGTTTGGGTCCTGCTGAAAAACCCCAGCATCAGTCTTTTAAGTAATGATGTTCAGAGGGTAGTGAGTAATTCAGGTTGGAATAGAGAGTACTGTAGATGTATCCACTCAATATTGTACATTGTGTTAATTTTGTAAAAAGGTGGCTCAACTTGATCATTCCTTACAAATGATGACATTTCTAACTTGTGTTAATGATCCTGAAATCTTCATTGTGTAGCTGTGAGACAAAGTTTCCTGCGACACTGACAGATGTTTGGTGTTTGGCTTTCTCAAGTGTTAGAATAGTTATTTGTACCATTGTATCTGACAATGAGATGCTCAGCGAACTGCCAATCAATGTCAAATGTTTTGTTTTCCATTTTTTTTTTATGCATTTGATTTAATTTTAAACAGTTTGGTTCTCTCACATTTCTTTATGTAACGCTAACAAGATATTTATGTAAATAAAGTTGACAATGACTGTATTATAAAACTGTTATATTCACTGTCTTGCGTGTAATTTTGTTTAGTCTGCTTGGGAAACAAACTGAGGACCTTCTCACTTCTGTGGCTCACCTAATATTGATCAACAGTCAAGGGGATGATTAGATAATAAGCATCCCTCACCTATTATCTAATTTACACTAAAATGAGATAATAGGTGGAGGATGCTGGTCATCAGGTCAGAGACGAAGCTGGAGCTCTGTTTAGTGCCTGTAACCCAAAGCATTCATCTGGTTGCATCTTACAATTTATTTATCTTAATATTTCTCACTACAATAAACAGTATATTATTACTGAACAATATTTATCTTATTCTAATTACATGTATATAGACTCCTGCATTACTTGGTTACTTATACAGGGTATCTGCAGGATTCATAGAGATGAATTTACTACCTTTTACTACCTTTTTTACTACCTCCACAATATTTTTTACTACCAACACGACATCAAGCAGCAGCCCTTTTTGGACTACTAATTATAAGGTATTAGTGTGACACTGTCACACCCGTCATACATATCAGGTACACTAATGTTTAATTGTGATCATTAAGTATTGTCATTGTCAATTGTGTTTTTTTTTGTAGTGTTGAGTTGACCCTTAGCCCTAATAAAGTGAGTAATAACCTTGACACTTCTTAAACACATATCACTTAACAACCATAAATATTAATAATAAAGTGTCACATCACACACACTTACTCACAAACACGCATTCTCTCACAAACACGCATTCTCACACACACACACACACACACACACACACACACTTAAGCAGTTACTGGTGCGTATTAATAATGCGTATTAATGAAAAAAATTGAAAATCAATCAAATAAATAACTTTAATGAACAATATGCTCTGAGGACTACAGCTTTCAAAGATCTGCTTCAATATAACATTCACCATATTTAAACACAATAACGTGTGTGAGGAGTGCATGTATGCACATGTCTGTGGGTGCGCCTTTGTATGGATGTTGTTGTTGTTGCAATCTACATTGTATCTAAGTGAATCATTTAAAACAATAACTGTAGGGGTGTACGTGTGTGTGTGTTTGTGTGTGCGTGTGCCTGCATTCGTCTGTGGGTGTGCCTGTGTGCAGTTGTTGCAATCTACATTGTATCTAAGAGAAACATTTAAAACAATAACTGTGAGGGGTGTACAGTCACAGAAGTCTCAGTTGTGAGGACTTATCTTCAATTATTTTCTCCAATTTGCAGAGCTCTTCTTTTTTTTCTTTCTGCCTTCTGCGAAGGGTATTGGACTTGATTATCAGTTCAGCCATTTTGGACCCAGCCTTTCCCTCAGCCTGCTCGGCCAACTTGTCCGCGTCCTTTTCCAGTGAGTGACAAACACGGCGAAGTACCTCTTCCTGTCTTCTGAGGTCCAGAAGCTCCTCCTCCACTGCCTTCCTCCTCAGAGCATGGGCAGCACTCTCTCTCTTTTTCTTTTCACTGTCAAGGTACAGTCTGTACTGGGATCTAGCTGATGAGGCAGAGGCAAGGAGCTCCTTTGTGAGGGGCACTTTCAAAACACCACCACAACTGTTGATCCTGTCACAAACTAGTCTCAGTGATTCCAGTGTGCGGTCATGGAGATTGCATGTCTCCACCTCTTTGTTCACTGAAAATCCTCTTTCCACAGTGGCTTGGCCATGGGAAAGAAGGAGGAGACTCTGGCAAAACTGCAGCAAGTCAGGGTAAGGCCTGCTGAGGGTTGTGTAGAAGAACACATCAAGGCGGTCCTTCAGTGGCTTGAAAGCCAGGAAACGTTCATCCCGTCCTTCCACAGAGGTCAACGATTCGAACTGTTGAATGATAACATCACCTACAATATTGACAAAAACATAATCATTAATGACATTTAAGTACATTTCAAAGTAGAACACCCTTAGAACATGGCCTTCATTTGAATGACCTTCCCTGTCCCTAGACATACTGTATTTTTTCTTACCAGCTGGAATGCCACCTGTCAATCTCTTTCCCTGAAGGAATGTCTGCACTACACTCTTCATTTGCTTGATGCACCACTCCGGTTCTTGGTGGATTTGTGTGGGATCAAGGCATGCAATGTGCCTAACCATTGGAACCTTTAGGGGGGATTTGTCTTGCAATTTCATGACAACCTTAACAAGGCACTGCAAACATTCTTTCCTGAAGGTTAGCAGAGAGAGCTCCCCTATCTTGCCTCCTGGTTTGCTCTGAAGGGCCTAACAAATAGAGAACATTAATGTTCATACAAGGATATTTATTTGTCACATATATAGAGATACTTGTGTAAAACCTGTGGGGAAAAGATGTTGGTTGTCTGCTCTCTGGGTGTGTGTGTGTGTGTGTGTGTGTGTGTGTGTGTGTGTGTGTGTGTGTGTGTGTGTGTGTGTGTGTGTGTGTGTGTGTGTGTGTGTGTGTGTGTGTGTGTGTGTGTGTGTGTGTGTTTGTGTGTGTGTGTGGGTGGGTGGGGGAGTGATGGGATATGTGAGTATAGTTCAGGATGAGTTCAGGATGCATAAACATTCACTGCTATGATTGGAAATTAAACTATGACAAGTTACACATTTAAAACAATCCTAACAATTTAACCAGAGTGAGAAAGAGGTTTGGTATATCCTCATGGCTGTGGTTCAGTTTAAGCCTCAATGCCAAAGGCCTGGTGGTGAAGACCACTGAAGTTTGAAAGATAACCATTAACAACCACACAATTACGATAGCTATATTGCTTACCACAGAGGTGGTTAAATAATGCCCAATGTTACTCATTCATTTTCTACCCTAATAGTTCGAAGTAACTATTTATTTGTGCCGACAGCACATTTCATGTATGACATTGAAAGTATCTGCAGTAATTACCTTGATGGCAGATTCAGCACCCAGGCCGATGTCCACATTTTTCAGAGCCACCCAGTTCTTCTCCTCAGACACCTGGATTGTGATAAGTTGCAGTGGGCTTCGGTCCTGTATAAGTTCCCTTTTAACAAATCGCCGCAGTAAAGCCTTAAAAGAACAACAAAAACTGTTAGCAATCAAGTCACACCTGTCAACTGATACAGTTTAATCACATTCAAATAAAGACAGTTACTCTACAGGAATTACATTTCTTACCATCAGGAGTTCTTTCAGATCTTTAGCAAAAAAGGGCAGCACAGGCTCGTCGGTCTGATATTTGGTCAGGAAGGGGTTGAAGCTTCGTGCAACTGACAAGAAGAACTGGAGCTTTGGAATTATCAAATTATCATCCCGTGCTGCCAAAATGATATCATATGACGCCGTGTTTGGGTTTGTCACCTTTTTCTTCTGAACAGCATCAACATATGTTAAAAGCACAGGCCAAATGTCGACAGCTCTCTCAGCCACAGGGACATTTTCCACCCATCTGTGGCCACAGAAAGATCGGGGAAAGGTAGAAGATCCTGTGGTGGCGGTGTAATCTTCTCTACGGGCAGGAACATTGTGGAAGATGTAGTGCATAGCTCGCAACAGTTTGTCTACCTGCCATGTTGCGAATCCTGCCTTCATGGCATTGTGGAGGGTGTGCAAGCCACAACTGCCAACACTGATGAGTTGTGCATCCCCATGAAGCTCTGAATGTTCGTTCTGAAGGAGCTTCAGCAGCTTGAAGTTGACATTTGGGCCATCCATACTGACAGACAGCAGGTGTCTCAAGTTGAGTTGTGCAACACATTCCTGTGAATTGTCACAAAAAACAAAGTTTATTGAACATTTTAATCTGTCCTGTGGTTTTTGGTTATTCATAAAATAGACAATAGATAGACAGTAAATACAGTGCCAGTAAGTATAAGTCAAACGTGTTTCCCCCTTTGTAGTACCAGTATGCATCTTTCAGAAATATTAACCAAATCCTTCATCAAAATGTGACCCTGCAAGGCGAAACCAGTCGCTTTGGTAAAATGTACAAAACTAAGTTATTGTTCTCATATGAACGGCCATAAACTAAGCTTTCCAACGATATGTATATTGAGGCTATTGCTAGAACAATCGTTAAGATAACTGTATCCAAAGTGGCATGGTTCTCCTGTCATGATAATGCTAGAAGAGGAGAAAATCACCTTTTTAAGCGGCGTTGACAAATGGTATGACTGCTAATGTGTTGCATCTTCACCGGGCTTAACAGTCAAAACGTATGTTTTTCCGTGATTTGTCCACGATATGAAATGATATGTAGACTGTATACTGTCAAATTATGCGAAAACATGAAATTCAACATTTTAACCCGGATGTTTGTTTACCGTGGATTTTCTCAAAATAGCATTGAGCGCAAAGCGACTGATATCGCCTTGCAGGGTCACAAAACACACCCGACACACACGTCGTGTAGGCTAAAGCTTAGGCTAACTATGACATAAACATTTTCAAATGGGCATATAACGACAATAAGAAAGAACAAACAAGAAAATATCAACTCACTTTAATGCTTTGCAGCAAGTCTTCAGCCCTTGCATGTCCAAGAAACTGTGACCCAAAATATGAAGACGTCACGCGGTCATCTCTCCAGAACCGAACGTGAATATCCATTTGCTTCTTCTTGGCGGACTGGTTCAGAGACTCGTCAAACATGACAACATATGGCCCAGAAGCATTGATGCTATTTATAAGAAGCTTCTTAAAATGTGGAGCAATGCCAAATCCAAGGATATACGATGTCTTATCTTTGCCACAAACAAAACTTTTGGCTATGTCGGAGTCAGTGAACATGTTTTCGAACAATTCCCCAATGCCCTCATTCGAATTGAATGAATGATGGTTAGCTGCTGTGTTCAGGCACCAGAGAACCTCAGCCCTGAGGGCTGATGTTTGTGGCGGTAACGTCTGCTGTTTGGCTATCGCAGCCGTGGTGGTGCTGGTGGCACTGGTTTGCTGCCGAGGTGGTGCGACTGTTGCTGATAAGTTGGCATGATCTGCCGCGATCTGTGTGGTGCTGCTGCTAGCATCGCAAAACAACGAAATCGGCAGCTGTCCCCCCCTCACCCGAAGCCGCTGCTGGTGTATAGCCGATCCACTGTGGGACTTGATAGCAGTAATGCCGTTCCAGGTAACATTTATAGTTTTTTTGCAGACACTGCAAAATGCTTCACGGTCATTTCCTATGACGGGTTTAAGCCAGTCTTTATATAAGGGGTCATCAACCCATAATTGCGAAAACTTGCACTTCCCCATTTCACACTAAATTTGCTCGAATTTGCTAACATCAGAAAAAGTAGACTGCAACTGTGGCAAAAGGCGGCTCTGCTAACGTCAATTGTTGGAAAAAGGCGGAAAATGTTGTAAGCGTCGCTGATAGGCTATGAAGTCCACACAGGTTACCTCTACGTCATTGCTATCAACTACGCCTCACTCAGGTCCTGTTAGCACCGTATATATTTTTAAACTACGTAGGCTAGATGAAATTCAAACATGCAGACACAAATAATAAGCAAACAATGGAAACTCATTATATATTGAGGCAGAGTTTTAAAAAAATTACTACCAAGTCAAATTGCGTTTGTTACCTTTTACTACCTTTCAAGGGCCTTAATTTGGGTAGATTCTTTTTACTACCTTTTACTACCTTTTACTACCGCGCGGACACCCTGTTATAACTTTCTCTGCATTCATGAGCTTATTTCTTTATGACATATATATAGTTCACTTCATCTGCATTACTTGCACATTGGTCTGCTCTATTCTATTCTGATTTATTCTACACTTTTTCTATTATTTATTATTATTTATTTGTTGTATTGTTTTATTTCCTATATATACAGTTTATTATGTTGCATTGTTGGAGATGTTCAGTTTCATATCTACACTAGCATCTTTGCATATGACAACAAGGCCTTTGAATCTTTGGAACTTTACAGTCTGAAGCCAGACAGAAGGAGATGGGCGTTACACGTCCCAGTGAAAGCTGCCTTTGTCGGGCAGATGTTGAGCTCGTGTTTTCCCTCCAGGCACCACATATCAGGAGCAATGCAGCAAGTGTTCTGAGTGCAACACAACAGTGAGCAGCACACAACACGAAGGTTTGATGCTCATCAGAGAAGCATTTATTCAGCAGGATGTTAGACCCAAACCCACAGTCCAGCTTATGAATGCAGACAAAAGTCTTAAAATAGTAACATGTTTCGAAGAGCAAATTAAAATACATTTTATTTGTATTCTTCAGCAACACGTCTGAATTCATGCCTGACATATTGTTTGCCTCACAGGCTAATGTAGTGTCCTCCACTGAACTGTAATGTATTGAGATGACCAATTGAACCCAACAGAGGTCATCGTGCAGCTTCCCACTTCTTGCGGATAACACAGCAGTTCACTAGCCAGACTTAACATGCACCTTCCACAATGTACATCATGCATTCTGCAGATCAACTGGAGAAAAAACCCAAGCTCCTTTAAAGGGGGTTTGAAAAAAGCATGGTAGGTGCGTTTTAAAATAACACAAACATGTTGAAACGCTCCCACTACTTCGTTTAGGATTGATTAAACACACCTCTTTGACCACTAACTGGCCTTGCATCCACCGGCTTGGTCCCTCACACACATCCCAGGAAACACATCCAGAAAGTTTATCAGTCATTCTTCAACATAAGTCCAGTTTTCACTCCACAATTCAAACCTAAGTACAGACTATTCACACAAGTCTTTCACATTGGTACTTTGTTATATAGTGTAGACAATCGGAACTAAGACGTTTACATTCTCCATCATGACAAACAGGAAAGCACACACAAAATCAATCCCCCCTTCACTGAGTCACTCTAAAGAAACACAATCATTATATGAACGCAAGCCTTAAGGGGAGTGTAGTGACATTCAGTTTAACAGAGAGAGAGGGGGGGGGTGTACTCCTTTAACTTTTTCCTCACTAAAAGAATGATAGCTGGGAGACACTGCGTGCTTCATATTTCCAAATGTGTTGAATAAAGTCATTATAGTGCATCTGTTATCTCAGCTTTCTTCACATCCAGCAAAGGGTTGCATTTTAGAGAATAAAACATGTAAGCTGTACAGAAGTGTTTCCTAAAGTCTTCTCAGTGATCAGAGACTGGGTCAGCTCCATGCACTTCAGTTTGTTCATATGTATGGGTTTAACCTGCAGTGCGCACACCTGGGTGTCTTTCCCTTTAGCCGGACACGTATTCTGAGCCCTTTTAGGAAGACTCGCCTATGTTCCATTATAGGAGTAGTTTCTTCAGTCGATGAGTTGTACATATAACATGTCATACGCAGGCTGGTTGTTTGACTTGATGTGGCATGGATTATGTGTGGTTTAATGCTTAGTAACACATGTATGACCCTACTTTTTGCTTTATATTTTGAAACAATACTGAAGACGTATATGGAAGAATGAGCCACATTGCAAAAGCGTGTTAAAAAAAAAAGCGAGTCACTTCTAGTTGATTAATGTACAGTCATTTATGACTTGGTAAAACTCTTATATGACAAATCAAAGGAGCAAAGACATGGCTTTTTCTGTGCAGGGCAACACACAGCTGGCCTCCATACACCAGTTGCTCACTTCCTGTTCCTCTCTCATCATGTCAGTGAATTTGAGGAATTGGGTGGCATTAAAGCACTTCCTGCTCCATGGCTTTTGTGCTTAAAAGCGTCAATTGAGGAGCTGCTTCGAAAATCAGAATACCAGCTTGTGACAAAATCATGCCATGCTGAAAATATAACGCAGTACCCATGTTAAAGAACAAATAAGAACAAACTGAAAATAAAGAAGCTGGCCAAAACCCCCCTTCCTTCAAGGCATCTTCTCTTCCTCTTCTTCTTCTGCCTCTATTTCTATGTTCTCGAGCAGCGTCTGCTTCTCGTCCTCCGGCATCAGAGTGAGAGGGTTTAGGTGAAAAATGTGCCTGTAAGAAAAATATCAACATTTTGCAGACATCAGGTAGGTACTGACCACATGTTTTGGATATTCATTCACTCATATTCCCCATGAAACAAACTCACTTGTGTTCACAAGTTGGGAAGAACATGTCCAAAATCTTGACGATGACCGCTGATCCGACCACTCCGATCACCACCACCCACATCACCAGGAAGAAGAGGGGCAGCGACTCGGAGCTGAAGCGCCTCAGACGCTCCCTCAGCTCCTCCACCCACTGACACACAGCCTAAGGGAGCACACACACGTCAGCTACAGCTACTACATGTGAAGGCTAGAAAACACAGCTGTGTGTCATAGGCTGCATTCTGCATTCTCCCACATGGCATGGAGCTCCAAAAACTTCCAGTGAGTTGCTGGATTTTTAAGAAATGTTTTTATAGAAACTATCATTAGTATTCCACCCTCCCCACATGTTTCAAACGCTTTATGATCATAGGACAGTGTAACAGTGATCACAGGAGCAGCCATACTAGCCAGTGCTGGAGTTTCAAGAAAACCACGAGTGAATCCCTTCTGATAAACTGGCTCTCCATCCCGTTTATGTTCAGAGAGCCCTGCAATGTCTGGACCTCTGAGGTAGTGTGCTGTGTCTTCAGGTCTAGCATCAGAAATGGCTTACAGAGTAAGATGATATTAATTTTTTGGGTGGAATTTCCATCTGAATGTGATCCGGTTGGCTTGGCTCTCTGACATCAAACTCATCATCATCATATCTGACGTCATACAGCAGGTCAGGGTCCATGCGGAGAGGCGTCTCTGGGAGCTTCCCCGGGGCGGCCACCTCCTCCTGCGTGGTCTCCGTGTGCTTCAGGGGGTACTGGCTGGTGGTCTGGGATATCAGCTGTTCTTCATCTGATTTAAATACAACACACATTTACTGGATCTGTATACAAATCATAACAACGATCAGCAAATGCTCCATGTTTACATACCTTTCCTGGGGTTAGGTGGATCTGTGACCACCATGTCATTCTCCCTGGGAAGCCTGAAGATCTCACTGTGTCCGATGGGGTAGATGTTTGTGAACTGAGCCAGCTTCTGGAAGTCTGGGCTCATCAGTATCTTCACCTCACACATGTCAGGCTGTTGGACCTAAATGATAAAAACCAAAAGAGTGTGAAATCATATTAAAATACTACTTTATCAATCATGATCTGTGGGTTTATCTTAGAGAGTTTACCTCCTTGCCCTCCATCTCTATCACTTCACTGAACACCTGCAGAGCCAGCACCTCCTCGGTGTCGCTGTACAGCCGGTTCTGGCTCACCATCACCCGCGTGACCGTGGACACCAAGTCCCCAGATTCAAACTCACTGCTACCGTTGATGCTGTCTACTGGAAAAGAGGAATAAGTGACATATCTCCAACAGTTTTCATTTGCACCTTTAGCATCTCCTCATTAGCAGATAAATCGGTCAATAAACATCGATGACAATTTTGCTCATGAATTAAATATCAAATCAATCACCAAGTAAAAAGATACATTTTACAATTTGAAGACATCCCTTTAGACTCTACTTGTAATTCTGTATAAGTTGCCGCGTGGTGAGGACAGCAGGGACATACAGAGGCAAAAACTAAAAGGAGGATGTACACAAAATACACACTCTAATTTAAATAGTTTTTATTAGTAAATAATGATGTTCAAAATAAAATAGTCCCTCCGTTGCCTTCTGCACAAAACATAGTGCAAGGTGGTTGCTATGCAACAACACTAACAGCAAGCGAACATATTAGACAGAGAGCGTTGATCCATTATTTGGCTGTTTATTTACATTAATGTGTATGTTGCTGTTTATTGTGCATCCACTGAAAAACTATCCAGCATCAGTAGCATGGCTTTCGTGGTCACTTGTATAGGTTGAGGTTGTTCGAGGCTGTTGCTTGGCGTGGCGAGAATATTGCTCCACTTTCTCCGGTCCCCGAGATTGGGTTTCCAGTAGCTATGGAGAGAGCTTTCGCACCTGTTGCCACTAACGGTCATAATTTCTCTGCTTTGTTTCAAGACCCGCATCAGAAAGCTTTTGAATGGTGGTACTTTTCCAGTTGGTCTACCTGCTCTTCACGTAGCTCTGCATGTCGTAGTTTAGGTGCTTTTTTTTCTGGAGATAGACACTGCTCAATCCACTCCTCCATACTATAGTAAGACCCCCCCGGAGGTCGAAGTTAATCTTAAATGTTTCCATTTTATGCTTTGTAAGTTTGTTTCGTAACGGAAGAAATTTAAATATATTTATAAAACTGACAAGTCAAATCAAACAATCTGATTGGTCGATAGCGTTTTTGCGGACCTCTTTGATTACAGATTTGAAAACATCGTTGCTTGCTTTAAAAGTAGCACAATTCATTATGTCAAACCTTGGAAAGTGTCTAGATATCCCTGTCCTAATGCCAAAGGAACTGCACACTGAATATGTTTTGCCGTTTGATGTCTATGTCTGGACCGCTGCGTCAAAAAGGAGGGCTTCTGCCCTGTTACTTCTCCGCTGCTTTCTTGTTCCAGTATCAGCCCAACAGTATACTGTTTTTCTCAGACGCGGAGGGATACTGACTTGTTGTGAAAAGTAACTTACAATTCTACCCGTGGTATACGCACGGCTAAGAACCAATCAGATTGCTTGATTTGTTTTATAATTACAAATGTACCATGTACACAGTGGCGGCTGGTGGAAAATATTTTTGGTGGGGCTGTTGATATAGTGAGTAAACAATTTTTTTTTCTAAAAACATGGATGATAACTCATACAATAGAGATTTCATAGGTCTTTTATTTTGAGACTCGACATCAGAATGTCCTGATTTTTTCTGAGTGACTAGATGGGATGTCATTCTATCACCCTGAAGTTAAATGAGTCTTTGATACTGGACTGTTTTTGTTTTATTCTCATCTAAACACAGAGGGAGGATTTTTTTTTACTCTACCGCAATGCATGGGATATTCGCGCACCGCAATATCACGTGAGGGCTGGCTTGACTAGGTTTTTCCGAGTGGAGGCTGGCTTGACCGCAGTCTAAACTAGAGAATCGCTGCCAAGGGGGCTACAACTACAACAAGATGAACATATTTGACCGTGATTTAATTGTAATACACGTTTCAAAATGATGCCGAAGTAACAACATACTGATACCGGATAGTAAAAACCATGAATTAAGGCTTTGACAAGTCTGCAGACAGACGGCAGAAGAAAAAACTTTTAAAATGCGTGTTTTCTAATGGCGATTTGGCTAAGCTAACGTTGTAAATGCTCCGACCGTCCACACTCACAACAACGGCCTATACAGACATAAATAAACCAGCGACTGTATTCGCCATGACATAGACAGTATGTGGTTTGTACTTGTTTAACTTTTGTCTAGTTTCTGAACAGATATGAAGAGCTGTGAGCTCTGAGTGCTAAGAGCTAACGGCTGTGTTGTTTTTCTGGGGAGCTCACTGAAGATGACGTCACGGCTCCGCCTACACTGCGTTACTATAGATACTACCCCAGTTCCTCACGAGTCTAAAAAACAACTCACGTCAACGCACGTAAGCAACGTGGGCGCCAACGTGAGCGCTCTAGTGACCAAACTATTTGACGGCGCAGATTGGCTGAAATTATGTTTCGGCGGCACAGTTTACTATTGAGACTTTTGCAACGTGCTGGTTGCTGCTGTTTGGCTCGGGGGCAGCGCCCCGTAATGATAAACTAATGCCAAGGGCGAGGCCAGGCAGGAAACATGTGACTTATCAGTAACTTTAGACATCGTAACACAATTTTAAACAAGATTTTATTGTAGATTATACATTTTACTGATACCAATTGTATGATATTTACTTTGTTCATTAAAAATAAAAAATATAAAATATATATATTTTTGAAATATATATATTTTAAATATATATTTTTTTAAATATATATATTTTTGAAATATATATTTTAAATATATATTTTTTAATTTAATATTTTTTTTAGGGCCGGGACTTTAACGCGTTAATTAAGATTAATTAATTACACAAAAATTAACGCGGTAAAAAAATTAACGCATTTTAATCGCACTTATTTTTGCACCGCGGAACGTTTCTCACTGGATGAGTTTCAGGGGTACCGATTATACTGGAGCACCAACTAACGTTCATGACTTCAAACAACAACAAACCACAGTGAACAATAGTGAAACGTGAACGAAGAAGCTGATGAGACCGCTTTGGTTGGCCCCGTGGATGGGACATTTTGTTTTAAAAAACGGACGGATGGAAGCATCGATAAGAGCACGGTTGTTTGCAAATTATGCAAAAAGGAATTCGCATATCACCGCAGTACATCAAGCCTCAAGTATCACCTCAATGCAAAACATATAGCAGCTAGCGTGGAAGCTAGCGTGGACGTTAGCCCGACTTGGAGTACAAGGACCCACACCCAATTCGCGTTGATCAAACAGTGGCCTATGCAACAGAGAGATTTTATTTTTCATCAGGATATTGGAAGAATAGGAGGGATTGAGGTCAATCACTGGCACTTTTTTATTTTATTTTAAATGGTACACTTTATGTTGAACTATTTATTATGTTGTTGGTGCAACTGGCACTTTATGTTGAACTGTTTACTGTTTTGGCCAAGGTTATTGAGAGAGTTGGACTGAAATTGATTAGATTTTTTAAATCAACTGTTGGTAAATCAACAAAGTCTGTTATGGCCTCTGAAGCAACAGAGATATGTTTTCTAATAGTCAAGGTTTCCAATGTTCTGAATGTACTTGAAAATATTGTGTTTTACTTAAAAAACAAAGTGTTATAGTTTACAGAAGGTCTACCTACCTATAGGCTACCTGAATCTCTGAAATGTACTATATTCCTAAATATGCTATTGCCAAAATCTATGGCAAAAATTGCACTTTTCTGTTGGTCTTTGTTAAGTACCACCTTGAAAAAATAAACAATGTTTTGTTGCTTAAGCTTATGTATTCAGTCATTATTCAATGGTATACTAAAATCCATGTGAAAAAAATAGCTTCTCACTGTTCTCATGTCAAATATTTATATGTGATTAAAAATGCGATTTTTTGTGATTCATTAATTACAAAGCCTGTAATTAATTAGATTAATTTTTTTAATCGAGTCCCGGCCCTAATTTTTTTAATATTTTTTTGTGTATGTGGGAAGAGGTGGGGCGGCGCCCCTAGCGCCCCTAGGGGCCGGCCGCCACTGCATGTACAAAAGTAACTGTATTCATTCAGCACAAACCTAAATAATACATGAACAAGCATTTGTTGATAAGCATATATTTTGTATTAATGATCTAAATCTTAAAGAATGCCTAACTAAAGCTGTCGGGTGAATGTAGTCATGGGCGTAATTTCCACTGGGGACAGGGGGGACATGTCCCCCCCACTTTTCAAAATCTCGTTTGTGTCCCCCCAACTTTTCAAATGTGTGTTTATTTTTTTTACGCAAGTGGTCATCGTCACGGAGGAGCGTCTGTTTGTGTGTGTGGCAGGAGCGCAGTTTGTGTGAGAGCGAGAGAGAGACAGAGAGAGACACAGAGAGAGAGACAGAGAGAGACAGAGAGAAAGAGAGACAGAGAGAGACAGAGAGAGTTAGAGGTTTTGTTGTTAGTATCTGGTGCTAGCTCGGAGCTAACGGAGATTAGAAGCTTTTTCAATAATAAGTAGAAGGAGAGTCCTCTCCTGTCTGACTGAGAGGCTGAGATAACGTCAGCTCAAGGAGGTAAAGGACTCGCTGAGTGATTGTAACTTTTGTTATCTCAGTGGTTCTCAAACGGTTTGGTCTAAACAAATATTTCCATCTATTTAATATAGTTGTTCAAAATAAGTTAAAAAATAATTCCAATATCAGTAAAAAATTAAAAAAGTTTGAAAGGGAAGTGATTAGTAGAATATGCATAAATAAAAAGAAAGAATGCAGACTAGGTAAGATAAAGATAGGAGAGAGGAGTATATCAATGATGTGTTATTGGTTGTGAGCATATTCTAATGGTTTTTGGAGTATTCAAATATAGTTTTTGTTTCATATGAGTGTTGAGAGTTGTATCCATAAATCTCTTAATTTGTGCACCAGATTGATGCTTTAACTTCAATTTAAAGAAAAAAATCTTACCGGGGGTGCATGCCCCCGGACCCCCCTATAGGATGTGAGGTAATCACAAATAAAACAGGTTAATGGATAGATAAGTTTGCACACTCATTATATACACTACACATTTTTCTTGGATTAGTTAACACCATAGTCCATAATATATATTTGTAGAAAGGCAGGAAATGGAATTAAATAGACAACAATGTTTCATTGCGGAGGACCCCCTGTTTTGTGTCCCCCCCCCCAATTCTCAAACCAAAGTTACACCCTTGAATGTAGTACAGCAGGAACAGTTGAGGGGAGCTGGCATGGTATGCAAAAAAGAAGACAACCCGAACCAATATTAATTAATTAATTTCTATTATCGACAGGGTTTTTTCTGGCTGTTTTATACAAATGGTTTGGTCCGGGATGGTTCACGATGATAAGGTGAGGGGAACTCACAGAGCAGAGCCTGGCAGGTGAACCTGGTGACTCCGGACAGCTCCACCGGGATGTGGTTGACCAGCACCTGCTGCTCCCCCACAGACAGATTCAGGCTGATCTGAGAGCAGAGGCAGCGGTGAGGCTCACATTAAACCTTTAGAGTTGTCTTTCTATGTACTGTAACGTTCAACGGGCCTACCTGCAGGCTGCTGGAGTCCTGCAGCTGTGTGTCCGCCACAGTCCCGGCGGTCACGTTAATCACGATGTTTTCCTGTGGAGGATATGAATAATCAGAGAGAACAAATAGGTGACGTTAGCACGAGTAACGCTAAGCTAACGCTAAAACTGATCGTTGCTAACATGTTACCGTATTCAATTGGCTAGGCGACGGCTCTGTGCAGGTTACTGAAGCAAACAGAAGCGATAACACACAAAGTGTTTGACCCGCCGTCTCCATGATGCTCTACTTCACAGCGTCAGACAGCTGGTTTTAAAAGCGCTAGGCTTGTTTGAGACAAGCGAGACCTGCGCAGACCTGCACAATTTCGATCAACGTCTTGCTCGTGCGTTGCATGATGGTTAGTAATTTTGTCCGACTTGCTCTGGAGGCTCGCTCACATGAGACGTTGAAATCTCGCGGGACAAAGACGCCCGCAGCCTTGAGAGCGAGGCGCGGCGAGGCGCCGCAGTTCCTCTCCACGGGCTGCGGAGGCGAAATGCTTGATGGGAAACGACTCGCTGGTATCTCGAGCTGAGCGCTCATTGGTGGTTTTTACCCCGTGCTGCTGATGAAGCTCTCCATAGAGAGGCGAAGTCCCTCCCCTTCCGGGAGCCTCCATGGGACCCCGGAAGCGGAAAATTATACATAGAAGTCAATGGAGAGAGAAAAGTTATCTTTTGATCCCGTTTGAATTGTGCCACGAATGACACATATGATATTTGTCAATCTTAAACAATCATTTCCATGCAAAAAAAGTCACAGTTTGTCGTAAAACTGCTGAAATATAAGACTATGAATAATACGCAACTAGAAAGACTACAAATCCCAAATGCATTCTGGGTCGCGTAAGTGATGTCATAGGCGATAATGCTCCAAGACTGGTTGTGACTCGCAAAGCAAAGAGGAAGAAGAAGACTGATTTATTCCCTCCAATAAATATAAGAGATTGCTCCAATAAATTCACTTTTACAAGATGCCTGTGTGCTTTGTACGAGGTTGTAATCACAAAAGAGATCATACCACTTGCTCGTTCTATCGCTTCCCGTCTGATGAAAGGAGCAGGAGTCGTTGGACCAAACATATCAGGTAATATACATGTTTTGCATGGAACATAGTCAAGTTAGCTACCTAGCTAGTAGCGAGCATGTTAGTTAGCATTATATTACATTACTTAGCCTTGTCATTTGTATTAGCCTTAACACGAAGTAAACCGAAATGTTAAACAGTAAGAGTATTCATGATGGTAAGTATTTTGTGAAACATTTGAAGAGTAGCCTATCGCCCCCTCCACCAGGTGCTAAGGGGGCGGGAGGTAGGCTAACCCCACATTAGTATCAGCGATCTTTTCTACTTAATGCTATCTGCACAAATGGTTAACATTGACCATTAAAAGATCAGGCAGTTCAGGGAGAGTCGAAGGAAGGAAGGCAGGCAGCTTTGCATGACATTCTTCTGGATGTGTTTCATTGTGATGATAGTGAGAGTGAGTCAATCTGTTTGTTGGAAAGACAGTAGTTGAGTGATTACTGAGAGAAAATTATTAAAAGAGATAATTATTCAGTGTTGTTACTTTAAAGTGTTGTTACTGACCTTTTTCTCTTTTATTTTCTTTACCTCACCTGTAACTGCTGAGACCCTGAGGAACAAGCACACTGGACTGACCTGCTCTGGCAACCTGATTTCCACTGTACGTAATAGTATTTGGTTATGGTATATTATTTATATACATCAAAGGCACAATGCACCCCCCAGAGACACACATGTATTGAGTGTGATATTTTGCATTGGTCATGTGAAATCATCTTTACATACTAGAAAACTGTAGGAGCGGCAACTTGTTTTGAAATTGAATTTTTAATATCCGATAATAAAGTTGATCTGTTTTCTTTATTCTTCTCTCTTCCCAGCTCCATCCATCACCATTCTCTGTTCCTGCAGGTCCTGCTTGCTAATCAATATTCATATTTTTTTACACAATTACAAATAAAGTCAATGTATTGTATGACATGAAGTTGTGCTTCATTCTGAGTCAATAATAAATTCATTCTGCCTTCAGCTGCAAAATTATTGTGGACTGCACTGACATCCATGTAGCTGCCCCCCAGTAAGATGAACCAAGCAAAGTTGACATACTCAACATACAGCTGTACTCTTAAGTTTACATGAAGAATTTGTGAAATATTGGTAATAACAGGTTTAAATGATTATTAGTAATTAATTATATAATTTTCTCATCGTAGATGAGCAGACAGGGAGCAGATGAGAAAAGCAGAATATGCAGCTGCCATTTTCCACATGGAAAAGAGAAAGGGCCAAGTGTATTTGAGTGGACAAAAGAGAAATCCCAAATACGAAAAATAAAATTATACAATTTACAGATATGTATACAAATAAATATATATCCTATATACACTATCATGTATAATGATGGTGTATGATGTAGAAGGAAGTGTGGTAGATAACAAGTAAATATAGAGTTACGTACAGATCCATGTTACAGCAAAAGATGGAATAACTAAGAAGCACGCAGTATAATAATAATTACACGCAACAATTAAATAACTGCTCAGCATCTCCACCACAATCCCAATCTGCTGTGTCCTGTTTTCCTCCCCTCTGCATAACACCCCATCACACATACGAAACACAACGCAGAGTCCGAGGGTGTTAAGAGTATGTTTATTTAAATGTCCTCCTCTCTACTGGCCAACACAGGGAGCATATGCTGGGTGTAGAATTGTTCCAGGAGGAGGAGATTTCCATGCCATGCAGGGTCTTTGGGGATGGGGAGGATGATCGCCTCCATCGTGGTCCACAGCAGCAGAGACTCCGGTCTGTGATGTGCAGCTGTTATATAATATACAATACATTTTTTTGAAAAACATTTGATCAAAAAATAAAGATTTGGTCAGGATCTAGAGTCAGTGTGTAGTTTATTAATTAATCAATGCTCTCTACATTAGGAAAACACATACCAGTGTACCAGAGGGAGTCACACACAGCTGTGCCTAGATAACCAAACAAGTTGACAACAGGGATGCAAACTCATCAGGTATGAAAAAGGTGACAAGGATCCGAGCCCCCTGACCCCACAGAATATCGGCTTTAAAATTAGGAATAACAGGATTTTAGCAGTCAGAACAACTAAAGCAGCAGTGTTAATATTAACAGAAACGCCATAGAGTCACATCTAATAGAAATATATAAAAAGCATTTATTTTAATTGTGTAGCAGTCAGTTTATAATTTTGGCAGCACTGTTGAGCATTTTGAAAATGTATTTTCATGCCTCTGTGCAAGGCTTAGTCTTTCTATCTTTATAGCCACTGGTGTAAAGTAACCAAGTTCATAAACTCAACAAGTACTATACTTGGGCACAATTTTGAGATACTTGTACTTTACTTAAGTATTTCAATGTTTTGCTACTTTGTACTTCTAATCCACTACAGTTCAGAGGTAAATGGTGTACTTTTACTCCACTACATGTATGTAATACCTTTAGTTACTTTACAGATGTGGATGAATGATGTGAAATATAATCAAGTGTTAAATCAGACTTTAGTTCCACCTGGAGTAAATCCAAAAGCTACCCTGCCTGCAGTATACAAAGTCATTCAAACTAGCTGCACCTTTACCAGCTTTGATAACACTTTAATGATCAGTCATTATAAAACATATCATATTATTCTGAAATGGACCAATCTGCAAAATGACTACTTTTACTGTCGCTACTTTCACTATATTTTGATAATAATAATTTTCTACTTTTACTTGAGGAACATTTGGAATGCAGGACTTTTACTGTAACAGAGTATTCCTACACTCTGGTACTTCTACTTTTACTCAAGTACAAGAACTGAGTACTTCTACTTTTAATCAATTTCAAGATATATACTTATACCACCTCTGTTTATAGCCTATGAAAAAAACGATTAGAAAACGAAGGCTAAAGCTAACGTTAGCAGATAGTGACAATGTATGCTAGTTAGCTAGCTCAACGATAATATTGCGACGGGGAAAAAAAACTTTTCAGTGCATATCACGCTCTGCCGCTCCGACAGGGAGCTCTACTCTGAACACCTGAACGGCCCGTTCTAACAGCTGTTCACCAGCGGTCCAGTCTGTGCCACAGTGACTCCGGACGCACAGTTAATATTAACGAACGCACCGTAGGTAATGTAGCTGCTGAAGCTAGACCATCATCGCCGAGCAGCAGAGGCTTATTATACATCATGAGCAGAGCCGACAGGCAGGAAGACTCGAGCACACAGCTCGCGCTTCATTATAATATATAAAAAAAAGCTCGCGGCCGCACATTAATCCGGGTCCCAGACCCCCTCCCATACCCCAAAAATATTTTTATTGCAGATCTACAGGAATCATAAAAACGACCTATTTTGGATTCAAAACGGAGAATTTCGCCGAAAGGTGACAAGTTTGCATCCCTGGACAAGATAACCAAAATCCTTGAATCTACACACAGCAAATAAACTCAAATGACACAACGAGATGTAAAAAGGAGATCACACATATAGTCGATATAGAACTGGCCGCTTCAATCTGAAGAGCAACTAAAACAAAACACGGGAGTGTATCTTGTTCTTGTGAACACTAATGTTATCCACAGCATACACAGACACCACAAAGTTCTTAAGGAGAAAACTAGTTGCTAAAACAAAACACGTTAGTGTACCTTGTTAGCTAGCTGACATTAACCTTAGACATTGCACTCATATTACTCACTGAAACCTTGTAAAGCCGGTCCCGCATGCTGGCTCTTACAGAACCGCTCCCTTTCGTGTATGTACAGCTCTCAACATGCCCAGACTTGTAGTGATTTTCACCTCTTTTTATACTTTTTCGCCTCATTCTGAAAGAAACAGGTGAAATTTACTAACGTGACAGCCATCTTTGTGATGGTGACGCGTATTGTGCGAGACCAGAGACCTGTAGTTCACTGAGCGGTTTCACACAAAAAAAATTGTAACTTCACAGTTTTACGACACATTTTTATTTTTTTGACTTGCAAAATGTTCTTTTAATTTGACAAACATCATATGTGTCATTCGTGGCACAATTCAAACGGGATCGAAAGATGACTTTTCTCTCTCCATTGACGTCAATGTATAATTTTCCGCTTCCGGGGTCCCATGGGTCGGAAGTAGATGGGCGGGACTTCGCCTCTCTATTGGCTCGGCAAAAGTTTGTTGTTGTTTTGTGTCAGTTTTACGTCGCCACTTCCATTCACATTTTTCATCATTGTTCCACAATGTTTATCATCATGAAATTAATATCTATATACTATACTTGCACTGCTTACCGTTTTCATACTTTATATATCTTAGCATATTCATACACACTGTTCATACTGCTCACAGGCTGCTGTGTATATCTAGTGTATTCATACCCCTCACTGTTTATTCATCATTCAATTCATTCTATATTTTATCCTGTAGATTGTGTACATTACTTTTCACTTGTTGCACTCCTGGTTGGAAGCTAAACTGCATTTCGTTGTCTCAGTACCTGTAATATGTGCAATAACAATAAAGTTGAATCTAATCTTGTGCAGGAACAAATGTATTTACTTAGTACATATCTGACATTAACGATTAAACACATGTGTGCATTCTTTATAAATACAAACCGAGTCAAGTCGACTCCGGAGGTGGCGGTATGCACCTTAAAGTGGTTTGCAATCCGCCAAAAAACCGAGAGAAGAAGAAGAAGAAGAAGAAGAAGAAGAAGAAGAAGAAGAAGAAGAAGAAGAAGAAGAAGAAGAGGCCGACCCGGAGCTGTCCGACTTCAGGCGAGCTTTTTGAGACCTCCCCCGGCTGCGATCGGCTATTCTCGTCTACTTTCGAGGCGAGCCGCAACGCGTCTCAAACAAGCCTGCTGTCTTGGCTCAAAACAAAAACATTGAGCAAGACACACCCACTGCGCACGCGCGAGATATTTACAAACAGTCGTCTCGTGTTAACAGGAAACTCAGCATGGCGGTGCTGCTTGAAACAACGTTGGGGGATGTTGTTATCGATTTATTTACAGAAGAAAGGCCTAAAAGTAAGAAATGGTGCAATCTACACCCAACCGCAGCTCATTATGTGAACAGGTGCAGGCTGAGCGAGCCGGGGGGAGCTGCGGCTCTGTAAGCGACGGCTAGCTAAGCTAAGGCCGTTAGCTTGTTCTGTTATTGAACAACACACTGTCCTGTTCCTGACGCACAGCGTTACGGAGGCTGAGTTCATGTAGTGATGTGATGACTATCGGATTAATCTCTGTTCTCTTTTCTTCTCCAGCTTGCCTAAACTTCCTGAAACTATGCCAGATAAAGTACTACAACTACTGCCTCATCCACAATGTCCAGGTAACATGACACACTGTCTCTCTCATCCATAATGTCCAGGTAATATTACATACTGTCTCATCCACAATGTCCAGGTAACATTACACACTGTCTCATCCACAATGTCCAGGTAACATTACACACTGTCTCATCCACAATGTCCAGGTAACATGACATCCTGTCTCATCATGAATTTGAAGCTGTGTTAGTAACGTGTCCTTGTGTCCTCTTCAGAGAGACTTCATCTTGCAGACTGGAGATCCCACTGGGACAGGGCGCGGTGGAGAAGCTGTCTATAGGTCAGTCCTCTTCATCACCACTGTTGACTTTCTTTCACACTGCAAGTTGAACACTGATACATTTTCTGTTCTGTGTGTGTGTGATTAGCAAACTCTATGGGGACCAGGCTGGCTTTTTTGATGCAGAGAAAGCACCACGTATCAAACACAGGAAGAAGGGCACGGTGTCCATGGTGAACAACGGAAACAACCAGCATGGTTCTCAGGTGAAAAAGAAATGATCACACTGTTGTTTGCCCTGCTTGTTTTAAAAAGCTTCCAGAGCAGAAGCAACAGAAAATGATCAGCCTAGTTAAAAAGAACTTGTATAACTCGGCTGATTACTACACATACATCATCAGGTCTTCTTATACACAATTAAGAATAGAATGAGTATATATAGCACTATTTAATCATGTTGTACTGAACCATGGTCAATGGTAATGGGTGAATGGAGAGACTTTATGCATCCATGACAATCTGCTATTCTGTTCCTCAGTTCCTTATTACCATGGCTGACAACCTGGATTACCTGAATGGAGTCCATACTGTGTTCGGGGAAGTGACAGAAGGCATGGAGATCTTGGCCAAAATCAACGAGGCCTTTGTGGACAAGGACTTTGTCCCCTTTCAGGATATCAGGTGAACTAACACAAACTAGCTATGCAGTAGTTCCCTATGTTTCCAAAATCATATGTATTATTTATTAGGGGTGCACCGAATGGGAAATTCTTGGCCGATACCGAAAATAGGAAACAGTTGGCCGAATGCCGAAAGGCTGAAAATGATTAATATATATATATATATATATATATATATATATATATATATATATATAATGTATACATTTTTTACCAATGTTGTTCAGCTACCTGATTATGGAAAAAGACATGATTATGGCAAAACTTAACTGAACTTAACTGAACTGAACTGAACTGAACTGAACTGAACTGAACAATCACTATTATGGGTCCATAAAACATTTATTCAGCACTTTTGAATGCATACAGTACATTAATTCCAAGTCAAGTGCATTTTCTTTTCTCTGTAGGATAACTACAACAGAGTGCATTCAGAACAAAGCCAAGGTGCTTTAAAACTACATAAACATCTAGGCCAGTAAGCCTACAACAAAATAGTGTAAATAAAGACTGTAACAGCCAGGCCTTCAACAACAACAAATGCACCTATAAGTTTGGTAACCTAACGTATTGTTGTTATGACGTAATCGAAACGCGGCGACAAGCACGGCCACGACCATGCTCGCGGCTGGCTCACAGCCAACATGTCTGCCGCTTGGAGATATTTAAAAATATCAGAGAAAGAGGCGCGGATTGCGATTTGTAAAACGTGTTCAGCTGACATTTCTCGAGGGGGTGTAACTGCAAAGACTTTCACCACTTCGGGATTACTCCACCACTTGAAATCAAAACACCCGGACAAATATGCGGAGTATGATCAACGTAACCCTGTTCTCTGACATTCGGTGATATTTTTTCGGTGCTAACCATTTTCGGCCAGTAATCTTCGGTGGCCGAATATTCTGTGCATCCCTATTATTTATCAGAGAAACCTCTGGGGGGTGGGGTTGCTGCAGGATAAACCACACAGTGATCCTAGAAGATCCTTTTGATGACCCTCCTGATCTGCCAGTGCCGGATCGATCCCCTGAGCCCACCAGAGAGCAGCTTGACGTGAGTGCCCCTGTGGATCCATTCATAAAGCCAAAGCTTGACACAAGATAACCGAGAAACTAACTTTCAGAACAAGAGATCCATGCTCAGCAAACCTCACCTGGACTTTATACATGAACAAATGCATACATGTCCACAGTTTATGTGAAAAAAGCTTCATCTGTCTGAAAACCTCCAACTGTTTCTGATGTGGCAGAGTGGCCGGATCGGAGCAGATGAAGTGATCGACGATGCGGATGGAAAAGAAGCAGAGGAGCTGGAGGAGAGGTTAAAGGAGAAAGAAGCCAAGACTCAGGCCATCCTGCTGGAGATGGTATGTAGAAGAAACGTGCTCTCAGCCTTAAATGGAACATACCAAGAATGCAGTATGTCTACGCTCTTCTGTCACACCATCCCTTAGGTCGGTGACCTCCCTGACGCAGACATGGCGCCTCCAGAAAACGTCCTGTTTGTGTGCAAACTCAACCCAGTGACCACAGACGAGGACCTGGAAATCATCTTTTCTCGTTTTGGGACCATAAAAACGTGAGGCTTACCTCCAAGTTCTACGCACTGTAAACTGTCATTTGTATTCAAAATGTTTATACAACTAATTTTGTGGAAATTGTTTTTTTATATAAAACTTTTCTCATGCTACTTTGTTGTGTGTAGTTGTGAGATCATCAGAGACTGGAAAAGTGGAGATTCCCTCTGTTACGCTTTTATTGAGTTTGAAAAGGTGAGCATCTTATGTGTCTGCGTACTGTACAATATCTACCTGAACTACATGTGCACTGGTCTTTCTAATGTGAATTGGACTGTGTTTACAGTTCAGTTACAGCTCAACAATTAATCATGTTAGTATACCTAATATTATATTACTATCATTTAAATCAAAACAGAAACAGATGGCATAGCTCGGTCCCAAGTAGAAAACTTGTTTGGCAACATTTATCTTGCTTTTTAAACGGACATTGTTGAACTACTAGAGTGTGCAGTGAGGGTAGCTCGACAGGATTCTGATAAACTGGAGTGAAGTATTGTCAGAACATGTATAGGACATAAAATGTGAAAACTATTTCACAGTTCAGGGAATGCCTCACTTTTTTTTTATTGCGGGGCTTCTCAAACATGAGGATGACATCTTTCAGCTCATCAGCCTTTAGTGACACAGGAAACTTTCTGCAGAACTTTGATCACAAACTTTGATTGTTGTCGTTATCACATAGATGCTGAAATATTATTATACAGATTTGAAAGTAATTTGCACTTGACCCTCAACCCTTTGATCACCTCCGATCATGAGCTGTGAGTCAGACGGGAACCAGCCCTGAATGCAGCACAGCAGTAGGGTTATGAATGGTGGCGCTGACATGATGAAGTGGAATTCAAAATAAAATGTTCCAAATGAGGACCAGTCAATATATTTAATAAATGCATCAAACATCTGTACAAACACAGCCAATGAAAGATTCACTCTTAAATATCTGATATTTGTGCTGCTATCTTTTGTTTATGCTTTAAATAAGTGTACATATAGAAATGAGAGCTGCGGATAAGATATCAGACAACTATTAACCTAGTAATTATTTTTCACTTTTTATTCAAAAGTTCTCTGGTCCAAGATTCCCAAAACAGGGTTTTTATATTTCTCTAAACTTCTGAAATTGTAATTGACATTTAAAACAATCTTTTTACATTTCGTGGACTAAATAGTCAAATCAATAATTATACAAATTGTTGGTGGGGGCTCCTATAAACTAAAAAACCTTCCAGTTGGAAGATCACATTTGAAATGAGGTTTATTAATGACATAATGACATCACCTGTGCCTGACATTGACTTCATAAAGTTCCCCTCTAACCTCTATTTGTTTATTTTTTCTCCACAGCAGGAAGACTGTGAAAAGGCCTACTTCAAAATGGACAATGTGTTGATTGATGATCGTCGCATCCACGTAGACTTCAGCCAATCAGTGTCGAAGATTAAATGGAAAGGCAAAGGTACTCGTAGTGAAGCCTGAACGGCAGTGGCGTAGCCAGGAATTATTGTGTGGGTGGGCCTGGAGAAATGTAGGTGGGCCAGGGGGAGACTTATTAAGCGTGGGGTCTGAGCTGAAACTTCATTAATGATTTTAATGATTTTTTAATGCAATAATTGAACATAAGCATAAACTAGCAGTGAAAACGAAAACATAGGCAGTGTCAGAATGTGTGTAAAACTGACATCCACATGACTAGGGATGGGTATCGTTAAGGTTTTAACAGTAGGCCTACTACTACTTTTATCGATACCGCTTATCGGTCCGGTTTTTTAACGGTACTCTTATCGGTTCTTTTGGAGGAAAAAAAAAGGTTAACTAAACAAATTGTGAACAAAACTAACTAATATTTCACATCAAAAGAAAAAACAATGTTTTAACAAATCGTATTAAATAATCTGATGACAGAACTGTAAACAGAATAGCTGAAACTTTAACAAACTAAATAACTCAGTTACCTCTAATCATTAACCCATGTTTGTATAATTGAGTTAACTCTGTGTGTTGTTGCTAGCATACATAACACCTGATGTGGAAACGTTACTCGTGGATGGGGCTACAGAGCTACTAGAAAGACAGTCGAACCCGGTGCATTTCTCCGTCTGAATGTGGTGCACTTTTGCTAAATGTTTAGACAAATTGCTCGTGTTACCGCCCTTACATGCTAAACTGTTATTGCACTTTTGGTAACGAGCATTGTCCACATCGAGACGGGTAAAGTCTAACCACACCTCGGGGAGGGGGGGGGGGGGGGGGGGGTGGGCGGGTGTATGGTGGGGGGTGGGCGGGTGGGTGGTGGGGGGGGGGTTGGTTGGGGGTGTGTGTGTGTGTGTGTGTGACACGGAGAGACAGACAACGACTGAAAATAAGATCCTCATTCTCCACAGAACACAAAGCATTTTTAAGGCCCCACATGGCCTCAAATTCTCCCACATTTTTTGTTAAGCAAAAGTAACCGTAGTCCGCTTTCAGTCTTGCTTTAACCATCCGCTTGAAAATCGAAACTGCATCGGTATCCAACGATTCCGCAACTTTATTCCTCCTGCTGAGGTAAATGGCCATTTTAGCCTGCCCCAACAAAAAATTCAAAAGCCGACTTTTGCACTTTTGCTTCTGAGTGTACCTACAACCCAAAATGAACATTGTCTTAGAAAAAAACACATTAAACAAAATCAACATCTGAGTGAGTAACTGAAAAAGACAAAGGAGTCGACCACATTCCGTAAAACAATGAAAAATGGTTTCCCTCTGTACACAGAAAGGACAGGCGTCAGACACTGTAGGGTTGATAACTGAAACAAACGCATTTACAGCTACCGCAGCGTGGAGAATCCTCCACTGGAGGTCCCCACCCCTCTTAGTCAGCGGAGGCTTGTAGAGCGCTCTCCACTCAGGCCTCTGAGCCTCAGTCAGGCCCAGATGGGCTCTCCACCGGGTGTCCACTCGCTCCTGGAGTCTGCTGTGATTCAGCACCTTTGTCACCAAATAATAAAATGTTTTGTTGGACATGGTGCTAAACTTAAAATCAGTAACATTGTCCAACTTTAACAAAAAACCCTCACAACTGAGGTCAGGAAAACATTGCATCTCTGGAAAAGAGTCATTGTCATTTGGAGACTTCAGTCCGTTACAGTGAGCAGCGATCAGCGCCAGCTCTGATTGGCTGAGCTGCTGTTTCCAGCTCTGCAGCAGGAGGCTGACCACCCGGACTGACCTGAGGCTCAGACGTGAGGCCAGGCCTGCAGCGTTGTCCAGACGGAGGCCACACACCTCCACCACCTGGCCCAGCGTGAGGATCCTCTCCTCAAAGAGTCTGTTGTAGAGAAGGCCCTACTTCACACACAAACCGAGATCCACGGACCACCGGCTCTCTGAGGAGCCAGAACAGTGAGCCACAGCACTCTGGTCTCTCTTTTTTGAGTAGTCCCCACACCTTGAAGTGACCTCCATAGAAACCCGAGAGATTGTTCAGGCGTAATCCTTTTAGGTCCATTAGGAACAGCGACTCAGCCAGACCCAGCCCACCGCAGCGTTCCAATAAGGCCGGAGCTACGGGTCTCCAGACCAGGTCAGCAGGTCCAGTCAGGAACCTCTGGACGAACCGGAGCCTGAAAGCAGCCCCTCTGCTTGCCAGGTGAACCAGGCCATGTCCCCCCTCCTCCTTTGGCAGGAACAGGACGCTCTGAGGGACCCAGTGCATGCGGTCCCAGAAGAAGTCCACCATGAGAGCCTGCACCCTGGACAGCAGGTTTACGGGTGGGTCGGTGCATGCCAGCCGGTGAGCCAGCATGGAGGACACAAGGTTGTTTAAAATAAGGATACGCCCTTTAAAAGAAAGTTTGGGAAGGATCCACTTCCACTTCTTTAACCGGCCTTCCACTTTGTCTATAAGCCCGTCCCAGTTTTTTAAACAAAACGTGTCATCACCAAGATAAATACCCAGGTACTTTACCCCTGCCCTTTTCCAACCAAGGCCCCCAGGTAACAACAAGCTGTCAATACTGCCCTCTCCTACTGCTATGGCCTCACTTTTCCCCCAGTTGACTCGAGCAGATGAGATTTTGCAAAAATTGCTCACAGTTTCAGTTAAAACATTGATGTCATCTTGTTTTTTAACAATCGATTGATTGATGTCATCCGCATACGCAGACAATTTAAAAACATCCCTACAGCCAGGAAAAGAGAAACCCTGTAGCTTTGACCTTAACCGGTGTAAAAAGGGCTCTATGGCCAGGGAGTAGAGCATCCCGGACAAAGAGCAGCCCTGTCGGACTCCTCTCTGAGCTTCAAAAGGAGCACACAAACTACCGTTTATCTTCAGTACACTCTCAATGTCCCTGTACAAGACCTGGATCTTGGCTATGAGACCAGAGCTGAACCCAAAAGCTTCCAGCGTCTGCCACAAGTACTGGTGTTCAACTCGGTCAAAAGCCTTTTCTTGGTCTAGAGAAATCAGACCAAGCCCACAGCCCAATGAACCGGAGAGGTCCAAAACATCTCGAATTAGAGTCACGTTGTCAGTTATCAACCTGCTGGGTACACAGTATGTCTGGTCTACGTGAATGACATGCTCCATCACTTTTCTCAGCCTCGTCGCTAACACGAAAGCAGCTTGTAGTCTGTACAGAGTAGAGACACAGGACGCCAGTTCTTAATCTCCTGCAGGTCTCCTTTCTTAGGGAGGAGAGTGAGCACAGCTCTCCTGCAACTCACAGGTAACCTCCCGTTACTTAGACTGTCTCTGAGCACACTCAGCAGGTCGTCACCTATAACCGTCCAAAGAGCCTTATAGAAGTTTACAGGCAGGCCGTCTATGCCAGGAGCCTTCCCACTCTGCATGCTCTGCAGGGCCTCCTGCAGCTCCTGGGCAGAGAGCTCCGCCTCCAGCTCAGCATGGTCTTCCTCAGGCACGTTAGGAAGGCCCTCATAGAACGACTGCGCCACCTCTGGCTCGGCCTGGAACTCTGTTTTGTAGAGCTCTTTGTAGAACTCCACAGCACACTGACGAATGTCGGCGGACCCCTGAAGCAGCTGCCCAGCATTGGATCGCAGGGAGTGCATCAGCCTCCTCTGACCATTCTTACGCTCTAGACCAGGGGTCTGCAACCTTTTTGATCCAAAGAGCCATTTTGCTCCTTTTTCCAAAACATTTTTTTGTCTGGAGCCGCAAAACATATTTCATAGCTTGATAGCTAATACATTTGTATTTATTGTTATATCAGACAAAAACTAGTTTTTTTGCATTTATTACGCTATTTATTACATTATATAAAACTAACAGTTTTATATAATACCTCTAATAAGAAACAAAGAACTCTATAAGGAGAATTAAAAATAATACACAGGCCTACTTTAAAATAAATTAAACACAGCACTTGGGGAGTCCTCTGCACATTTGGTAAAGGTAAAAGGTAAACAAATATTATTAAAATGGGCCACTTTGAAATAATAAAACCTATAGCTGCACCCTAAAAAGAGTTAAAGGTAGGGTAGGTAAGAATGGAGAAACCAGCTCGAGTGCGCTAGAATTTGAAAATACACAGCCGGAAAAAATCTGCCTCTTCCTTCAGATTTCCTTACAGAGCCCCTCCTCAAACACACACGAACGCGCATCATCAATGAGGGCACGAGATACATTTGTGCACAGATGGAAGGCTGACAGGCAGGTAGGCCATCCAGTTACTTAGGCCGGGCCGGCTCAGATGATTGGTCGTGCTTTTTACAGTACTACGGCTTCCAGAGATTAATTTTTGTATGTATTTATTGTCAAAGCATTTAATATATTCATTGCTATCAGGATGTTAAGAGCATTCCATGGAATATAACAAAAAGTATTTTCTGAAATAAATTACATACCCCATTGAATTATGACTGAAGATTGTCAGCTGTCTTCCTCTCCCGTGTTGTTCCTCGATACGTAAAGGCTGCAGCACCTTTGACAACTTCTCTCTACATATCAAACATACCGGTAAACCAGCATCGTTTGCTGTGAAAGCATATAACTCTGTCCACACAGAATTAAATCCTGTGTTCCTCCTGTACTTTTCTTTGATTTATCCATAGTTCGCTCATCGAGCCGGGGGTCAGGTTATTCACCCGCAGGAAAAGGCGCTCGCGCGGGACCGTAGCAGGATGTGACGCATATTTTAGTTGACCTAATTAAAACAGTTTTGTTTTTTATTTATGTGTCACAGTATCACCTCAAAATACAAGATACGAAACATTTTCAACCATGCAACAAAATATAAATAGTCCTACAAATACTTTTATTTTATTTCCTTCTTATTTTTGTCTAAGCTCAAGGGAGCCAGAGCGGAGGGCTTAAAGGGCCGCATGCGGCCCGTGGGCCGCGGGTTCCCGACCCCTGCTCTAGACCAAAGAAAAAGTGAGAGGGAGCATCCATTTTCACGATGTTCTGAAACCGGGATCTGACCAGAGCACCCTGAGCAGAAAACCCCAGCAGGTCAGACAGAGCTGAGTTTTTACTTTTGAAAACTTCAACATGTTCTCGCTCTCCTGTGGAGTCTGCCAATCCCTGCAGCTCCACCACTTCTCTCTCCAGAGCTCTCAGAGATCTAGCCATGTCCTTTGTGACATTGAAAGTGTACTGTAGGCAAAGCTGCTTGATCTTCACTTTGCCTACATCCCACCACTGCTGAAGAGAATTGTACTAACTCTTAGATAAACGGTAGTTTTCCCAAAAGAATTTAAAAACATTTTTAAAATGGTTGTCGGCCAACAGAGAAGCATTAAAGTGCCAATACGCACTATTACACTTAACATGATTAATAAAAACTGAGACTTGTACGAGGGAATGGTCAGAGATTCCCACTGGACTGATGGAGCAGCTTCTGCTTACATTAATGTGATGATTAAAAACATAGACACGATCCAGCCTAGCTAGAGACAACAGGTTATCCCTGGAGTGCACCCACTTGTACTGCCGCTGGCCCGGGTGGAAGTGCCTCCAAACATCACACAGCTCAAAGCTTTCTGTTAATCTTATTAAGGCACTTTCGAGGCAGCATGCGGTTCCTGGTGGTTCCTATCCAGCACAGGGTTCTCTGTGCAGTTGAAGTCACCCCCCAGGAACAGATACTCCTCACTATCACAGGTGCTAAGAGTGTGTTTCAGCTTCTCAAAAAAGGAAAGCCTCTCTGCGCCCGCACTGGGAGCATAAATATTTATAAAACATATTTTAACTTTTTCAAATTCAGCAATTATTTTGAGCAAGTGTCCTGGGATGACCTCATCGACCGTACAGGAGAAGGGTGTAAAGCCCCTCGCAAAGAGAATGGCAACCCCTCCACTATTGCTGCGCTTATGGCTGAAGAAGCCCTCCCCCCGCCATTCCCTCCTCCAGTCACTCTCGTTATCAGCAGTACTGTGAGTTTCCTGGAGAAACGTCACATTTAAACTCTTGTTTCCTAATAAAGTAAATAAAAGTGCTCTCTTAGCATCCCCTCGAGCACCGTTAATGTTTAAAGAGCCCATCTTTATGTCACTCATTATGAAATTATAGTTGCATCCTAACAAAATCAAAAACCTGGCTGAAGAAAAATAAAACCAAGATGTACTTATTCATCTTTCTTGGCAGTTTCCTCTCTAATCCTCTGAAGTATCTTCTTTAACCGAGCCTTCTCTGGGCCGCTGAAGAAAGGTTCCCCTAAGGCTTCTTTGCGCCGCATGAGAACCCTGGCAGAATTGTGAAAGATCTGCAAATCAGTAAAAAAAATCATCTAATTTCACCCCCCTCCACCCCTTAGTTTCCGCCAGAAAGGATCTGATCCTCTGGAAAGAGTACTCCTCTCCCTTTACTTCCTCAACGATGTCAAAGAATGACTCACTGTCACTGTCCTCTGAGTCCTCTGAGACTCCCTCTGGCTGAGAGGAGGAACACAGCGACTCCTTCCTTGATACCTTCTCTTTTTGAGCCACACTTCCTTTGCTCACTTGTTCGTTTTTCCTTTTAACAGGTAACCTTAAAAAATCCTCATCCATTACCACATCCTCTAGAACAGACTCAGCCACTCTGTCTGCAGTGTGCTCACCATCTGCTTTCTGTGTGACCTGAGTGTCTGTGTACTTTCTACGGGTGAAACCGTTGGCTCCGGCCGTGGACAAGGCAACCGGGAGCGGCGAGAAAATTGGCGACACTAAAACTGCAATATAATGTTTGTGTAGCAATAATACATATGACATATTTTGTACATGTCTCCAGTACTGATAAAAAGACAGCTAAAGCTAGAGCTTAATGGTACCACGGTCTTTAATAATTCGGGCCCGTTTAATACCGGGGCTCGATACCCATCCCTAGTAATGACTGGCTCGGCGGCCACAGGTTGTTTATCCTTGACAGTCGCACAGTGGGAACACACTGAGTCTTTTCATATTCAGTAAATGTGTACACGCTTCACTGCAGACTGCAACAAGAAATAACACTTTCATTCACTCTTGGCATAACTTACTTTACTTACTATTTTACTCACGGTAAAAAAAAATGCACTCCCTATTCCATTGTCATGAAGGTGGAATTTAACTATATCCAGAATAAGTTGTATTGGACCCAGGCTAGAAACATGTTTATTTCTGCTGTAAAGTTGGGCATTTGAACATGGGGGTCTATGGAAATGGCTCCTTTCTGCATCCATCCCTTGTCGGCCACTAGTTGAACTGCAGTTTGTGGCACTTCCTTCTGGGCCTCCCGGCTCTGCGCTATGACGCAATGACCCACCTGGGCCCACCCACAGCTACGCCACTACAGGGTCTGCATGTTTTTCAATATTGGCGCATTTCCATTGCAGGGCCTCGCTCGGCTTAGTACGGTATAGTTAGGCCTTGTTAGGACTGGCTCACTTTATGCTGCGTTTCCATTACAGTTTAGTAGCTGGGGCAGTAACTATAGTAACACAGTGTAGGCGGAGCCGTGACGTCATCTTCAATGCGAACCACAGAGAAACAACATCATCTGTTAGCTGTTAGCACTCAAGCTCACAGCTCCTCATATCTGTTCAGAAACTAGACAAAAGTTAAACAAGTACAAACCACAGACTGTCTTTCATGGTGAATACAGTCGCTGGTTTATTTATGTCTGTAGGCCGTTGTCGTGAGTGTGGACGGTCGGAGCATACACTGCGTTAGCTTAGCCGATCTCCATTTAGAAAACACGCGTTTTAAAAGGTTTTTAGCCTGCCGTCTGTCTGCAGACTTGTCAAAGCCTTAATTCATGGTTTTTACTATCCGGTATCAGTATGTCTTCTGCATCATTTTGAAACGTCTATTACAATTAAATCATGGTCAAATATGTTCATCTTGTTGTAGTTGTAGCCCCCTTGCCAACGATTCTCTCACTAGTTTAACATACTCAGCCCGACTCATCAGCCTGGTTATTGGCCCGGAAAGAACCTCGATTTTATGGGGCCAGAAAAACTGTGAAATAGTACCCGCTAGCCAGAACTACGCTAAGTTGAAACGCAACCAAAAACGGGCACGCTTAAACGACGCTCCGCGCTGTAGTCAAAATGCGCCATATTTCTCCTTTTATATTCTGAAGTTTGTCGCAATCCAAACCTTAATTCTGTATTTCTTGTTCAACCTGAGTTTTAATACCCATACTACCTTACTTTTTACTATGCCAGAAAAAAGATTGAATATGTTTTAATACATAGTGTTTCAAATGCAGTATGCAAAAAAAATCAGGAAGCCCTATTGCACCCAGTCCCATTTTACAGTTTGCAAGCTAGCATGCTGTTCTAACACACAATCTTCTGCTCAGCAGGTAAACGAGCCAGAACATCAACGTTGCAATGATATAACCAAGTAGTCTGTCCCAAGTGTATGCCTACTTCATGCAACAGTGCACATTGTAAAGGCAACTGTAGTACATACATTACATGACGTCAGCTAAATGTAATGTAATGTAGTCGTGATTTAGCTCACAGTGTGTTTCCTGAGGTAATAGCCCTGTCTCTGTCATAGGTGGCAAGTACTCTAAAGATGACTTCAAAGCCTACGAGAAGGATGAGGGCAACCGATCCAAATTGGCTCTGAAGGATCAAGTGAAGCCCAAACAAGAGTATCCTTCTAGTTAATAGGCTGGGGTTTCAGCTTCCA
>NC_136906.1:45086227-45405338 GCF_949606895.1 Notothenia rossii
TGTCCACAGAATCAACCAATCAGATTCCAACCTCTCCACCATTGGCAAGACGAAAGAGCTGTCTTAGGACCTCAGGGACAAGATTGTAGACCTGCACAAGCAGTGGTGACTGGTCATTAGGGGCACAGCCCCACCTAGTGTCAGCAGAAAGTATTAAAAATAATGATTATTTAAAAATGCAAAAAATATATTTTAAGATCATGTTTTAATCACCTGATTAGTCTGTACATTGCTGTTTTAGTCTGTTTTCTTCTAATTAGTGTCTACAATGTGTGCCTATTGAGATGTTTAGAGCCATGTGGGACAAAACCCGATCATGCTCTCCCTCTCACTGTCTAAGTGAACGGTGACTGTAAAAAAAACTACACTGCGCATGCTCAGAGTATTGTCCTATTTAATGTCTGGCAAAAAAATAATGACCATAGGGACACTGAGCTGCCATCCCCACCATACGTCATCTCACATAATTCAGAGCTGATAAGTACGTGTAAGTACTGTACTGTAAGTATGTGTGCCGCGAAAAGTGTGGTGTGTGAAGAGGAGGAGAGAGACGCGTCCTAAAACCAGGAAGTAAGCTGCACATGGGTTCCCTCCACAAAAAGCAATGAGATTTCTCCATAGGATTTTAGAAATAGCTCCAAATAAGATCTGTGGGAAACGAACCTGTTAGATAAATGCACGTTTTGTTCAGCCGGATAATATCCACATGTCTACCCTACTTTTATAATTTTCTAATCATAAATATATCGATTAGATTTATGATAGACTTTTGAAACTACAAGAAGATAAGGAGGACTTTTACAAAAAAGTAATAGAGATTTTTGTCCAGAAGGATAGCAAATGGACTTCATCTTTAAGTCAAGGTAAGACCGCAATTCTATTGAAAATGGGATCTTACTAAGACAGAACAATTCAATATTTAAATGATAAAATTACATTTTTTGGGTATCTTTGTTGAACTGTCTGTTTAAAATTAATCGAAGCATCAGACAAAAAAAGCTTTTGAAATAATATATTTTGATTTAGGTCAAAATATAATATTTGTAAACCTGAAGAGTCAGTGCCAGTGCCTCACCAGCCATGAACCTCACTGCAGAAGCTTATATATACAGGACTGTCTCAGAAAATTAGAATATTGTGATAAAGTTCTTTATTTTCTGTAATGCAATTAAAAAAACAAAAATGTCATACATTCTGGATTCATTACAAATCAACTGAAATATTGCAAGCCTTTTATTATTTTAATATTGCTGATTATGGCATACAGCTTAAGAAAACTCAAATATCCTATCTCTAAATATTAGAATATCATGAAAAAGTATACTAGTAGGGTGTTCAACGAATCACTTGAATCGTCTAATTAACTCGAAACACCTGCAAGGGTTTCCTGAGCCTTGAAAAACACTCAGCTTGGTTCAGTAAACTAAATCACAAGTATGGGGAAGACTGCTGATCTGACTGCTGTCCAGAGGACCGTCATTGACACCCTCCATCAGGAGGGTAAGACACAAAAAGAAATTCCTCAAAGAGCAAGCTGTTCACAGAGTGCAGTTTCAAAGCACATCCACAAAAAGTCTGTTGGAAGGGGGAAATGTGGCAGGAAACGCTGCACAACCAAGAGAGATGACCGCAGCCTTAACAGCATTGTGAAGAAGAGTCGCTTCCAGAATTTGGGGGAGCTTCAAAGACAGTGGACTGAAGCTGGAGTCCAGGTATCAAAAGTCACTGTTCACAGACGTATCCGGGAAATGGGCTACAATAGCCGTATTCCCATGGTCAAGCCACTTCGGAACTCAAGACAACGGAAGAGGCGTCTGACTTGGGCTAAGGAAAAGAAGCACTGGACAGTTGCACAGTGGTCCAAAGTCCTCTTTTCAGACGAAAGCAAGTTTTGTATTTCATTTGGAAGTCAAGGCGCCAGAGTCTGGAGAAAGGCTGGAGAGGAGCAAAATCCAAGTTGCTTGAAATCCAGTGTGAAGTTCCCACAGTCAGCGATGGTTTGGGGAGCCATGTCAGCTGCTGGTGTTGGTCCACTGTGTTTCATCAAGCCCAGAGTAAATGCAGCTGTGTACCAAGAGATTTTAGAGCACTACATGCTTCCGTCTGCTGAAAAGCTCTATGGAGATGAGGAATTCATTTTCCAGCATGATCTGGCACCTGCCCACAGTGCCAAAACCACCAGTAACTGGTGTACTGACCATGGCATTACTGTCCTCGATTGGCCTGCAAATTCCCCTGACCTGAACCCCATAGAGAATATGTGGGGTATTGTGAAGAAGAAGCTGAAAGACACCAGACCCAACAATGCTAATGAGCTAAAGGCCGCTATTGAAGCATCCTGGGCATCCATAACACCTCAGCAATGCCACAGGCTGATTGCCTCCATGCCACGCCGCATTGATGCAGTAATCCGTGCAAAATGATTCCCAACCAAGTACTGAGTGCATTAATGGACATTTTCAAATGTTTGATTGTGTTTTGCTGTTATAAATCTTTTTTTTTTACTTGGTCTGAGGAACTATTCTAATTTTTTGAGATAGGATTTTTGAGTTTTCTTAAGCTGTATGCCATAATCAGCAATATTAAAATAATAAAAGGCTTGCAATATTTCAGTTGATTTGTAATGAATCCAGAATGTATGACATTTTTGTTTTTTTAATTGCATTACAGAAAATAAAGAACTTTATCACAATATTCTAATTTTCTGAGACAGTCCTGTATATAGACATCTAAGTTGTTTGTGCCCCACCACTTTTGTACATATAAAAACGCCACTATGCACAAGGCTGGGATTGGAACTCCCTGCCACTACATATCAGACAGTCTGATTCCATAACAACATTCAAAACCCAACTCAAAACCCACCTGTTCAAACTGGCATTTTCTTTATAAACTGTACCCTGTGTCCTTCTGTAATCCATTTCCTGTTGTTTGTCTTGTTTTACCCCGGCTGATATTTCACTAAATCCACTATTTTAATTGTTCCCTATATTGCCCCCTGTAAGGTGCTATGAAAGGCGCCCCCCCCAAAAAAATGTATTATTATTATTATTGGCTACAAGACCATCAGAAAGCAGCTGGGACCACAGTCGCCAAGACAAGTATTGATGACACATTACACCATTATGGATCAAACCCTGAAGCGCCTGAAGGCCCCCTGCTCAAGAAGAACATGAAAGGCCCGTCTGAAGTTTGACAATGAACATCTGAATGATTCAGAGAAGGCTTGGGAGAAGGTGATGTGGTCAGATTAGACCAACATCGAGATCTTTGGCATCAACTCAACACGGCCTGTTTGGAGGAAGAGAGATGCTGACTATAACCCCAGAACACCATCCCCACCATCAGGCATGGAGGTGGAAACATCATGCTTTGGTGGTGTTTCTCTGCTAAGGGCACAGGACCACTTCCCTGCACCAAGGAGAGGATGTACGGGGCCATGGACCAAAACATCTTGGCCGATAGCCTCCTTCCCTCAGCCAGGACACTGAACATGGGTCATGGAAGGGTCTTCCAGCAGGATAATGACCCTGAACATATGGCCAAGGCAACACAGGAGTGGCTAAAGAAGAAGCACTTTCAGGTGAGCCAGTCTCTGGACCATAATCCCATAGAACATCTGTGGAGGGAGCTGAAGCTTCCAGAGGCCAAGCATCAGTCTCAAAACCTTTAGGATTTGGAGAGGATCTTCAGAGAGGAGTGGACCAACATCCTTCCTGAGATGTGCACAAACCTGGAGACCAGCTACAAGAAGCGTCTGACCTCTGTGTGTGGGGGCTTCTCCACCAAGTACTAACACATGTTCTGCAATGGATCAAATACTTATTTCCCACAGTTAAATGCAAATCTATATATTTTTTGTTTAATAATGTACATTTCTGGATTTGCTTTCTGATATTCTTACTCTCACTGTTAAAATAAACCTACCATTAAAATTATAGCCTGTTAATTTCTTTGTAAGTGGGCAAACTTACAACATTTTCAAGGGATCAAATACTTATTTCCTTCACTGGATATGATGTTTCTGCTGTATCAATGTGTGTGTTGCATGTTAAGGCTGAAGACGTTTTTACCTCCTTTATATACTGTTGGTTAGTTTATTCTGCAGCAATGCATCATATTTAAAAAGATCATCACATGATTGTAGCTTTGTCCTTTGAGAAACACGTCAATCATCTGGGCCCAGGAGTTCAAAACTTTTAATCCCTATCTGATCAGATCAGATTTGGATTTTGGGAGTTCAAAACCAAAAAACAGGATTAGGATCACTTTCATATCCGATCAGATCAGGAAATCCAATCCAAGCTTTAATCTGGATCAAATCTTCAAAATGGGTAGTTCAAACCGACAACACAGGATTGGGATCAATTTGATCCCAAAAAACTGGATTATCCTGATCCCACCAAAGGGGTGGATTTCCAGTGGATTACCAGAGCAAAATGTACTGTACAATTTATTTTAAAATATGTTTCAATTTAAATAAGATGGCAACGTTTTTAAACTGAAATAATACACAATTTTTAGCCTTCATGGGAAATACATTTAATTTTTCCATTTTTGCTCACGTTTGTGGTGGCCTATTTTATTTTCAACCAAATGTTGATGACATAAAGGTTTATGCTCATAAAAGTATCACAGCAAAGATTGTCAATCACAAATGTAATTTAGATTAAAGTAAAAAATATCTTCAACAAAAAAAAGTCCATCATCTGTCATCACCTTTCAAATAAAAAAATATAATTAAACATTATAGATGTCTCTGCAATGTGGTCTCTTGTCTTCCTTGTATTATTTTTCATGTCCACTAGATGGCGATCAGTAGGATTAAAGCACTGATATTCAGGATCTAGTCATCTTGAAAAATCGTAATCTGGATCAGGCTGATCCTATCCTGAATTGCTTTGAACTCCAGGGTCAAAATCTGTCCGACTTCTCTGATCCCGGATCACAAAAAATGGGATTTCAAAATCGGATCGGATCTGATTGAGATTAAAAGTTTTGAACTCCTGGGCCCAGATGATTCATTTTCATGCAATGTACTGTACCTGGATGTAGTTCCATTCTGCCCCTGACAGTCTCAAATGTTCTGTGACATTTCCAGGACAGCGAGGATGTCCGGCGGGACAGGAAGAAGCGCTCCCGTTCCCGCTCCAGAGAGAGAGAGCACAAACAAAAGCACGGGAAAGATGTCCGTGATAGAGGCCACGGGAGCTCCTCCAAGAAGTCCAGTGATAGAGAGAGGAGCAGGTACAGATGAGGAGCTCCCTTCCTTCACACTGCCACCTCTTCAACCATTGGTGCTCTATAGGATAAACATTGTTTTAGAAACTATTTTCTAATAAACACTTTTTTTTTAAACCCCCGAAATTTGTCTTTTATTAATTTCCGCTAGAAAGTTAATTTCAAATGTATGCATATTTTCCAACTCCAAGCTGTATGAACTTAAATGTGTATTGGAATTTAGCATATCAGATCAACACCCAATATGAAGGTGTGCATAACTATTAGGCAGCACCTTTGTCTCATGCAAAATTAGATTTAACTGACTTTTGAAAAGTCAAACATTTCAAAAGTCTTTCAGTGGGAAATTGAAATTGCTAAGATATTGCTAAAATATCACGGAACCATCAAACATTTTGTTGCAAATAGTCAACAGGGTGGTAAGAAACATGTTGACACAAAAGATGCAACTTAAAGCTCACCTATTATGCTATATTTGAACAATATATTATAGGGCCATATCAATACAAAACATTTGCGTGAAGTCTTTTGATCAAAATACCAAACATTACCCATTGTTGCATGCCTCATACCCCTCTATTTCAGCCTAAAGTACTGATTCTGGGTCTGGCCCTTTAAATTTAACTGAGCGGCTGCTGGCCACGCCCCTTTGAAGCGTCCGCATGCAAGCATGAGCTCTGTGAAGAGAAGGCTGTCCGGCAGAAACTCAGCTAAACGCTGCCGTGATGAAATGCCATATTATGTTCCAAACCACATCAAGCATTATTTCTGAAACAGTATGGAGCTCAAACGCTTTCTCTCTCACAGGTTTACCACAAGGACAGTACCTTTTATATCCTGCTTCTTTACACATATTCTCTCCAGTACAGCGTTAGCTCTGGGTGTTAGCGATGCTTGCTAATGTAAACACAGACCATATTACTTCCAAAAAACGTTGCACATTGCTTCTGATACAGCACATAGCTTGACATGTTCTTTATTCAGTGTATACCGCTAGAACAGTGCCATAATATGTATTATATTTATAACAACTTTAGTCTAAGTCCCTCTCGTAGACATCCTGCTGAATACACAAACACACAGCTGGGGGATGGGGATTCAGCTAGCGACTGTATATGGGGACGATAGATTGGGACGTGGGCGAGACGTTGCCAGGAGTTCAACGTAAAGCCAGCCCACATTTTAGTAATGACGTCATGAATGCAGCAAATCTGGATCAGCTCCGTTTTACCCCCCTTTTTAGAGATGTGGGTAAGGAGGGAAAGAGAGCGTTGTATTTTCTGACACTTTGTGAGTCTCCTTACACATCGGGGACACATATTTATGTATAAAAGACATCAAAAAGTGCAATTTGAATAATGTGTGACCTTTAAGTGCCAAAGACTTGAGAAGAATCAAATGTGAAGCCACCAGGAAGCCATTATCCTCCAGTGCTGCTGTCATATTCGAGAACTGTGACCTACCTGAGGGCCCAGAAGTCTCAGGTGTTCAGAGACATGGCCAAGGTGAGGGAGGCTGAAACCCCCACTGAACAAGACACAAGTTAAAACGTCAAGACTGGGACAAGAAGGTTTTCTGGACTGATGAGATAAGGGTGACTCTTGATCAGTAACAGGCACAGAGCTTCACTTCGACTCAGACGCCAGCAAGGTGGAGGCTGGGTTCTGGTATGGGCTGGTATTATTAAAGATGAGCTGGTTCAATCAGGAGAGACTTCAAGTCTGTATACGGCAATAAATATGTTATCGCACCTAACAAAGGGCCAGATATATTAAACTTTGGCCATTAGACCCCATCATGCTGATGGATTTAGGGCAGGGGTCTGCAAACTTTTTGACCAAAAGAGCCATTTTGCTCCTTTTTCCCCAAACATTTTTTGTCTGGAGCCGCAAAACATATTTCAAAGCTTGATAGCTTATAAAGTTGTATTTATTGTTATATCAGACAAAAACTACAGGTTTTTTTGCATTTATTAGGCTATGTATTACATTATATAAAACTGTTAGACTCTAATAAGAAACAAAGGAGAATTTAAAATAATACACAGGCCTACTTTAAAATAAATTAAACACAGCACCTGGGGAGTCCTCTGCACATTTGAAGGAAAAAATATATAATTAAAATGGGCCCACTTTGAAATAAATAAAACATATAGCTGCACCCTAAAAAGAGTTAAAGGTAGGGTAGGTAAGAATGGAGAAACCAGCTCGAGTGCGCTAGAATTTGAAAATACACAACCGGAAAAAATCTGCCTCTTCCTTCAGACTTCCTTACAGAGTCCCCACTCCAACACACATGAACGCGCACAAGACCAATGAGGGCACGAGATAAGTTTGTGCACAGATGGAAGGCTGACAGGCAGGTAGGCCATCCAGTTATTTTAGACGGGCCGGCTAAAATGATTGGTTGTGCTTTTTACAGCGCTACGGCTTCCACAGATACATTTTGTATGTATTTATTGTCAAAGCATTTAATATATTCATTGCTATCGGGACGTTAAGAGCATTCCATGGAATATAACAAAAAGTATTTTCTGAAATAAATGACATACCCCATTGAATTATGACTGAAGATCGTCAGCTGTCTTCCTCTGCCGTGTTGTTCCTCGATACGTAAAGGCTGCAGCACCTTTGACAACTTCTCTCTACATATCAAACATACCGGTAAACCAGCATTGTTTGCTGTGAAAGCAGATAACTCTGTCCACGCATAATTAAATCCTGTGTTCCTCCGGTACTTTTATTTTCTTTGATTTATCCATAGTTCGCTCATGGAGCCGGGGGTCAGGTTATTCGCCTGCAAGTAAAGGCGCTAGCGCGGGACCGTAGCAGGATCTGACGCATATTTTAGTTGACCTAATTAAAACCGTTTTGTTTTTATTTATGTGTCACAGTATCACCTTAAAATACAAGATACGAAATATTTTCAACCGTGCAAGAACATTTAAATAGTCCTACAAATACTTTTATTTTATTTCCTTCTTATTTTTGTCTAAGCTCAAGGGAGCCAGAGCAGAGGGCTTAAAGGGCCGAATGCAGCTCGAGGGCCGCAGGTTGCCGACCCCTGATTTAGGGGGAGGAGAAGCCGACTAGGAAGGGGGAAACCCCCCCGGGTCTAGACACTGGTGGTGGTGAATAGCTGAAGGGAATATTGAAGATCCGGGGTGTTTCTCAATGTCGAGTACGCTTGCTTGGTAGCACATGTCTGCCGAGCATCTTGCTTCAGAAGCGAGGCAAGAATACTTCCTGGCAGTCGGAATACGAAGAGTGGAACAGGCGACCCCGTCTTACATTTTCCGCCACAGATTTGGGGAAATTGGTCCGTGCGCAAAGCATTGTGAGGATTTTAAGAACACGGCTGTCCAGCCTCGACATTTCTCCAAACGAAGTACGCCGGGCTCGGTAGATTTCCAAGTATGCTGGACATTGGAACAGTACTTCAGCGGCACTCGATGACGTAGTATGCTTGAAATAGTGTCTCTGGAGCAGCTTTACTCGCGATTGAGAAACACCCCCAGTGTGATGACTGGTTCTCCTGGGCTTGGCCTGGGCCCTGAATCTGATGAACTGGAGGTGAAAAGGGTGGAGGAAGACCATGATTTTCTGCAGGACAATGCTCAATCGCATGCATCAAATTACTCCACTGTGCGGTTAGCCAGTAAAGGCCTTAAAGAGGAAAGAATAATGACATGGCCTCCTTCCTCGTCTGATCTAAGCCCTTCCTCATCTCACCTAAACCCTTACTCACCTGACCTTAACCCTTCCTCTCCTGACCTAAACCCTTCCTCACCTGACCTTAACCCTTCCTCACCTGACCTAAACCCTTCCTCACCTGACCTTAACCCTTCCTCACCCAACCTTAACCCTTCCTCACCTGACCTCAGCTGACCTTATCCCTTCCACACCCGACCTTAACCCTTCTTAAAGGGAGATTTCCAGTGAAGGAAACTCCTCTGAACAGAGTCTGGGAGGATGTGGTTGATCATCAACAGATCCAGAAACTGACCGACTCCATCAATGGAAGGCTTGTGATTGTTATAAGATAAGAGAAGGGTGGCCATATTGGTATGTGGACTTTTTTTTAAATGTCAGAAATGTTTATTTGTAAATGCTCATTTATTTGTATACTCTTCTCCCTTTAAAATAAACCAGTGATATGGGAACGTTTTCGTTTTTCCTTTATGATAATAATAATAATAATAATAATAATAATTCTGCACATAGATTTTCTCTTAAGAAATCCTAAACCTCACTTTTACTTTCTTATATATTCATGTTAGAGGTTTATTCACATTTTGGATTGCACTGTAGTTGTTCAATAATACAATTAATCCTCAAAAATAGAACTTGCTTAATAATTGTGCACACTGTATGGTTCGATGAGTGTAATGTGAGATTATATGAACAAAAACAACAGGAAGTTATCTTGAAACAGATCTCGTATTCCAGAAGTTAGTAATCATTTCTAATGTAAAAACACTCTTTTTTTGTTCATCCCATGACAACGGGCAACATCTTCTTGTTGTGGTCCAGCTACAAAGACTTCCACAGATACAAACCTGACAGGCACATGTAAGGTCATATAAGCAAAATACACTCATTTCTTTTACACATAAATATATGTCCGCCTTGTATAAAGAGACTCACAATGTGTCAGCAGATACAAACCCTCTCTTTCCCTCATTTCCCACCTCTCTAAAAACCGAGTCAAGATTTATAGGAGACATGAGTAGTTATATTCATGCGGCATCAATCACATTAGTATGCATACAAAGTAACCTCTGATGTTAATCTAGGTGTTAACTAAGGCAGTCTCTTTGAAGTTGTGCGTGAGACTGTCTCGCACCCCGTCATTAGCAATATTAGCAATCCCGCTTCAATCACATTAGTATGCATAAAAAGTGACAGGTGGGCCCGCCCCCAATTATGCTAATGAGCTAAGTCCCGGCCTCCTTTTGTTCGAGGTGTTATCACATGTAGGTGTGATATCACACGTAGGTGTGAGATCCTTTGATGTGAGGGGTGAGGTGTCATCACACGTAGGTGTGAAATGCCCCCCTGTGAAGTGCTTTTGTTGTCTAATCCTTTGATGTGAGGGTTGAAGTGTTATAACACGTAGGTGTGAAATGCCCCCGTGTAGCGCTTTAGTTGTCTAATCCTTCGATGTGATGGTTGAGGTGTTATAACGTGTAGGTGCGATATGTCCCCTGGCAGTAGCGCCTTTTGTTGTCTAATCTAATTAGCCTCTGATGTCCGTCCTTTGATGTGAGGGTTGAGGTGTTATAACCAGTGTTGTGCTAGTTACTGAAAACCAGTAACTAGTTACATTACTAGTTACTTCATTTCAAAAGTAACTCAGTTACTTTACTGATTACTTACGCACAAAAGTAATGCGTTACTTTGAAAAGTAACGCTTTAGTTACTTAAAAAAAGGGCTCCCAAAAAAAAAAAGCTCTCATTAATGCCCTTATAGCCTTCATTTAAGTACTGTTATTGCATTGGAGAATAATACAATCTGTTGATCAACTTGACATGCATTTGCATCACTGAACTCTGCTAAGCAATGTGGTCTATACAAAAACAAAGATATGTTTCAAAGTGCCAATTTATCGTCATCAGAGAGCGATTCCGGTTGATACATGGCAAAGGCTTTCACAAAGTTAGAGCCGTTATCAGTAACCGTGGAGGTAACTTTTGTTGACACTCCATACAAAGAGTGAATGTGGTCAATCTCACTAGCAATAAGATCGTACGTGTGCCTACCCTTTATTCTTTTACAGGCCAACGCAGCTTTCTGGCGTTGTAAAGTGTTTGGGTTTATCCAGTGAGATGTTATCCCGAGGAAGCTTCTGTTGTGGACAGACCAAATGTCTGCGGTGGTCGAGATGTATTCCAGCCCCTCAAATGTTTTCTTTAGCTCGCTATCCATTTTGGTATATTCTTTCTCCAGGTAGTTGGAAAACGTTTTGCGTCCCATATGCCGTGTGCCGCCCGGACATGGTATCATGCTTACTAGCTCCCTGAAAGCGGGTGACTCCACTGTAGAAATAGCCTGCACGTGTTCAACAACATACCGTGCAATGGCTTTATCCACTTTCACCTGACTAGCAGTCCCTCGATTGAAATCCAGCCGCTGTTGCTTGGGTGGAGGTGGGGTGGCGTCGGATGGCTCTGGGTCTGTGGTCTTAACTAATAGCTTCGTCCCAGCATGTTGTTTTTGCAGATGTTTTAACAGATTGGAATTGCTGTTTTGAGCAGTAGATAGGATCTTTGACCCGCCAAGACACAACTTACACTTAACTAACACATTCTTTTCTTTATGCTCGAGAAAAGTAAAATAGTGAGCATATCTCCATGCGGAGAAACTCGACTTGTGCTCCGCCGTCGCCATGATAGTATTGTTAGTAGGCTAACTAAACACAAACACGCCCTGACAGAGGAAGTATCTAAGTACATTTACTCAAGTACTGTACTTAAGTACAGTTCTCATCTCTGTTCGCCTCGCTGTTGGTGCCGCTCACCAACGTCTGGGAGCCGAGACTTTTTAAAAAAAATAACGGAGTAACGCACCATGTAGTAACGGTAACTGAGTTACTGAATTTAAAAAATAACGCGTTAGAGTACTAGTTACTGCAAAAAATAACGGCGTTACTTTGTAACGCGTTAGTCCCAACACTGGTTATAACATGCAGGTGTGATATCGCACCGGCATGTTATAAGCCTTGGATGTTAATCTATGTGTTGATTAAGACAGTCTTTTTAAAGTTGTGCGTAAGACTGTCTCGCACCCCGTCCCCTCACACCCCCTGCCTCTCCCCCCTTTCTGTCACACCCCACTTCCTGTGTTCATGAGGCCAGAAGATAGTGGGGGGTGGAGTTAGGTAAAAAAAAAAAGAAATCCGAGCAGACTAGATAAAAAGCCAGTCATTTCCACTCATCAAGTCACCTTTCAAAGAAGAAAAATGGCCAAGAGACGCATCGATATGGGTTTAATCAGCGAGACGCCTGTGACAACTTACCGCCATCCATTGGGAGCGTCAGCCAAGAAACGGATGCAGTATCTGTGCCGGGTTCAGACCCTCCGTCTGAGGCTCTTCATGAAAAATGGAGTCTGGATGTGTGAGACTGTCTCCCCCCGTCCCCCTCACACCCCTTCTTCTCCCCCGCTTTCTCTCCCCCCTCCTGTCACCCCCTGATTTTGCTGTTATCCTATGCCAGAAAGATAGGGGGGTGGAGTTAATTTTAAAAAGAAATACGCTCAAACTAAATAAAAAGCCATTCATTTTCACTCACTAAGTCACCTAAAACTTTTATTGTCCTCTCTAAATTAGATTAGTTTTTTAATATGATTTGTGTTAACTAAAGATGTTCTTTTTTTTAAGTTGTATGGCTTGTGAACTAATGTGTAATTACTTTATTAACTATAAGGAAGTCTCTTTTATGAAGGGGGGTAATAATAATTTAAAAGATCTTAATGACCCCCTGATCTTGTATTTTGAATGTTTAATTACGTTATTAACTATAAGGAAGATTCTCTCACAAAGGAACTGTAAGATACACGTTTATGTATGCAAAAAGTTAAAACTAGAAAAAATGAAATACTTTGTCTAAATAGATGTTATTTAAGAATGTGACTCTAAAAGGCAAGTTTGTGATTTTAACACTTTTTTACTGACACAAGGCAGATTTAGCGGTAACACTTTACGGTAAGGGTACATGAATCATCATGAATTCATGCGTGACTTAATGGATGAAAAAGCATGAATTAATTCATGTAGTACTCATGCAGTACTTCATGAACTATCAGTAATGTACAGGTATTAATGGTATCTCATGCATGACTTAATGCAGGAACAATACCTTAATTAATGCATCAACTAAGGTATCTTAATCATCATGACTTCTGAGTTATTAATGATGTTCATGTCTTCTTCATATAGATCTGCAGTTAATGTGTCAGGCCAAAAAACGGACCAGTCACAGCAATTCCAAGTGTTGTAATCATGAGCAACTAGGCATGACTTTGTCATTACTTCATCATGTTTATGCCCCTTCAAATAAAGTGGTGACCTGTTCCATCGTTTACACTGATAAATAACATATGATTAATAGTGGTATGAAATAGAATGTATTAAGCAATTCATGGGGTGGGTTGGAGAAATGATAGTAAGGTCAGAATTTACACAAAATGTACTACAGATTTTACGATTTTGTTGATTCACCAAAAATACTTTTATTTTGTAAAACAGAATATTAATTGAGTGCCACAGGGAGAGATGGGTGACACCAGAATCACTGGAGTGGGCTGTTATGCACCGGCAGGCCTGCCAAGCACAATTAGCACCATGTGACACAGAACAATAACAGTTTAACCCATCTTGGAATATGGATTTTCAAAACACAGAGCTCCGGTTCAAACAAGGAGTTGGGTACTTAAGTATGAATTCTGTGAATGCCAAGTAAAGATCCATTGTCCTTGTTTTGGAGGATTGCTGAAGCTGTAGGCTCCTGTTTGCAAAAGCCCCTACAGGTTTCAGCATGGGCGAAGTTTGAACTTTAAGGTTGGGGGTGCCAAAAAATAACTACAAATGTAATGTATAGCTATAGGCTGCAACACAATGATTCATACATGAAAATTGATCAGGATAGCCTACAGGCTACTGCAGGTGTGTTTTCATAACTAATATGCCCAATAGATGAAATTACTATGGCAGCGGAACTCGCCGCAAAATAAAACGGCTGCTGCGGCACATACTGCTGCTATAATTAGGCTATAACACAGAGGTCTGTAGGATCAATGTTCCCCAATGCTCACACACTTTTTAATGAACTGTATAGTAGTGATGTGTCGGTCGCGAACGATCCGATTATTTTGAACGGCTCTTTGGTATGAACGAGGGGAACCGAGTCGTACTTGGTGAGAGCCGTTCTTGTTATCGTTCAATTGTTAGTCCGCACTCACTGCCTGCCAAAATCCACTCGCCTGTTAAAAAGCTTGATTTTGTTCCCCAAACGTATTCTGTGAAGACCCGCCCCTACTCTGATTAGTAGGTTTCAGCAGGAGGAGTGAGATGGGGTGGGTCTTAACGGAATACGCGAGAGAGAGAAGTCATAACAAGTGGTAGGCTACAGGACAGGTAGACGACGTGTTTTTCGGATGGAAAATGAGCCAAAGGCGAAAACGCAGCAGCATTTTGATGCACTTCAACCAAAAAAGCGCACCATTTGTAAAGGCAAAATATCCTTTAAAGCAGGGCCAACAAAATGATCTCCATCGCCACTTAAAAACACAGTATCTAATATTAAGAGTTGCGTGAATTTCATTCAAGGCAAGGGAACTTTATTTACTTAACAAATACGGAGGGTAAATTCAAAGTAGGCCTAGTACATTCACGGACATGAATGACATGGATATGGCGCCACCTTGTGTCGTGTTTACAAAGCAGATTATTGACATTAGGTCTGGCAATACAGTCAATCATTATCCTGGTGATTATTTCACAGACAAACCAAGTAACCCCGCCAAAAAAAACGGCTCTTTTGAACGGCTCTTTGAAAGGAACGGAGCCATAAGATCCGGCTCCCTTCAAAGAGCCATAAATCCCATCACTACTGTATATGCATACTAACTAATAACTGTAGGATATAAGCACAACAGTTTTATCACATTTTGACCTAATTTCAGCGATGAAAACAAAGCCAACCAACAAAGTAATGACTTTTGTTCACCGTCATCTAGTGATTATGATCTCCATGCATTCAGCGTCTCTTCCCCACAACTGTCAGCAGCGGCCGCTAGCAGGACCGAAGCATGTGAGCACAACGCAAACGGGAGGATTTGGAGGATTTTGGTTTGAGCGTGGAGCGGTGTCTGCTGCTTACTGCAGTTGGCTATCCCCGGATGCAGATGCTGCGCAATTACGCATTTAAGCTCAACAAAACGAAATAATTTGAATGAATGGCTTACCTAGTGCAGCATCAGGCGCCTCTTTTTCCGGCTGGCATAGATGTCCACTATCTTCTCAACTGACAGTTTTGCAGTCAAATCTCCCTCAATGTGCAGCAGGGCCAGATCAGAAAATCTCTCCTGGATCATTGTAGTTCTCAGCCAGTTTCTGATCCTCCTCATTGCTGAGAAACTTCTCTCTGATGTCGCTGATCCAATGGGCAGTGTCAGTGCAAGCTGGAGTAATGGGAAGAAGTTTGGATAGCTCTCCTTGCTCACTTCGTTTTGCAGGTCCTTCAGGTTAATGGGAGATTGGACAGCACATTTTATCAGGTCCATTTCTGCTGTCACCAGCTGTGGATGGACGATCTTGAGGCTTGCATATTTTCTCAGAAGTGGTTCAATGCCTTTCTTCTCACACTTTATCACAGCATCACATGCCGCTGCAAGCTCCATGGCTTCACCTGAAAACCGTCTGTCCAACTCGGCCATCATATTGTCCAGCACAGGGAGATATAAATGACAGTAGATGGCGTGAGCCTCAAATTGTCCGTCTATTTCCTCATTCCTTTCATCTCGTTGGCGCTGCCCAAGTGTGGCCCCCACTACATACTGGTAAAGCGACAAAGGGGGTCTTGAACTTCTTTTTCGCTTTGCCATGGAGGGGGGGTCACTTTCTGCAGTGGCAACTGGCATGCCGACGTCCTCGCCAAACTGCTTGATCTGGCTCCATATGTCTTGCCAACCTTCCTCCTCTCCTCTGCGTTCCCTCAAGTGTGCTCTCAGACTGTTGATCGTGGAGGCAGCATCTGCAAGTGTTGTGGATTTGGACTGAAGTTTCTTGTGAACAACGTGCACAACCCGCAGTAGGTCCTCAAGGATAATGAGGCAGGCGATGAAGCCAGGTGTGGTCATGAGATTATACAACCCACTTGCTTCCACCAGAGGCGCGGGAAGGTATTTTGAGTGGGGGTGCTGAGGTGCTGGACTCCAGTGAACACTATTACGGGCACTATAGAGCACGCACAAAAAAACTCCCCACACGCAAACACACAGTAAACCCGCGACTGTTACAATGAAGGCTCGATAATCAGCTCACGGCATAGGCTATAGGCAGGGGTAAAGTGCTATTTTTTACGAGTGGGGAGCGGACCTCACCTCTTCTAGGGGGGTCCGGGGGGATGCTCCCCCGGGAAGATTTTTTTTAAATATTGAAGTTAAAAGCATCAATCTGGTGCACTTTGAGAGCAACATTAAGAGATTTATGGATACATCTCTCAACACCCAGATGAAACACAACTGTAAGCAGATGTTCTTTTTCTTTATGGATATTTTACAAATCACTCCCCTTTCAAACTGTATTCTTGTTTTACTGCCATATAGTATTTCATAACTGTTTTTCCTTTATTATCTTATTTTTTTTATAACTATAATGATCATATGAAGGTGTGCCGCGGAAATAATCTTTTGAATAATTTTTGACCAAACCGTTTGAGACCCACTGAGATAACTTAGACTAAAGTTAACTATCGAAACACTCAGAGAGTCCTTTAGCTCACCTTAGCCTCTCAGTCTGAGAGGAGAGCTCTCCTCCAGCTTGTTGTGGAACAAACAGCTCCGTATGTCCGTTAGTGCAGCTAGCTAACCAGATGCTAACAACACGGTCCCTGCTGCTGGCACCGGTCCCTCTCTCTCTCCCCCTCTCTCACACACAGTAAATGCGCTATTTCCGCACACACACAGAGCCGCGAGCTTGAATGGCACAAGCACACTTTTATTTCCATGCAACTCTCTGATTGGTCTGGTGTCTTGCCTCTGTTGCATTCACTGAACACGGGAAATTACATTCCTGCCGTCCTTTCTAGTGTCTTGATGAGGTTCACGTAAAGCACCGTTAATGTATTATATTATTGAGGTAGAATTTTCCGGGGCTACAGAAAAAACATTTGGGGCAGGCCAAAATATTATTTTACCAACAATGTGGAATTTATTGGCTACATATTACACAGATTATGCACAGCGGGAGCAGCAATAACCGTCAAATAATAATTCAGACAGGGGAGCTCCGCACCCCCTGCCTGCCACTAGGGGGTGCTGCAGCGCCCTCAGCACCCCCCTTCCCGCGCCCATGGCTTCCACTGACCATTTCTCTCCTTCATCCACCATCTCCTTCAGACAGCGTGTGATAGGCACATAATGTGATTTAACCGCAAAGACGCATCGCCATTTGCTCGCCCAACGCGTGTCACTGGGTTGCCCAATTTCCTTTGCCTTCATCTCGAGTGTTTTCTGCATCGCCAGAAACCTGTGGTGGTTGCTTGGTTCTGGAAACACGGAGTACAGCTTATCAATAACATTTAACGTCATTTTGATGTCTCTGTTGACTGTGCATGATTCCACCAGGACCAGATTAAGTTTATGGGCCATGCAGTGTACGTAGATGACAAAGGGGTAATCTTCCTTGATACGCTGCTGCACTCCAGTTAAATGCCCAGACATAACTGAGGCCCCATCATACGACTGTGCGACTATTGGGACGTCCTGCAGTCCACATGACTCCAACCCCTTCTTGATACCCTCAACAATCCCAGCAGCATCTCGGGAGGCAGAGCAGTCAATGAAGCAGATTAATCGCTCCTTAACCTGTAGCTTTTCTGCATATCTGATACACACAGACAGTTGTTCAGACTTTGATGATTTGGCCTCATCCGCGATAACCGTGAAAAAACCAGTCTCACGCACTGCATTTGCTATTTCCTCTCTGACTAGCTCTGCACACAAAGAGATGACCTCGTTTTGAAAATCTGGACTTGTACAATTAAAGTACTTCTCATCCTGCATTTTGCGGAAACTTGGGTCATACTTGCCGAGGAAGTCGCACAGACTCAAAAAGTTTCCCTTTGTTTCATCATCATCATCCGGCTTGCTTTTATCTGTTTCTGTATCGACTGTATTTGTGTGCTTTTTTTCATTTTTATTTTCTTGTATTTCCTTTTTTCTCCATTGTATTTCCCGATGTCCACGGAAAGGGAGGCCCAGTTGAGACAGCAGCTTAACGACATCCACGACCTTTGTCAAATACTCCCTGTTTTTATCCACTGTGTTCTGGTGACTGGTTGACAAGTGGACTCTGAAAGATCCATGCTTTTCAGTTTCCTTGTAGCCCTCCCACAGTCTCATGCAGGCCTTGTGTTTTTCACAAGAGCTATGCTTTATCAGCCTCTCAGTTAGCTTACTCCAATATCGCCCGCTACGCTTTGGGATCCTGATCTGCCGACGAGGCTCCATTAAAATATAAATATTTTTTGTGAATTACTGAGTTTAGGCACGTTAATAACGTTTTAATGAAGTTGAATACAGTATATTCATATTTGTCAGTGATTTCATGTCAACTGTGTGTGTGTCTGTGTGTGTGTGTGTGTGTGTGTGTGTGTGTGGAGGTGTGTGTGGTTAAAACACTTTCATGAAGTGAAAGAGGTTTTCCTTCTATAAAACAGCTGTGGGCAGCAGTGAGTGTCACGGACATGAATTCATAGATCAAGGCAGACTGGTGCACACTCTCCTGTCCTGCCAGGCGACACGCCCGTTCTAAGCCGTGTCCCTCACTCCTCACATCCCAAGCTGCATCCCGACAAGTGTATTATGTTGTTACATCGTTTCAGATGTTATGTTTCAGTTGTGCTCTGTTTATGTTCAGTGATGCAAACTTATCGAAATTCGCCGTTTTGAATCCAAAATAGGTCGTTTGTGTGATTCATGTAGATCTGCAATAAAAATATTGTTGGGGTATGGGGGGGTCTGGGACCCGGAGTAATCTGCGGCTGTGAGCTGTTATGTGCCATCATGACACGCATGGTGTTCTTTTTTTATATATTATAATGAAGTGCGAGCTGTGTGCTCGAGTCTTCCTGCCTGTCGGCTCTGCTCATGGATGTATAATAAGGCTCTGCTGCTCCGAGATGATCGCTAGCTTCAGCAGCTATATTACCTACGGGTGCGTTCGCTAATATTAACTGCGCCTCCGGAGTCACTGTGGCACAGACTGGACCGCTGGTGAACAGCTGTTAGAACGGGCCGTTCAGATGTTCAGAGCAGAGCTCCCTGTCGGAGCGGCAGAGCGTGATGTGAACTGAAAAGTTTTTCTGTGGCAATATTATTTAAGGAATCGTTGAGCTAGCTAGCTAGCATACATTGTCACTATCTGCTAACGTTAGCTTTAGCCTTCTATTTCTAATAGTTTTTTTCATAGGATATAAACAGAAGTGGTATATATATATATATATATATATATATATATATATATATATATATATATATATTGAATACAGCATATATATATATATATATATATATATATATTGTACTTGAGTAAAAGTAGAAGCACTCAGACTTTGTACTAGAATAAAAGTAGAAGTTCTCAGGTCTTGTATTTGAGTAAAAGTAGAAGCACTCAGGTCTTGTACTTGAGTAAAAGTAGAAGCACACAGATCTTGTAGAGTAAAAGTAGAAGTACTCAGGTCTTGTAGTTGAGTAAAAGTAGAAGTACTCAGGTCTTGTACTTGAGTAAAAGTAGAAGTACTCAGATCTTGTACTTGAGTAAAAGTAGAAGTACCAGAGTGTAGGAATACTCTGTTACAGTAAAAGTCCTGCTTTCAACATGTTCCTCAAGTAAAAGTAGAAAAGTATTCTCATCAAAATATATTGAAAGTAGCGACAGTAAAAGTAGTCATTGTGCAGATTGGTCCATTTCAGAATAATAGATATGATATGTTTTATAATGATTGATCATGAAAGTGTTCTCAAAGCTGCTAAAGGTGCAGCTAGTTTGAATGACTTTGTATACTGCAGGGTAGCTTGTGGATTTACTCCAGGTGGAACTAAAGTCTGATTTAATACTTGATTATATTTCACATCATTCATCCACATCTGTAAAGTAACTAAAGGTATTAAATACATGTAGTGGAGTCAAAGTACACCATGTACCTCTGAACTGTAGTGGAGTAGAAGAACAAAGTAGCAAAACATTGAAATACTTAAATAAAGTACAAGTATCTCAAAATTGTGCCCAAGTATAGTACTTGTTGAGTTTATGAACTTAGTTACTTTACACCATGTGGCTATAAAGATAAAAAGACTTAAGCCTTGCACAGAGGCATGAAAATACATTTTCAAAATGCTCAAAAGTGCTGCCAAAATTATAAACTGACTGCTACACAATTAAAATAAATGCTTTTATATATTTCTATTAGATGTGACTCTTTGGCGTTTCTGTTATTATTAACACTGCTGCTTTAGTTGTTCTGACTGCTAAAATCCTCTGTCATTCCGTGGGGTGGGGGAGCCGGGGGCTCGGATCCTTGTCACCTTTTTCATACCTGATGAGTTTGCATCCCTGTATGTTAAAAAGCCTCAGTCACCTTAATTCATGTAATAAAAACCTCTCAGGTCAGTAACACTCAAAGCTAAATGTGCAATACCATGTTCAGCTATGTTACTATTTATAATGTTATTGTTGTTACATCAGAAGATGTAAATATTGAAATGATTTCTTAACTTACAGTAGGCTATTTTTTACAATGTGTGTTGGAAGGATTTATTAAATTACAATGAATATTGTCATTGTTGAAGGCTTTTAGAGAAGGGTGAACTATAAGCCTGAATAAAATAAAATGTTATACCTAAAAACATAAAAGCCACAATAAATGAATCACAATTATTGTAGTTATTTTTACCTCCCGTATTGCCTTCAACCCACCAGCTTTTATGGTGTTGTTACGTCACTAACTGTAAGCTTGTCACATACAGTCTATGGTCACTCAGAGTAACCTCCAGTTCATTTAGCTGCTGGAGAAGAAAGATCAGGGGGGGAGGGGGGAGAGAGCTGCCGTTTCATTCACACTGTTTAAAAACTGTAACAACGGACTATTTTTCTTAGCGGATGCATGTCAATTTAAATCCATACATACAACTATTTTTTAAATCAATAAAAACATTTTCTAAATCCATAAAAGCATTTCAATCAATATTGGGAGTCGTGTCGTTACTTTGTTGAGAATGTGGCCGTGTAATAAGCGGGATAATTTTCAGCGACTTGTTCCTTATGGGGAAAATAACACCCGTCATGCAGACCAATATCCCTCCGCTGCGCGTTGGAAACTTGATCTGCCGACGAGGCTCCATTAAAATATTTTTTTAGGCACGTTAATAACGTTTTAATGAAGTTGAATACAGTATATTCATATGTGTCATTGATTTCATGTCAATTCGGTGAACATAAACATAAATGATCGTGGTGAAGATGATGATTAAATTAGAATTAAACATCGAGAGCCGGGCTGCATTTCCTCCCGTTCCTTTTTTCGACTAAACAACATTATTTTGTTAAATAACAACATGGTGATGTTTTGTAAATGATTACGTGTCTCTTATTTAGCACAGAGTCTGATATCCGTGACATATGGATCTTAACAAAGTTCCGCTGTACATCCAGCGTACTGTATCTGACTTTATTTCACATGAGCTCCAGTGTGGAACCCCACTGCACCCCCTGGTGGATTAATGATCCATTGCAGCTGGCTTCATTATAATTACATTTATCTATCACGGGGGCGGTCTCAAGTCAAGCTGGAGGTTTTCCCTTGAGCGAGGGCAGATCACGTACCAATCACGGCCCTCGCGTTTCAAACTGTCTGAAATGAATCGCTACATCTGTATGTGTGAGAGGCAAATGGACACATACAGTATGTCCATGACGACTGTAATCTTTGAAAGAGAGACTAAGAGGTTTAGATCCAGCTACCATGGCAGACTTCCGACAAACAAACTTTTTCACATCAAACACCCATAAACTGACACAAATTAATCCATGGATGCCCATTTGGTTCAAGATGTTGTCCCAGGGTCCCCCATCTGATAGGATGTTACTTATAGATGGAATTATAGTAAAATAAATCAATCCCCTTTTTGCAGGTAATGAATTTGTAACAAAATTGACACAACATCTTGACAAGCAAGGCATCTTTCAGCTTCTGTGGTAATGGCTGTCACCTGCTTATGGTGGACAGTAGCAAGTACATCTCTCTTAAAAACAATTGCCCTCTGCAGTTGTGTGAGTTTTGTAATACTTTGAAATGACAGGCTACTATTAAGGACTTTGTTGAGGATAGGTATAACATGTTTCTGCAATCTCTGTGGGTCTTTCTATTTTATATCAATATTGATTAAGTGCTAAGCCAACCTCATTTTGGAGTGACAACTGTATCACTTGAGTTTTTGAAAGAGTCAGTACATACCTCGCAAATGTTTCCGTTTTTTCTTGTCCGATTTGCGCTTGAGCTTGCGCTTAGACTTGGACTTGGATGTGGACTTCTTCTTGGGCTTCTTGTCCTCAGATGATTCAGAACTTGATTCAGACTCGGATGAATCGCTAGATGACGAAAGGTCCGATTAATCCGAGTCCTCTTTCCGCTGTCCAGGTGGTTGATCTCCAGGTGGGATCTTCGTGGCTAGCTCGCCTCCCCTTTCCTTTCTGAGTGCAAGAGCTACACAAAACAAATAAAGTAATTATTTCCTAATAACAGCAATTGTTTCATCACAATCAACGTATATATACATTTCTAAACTTGTAATCTCCTCAAATCATCTTTACCTTCTTTAAGTCTCTCCCTGAGAAAATTACGGTCCTCCGTTAGAATATTAACCCATTCTCTCAAGGTGGCAATCTCCTGATTTTGGCCGTATATCATTTGCTGAGCCTCCTGCAGAGCTGTCTGTAGACTGGGGTCTTCTGAAACAAATGAAGGCCTCATAATTAAATACTGTTACATTTTAAACTTTTGACAATCTCCCTCTCCTTAACCAATTGCAAAATGGCAAATAATCAAAGCAGTATAAAACCACACCTGAGCACTGTTTGAATTAATGTAGCTGGCTGTGAAACACATGCCTACCGTATTCTTGTGCCTTTTCTGCAGAGGTTCCCGGATGCTTCGACAGAGGTGGAAGCACTGTACATTTTGAATGACAGATAAAAATGACAACTTTAGAGAGATTATATATTTGCTACGTATGATGTCAGTGTTTTTTTTTTCCAGTCATGCATGGTTATGTCCAAGTAGCAGCCAGGTCAATGGTACATTTTGGATCGGGAGATATAAGAACCATTACTACAATCACATACAACCACCTTTTTTGTTATTATCAGATAACATTTTATGTTAGGGATTCATTGTGATTTATAACAACTATTAAGTAGTATTTATCATAAAACACAACACACAATGCTGAGAAAAGTCAACATTACATTACAAAAATTACAGTAAGGGCTGGAGTAAAATTAATCTTGCAATACATACAGCACTCACAACATAATAAACCAGAAATACCCTTTTCAGCCCATGGCGATGTATTTGCCCGGTTGTGTGGAGGCTGATGCACAGAGGGGTCTGTGTAGTAAGTATTAGAGACAATGTATTGTTAGATTATATGACATTTATTTTGAGCACCATACACTGCATTGTTGCATGGTTACTATCATGAATTCATCCTAAGCATAACCCAATCGTAAAAGTCACAGCTTTTGTTTCTTTTTAATATATACAATATGAGTTGATTTCATTTGGAAACCTGAAATAATTTCACCATAGCAATGTCCATCTGATTAAAAGGATGATACTAAAAAATAAATAGTAGTAAATAGTCATTTAGAACAATCTCTTAAAATGCAGTGCTTGTAACAAACCAAACACTGATGACTAAAAGCTGATTGCCCAAAAAAGACAATACAAATTAATACTTAAACTACTAGTAAGATTATATTAAATCAATGTTAATTAATTACAAACAATACACAATTACAACTTTTTCTTTGACAACTGTTTGAAGTTATTCTGTCAAGCCTGCAGCTTGCTAGGCCCTTTAAGCTAGTGACGTGTGCCACTTACACTTATTCTATTGGAAAAAACTGATCAACAAAACATGGCAGCTCCAAAGACTGCTTTAGCAGGTGCAACACATATTGACTTAAAGCAGCATTAATACTTTGAACGTCTAAAATTCAAAGGTAAAGTATTAATGTTATGTCCAATTTGTAAACAACACTGTAGGAGCAATGTAGGATACCTTTTACAGGTGTCTTGATGCAAAACCAACTGTTAGTCTTTTTGTTTACATGTTGCCATGTTTTGTAATATTGCATGAGGTGTTTTAGTCAGTTATTATGTCGGCCTATTCTGTAGGTTATAATCTGTCGTTTCAGAATCTAACAATTAGGCCTAATTTATGTCTGTCTGTGAAATTATCGGTGTTCACTCCTCTGGGCACTCGCTCTGTGCCAGGCTTGGGGACCTGTTGCTGGTGGCTTGCACTATTTTGTTAGTTAAAAATAAACAACTGTTATGTTCTTATCCCTCGTTTCGCCTCCATGCTTTATGTTACAGCCCAGGAGCCGCGTTGTAACAAATATGTATGACTGGTATTGGGTTTTTCTACTTTAGTTTCAGAAGATGCAGTACCCCCGACAGAAGCCATCGACGTGCCCCCGACAGAAGCCATCGCTGTGACCCCGACAGAGGCCCTCAGCTAATCGACAACAGCAGATTGAAATTGCATGTTTATCTTTTGCAGCCTGGTGCATAAACACACTTACAGTGGTTTTTTCAGTAGTCTAGCACCTCTTTAAAGACACATTTAATTTGATTCATTTTGAACGTGTAATACAATAAGAATTATGATACTGTAGAAACATAAGCGGTATCAAATTGATAAACTAAATATTGTACTATTATATTATATTACACATTTAACCCCACGCCTTCTCCCTATATAAAATAAATATAATAATAATAATAAAAACATGTGTAACTAAATTAAAAGTTTGTTACTTTTGCATTACAATGTCTACTTTTGCGGTCATCCAATCCGCTAGGTGGCGATGTTGCAAAAACAACTAGGGTCTAGGGTCCTGGGAGTGCGGGTGCAGCCTCCGACGCTGCAGCTTCATACTATTGTGTTAAGGACGCTCACATCTGCAGAAAGAAGTCGGTTCAATTGAACTGTATACAGTTTGTCCCACTTTTCAAACTGGGACAAGAAAACAGCAGAGAAGTAACAGGGCAGAAACCATCCTTTTTACGCAACGATCCAGACATAGACATCCAAACATATTCAGTTGCAAGTTACTTTGGATATTCCTGCCCTAATGGCAGGAATATCTAGATACTTTCCAAGGTTTGACATAATGAATTGTGCTACTTTTAAAGCAAGCAACGATGTTTTCAAATCTGTAATCAAAAAGCTCCGCAAAAACGCTATCGAAGCAGTTCCTGCCACTGCTACCTAGTTCAAACAGTAACAACTGACTATTTTCTCTTAGCGGATGCATTCATCAATAATAGCCTACTATTTTTTTAAATCAATAAAAACATTTTCTGAATCCATAAAAGCATTTCAATAATTATTGGGAGTCGTGTCGTTAGTTTGTTGAGAATGTGGCCATGTAATAAGCGGGACAGCCTCCTCATTATATGGCCACATGTAATAAGCGGGACAGCCTGCTTATTACATGTGGCCATGTAATAAGCAGGCTTCGCGTTGAAGTATTATTTGAGTTATTTGAAGTATTAAAGTAACGTGTTATGGCAGGAAAGTTCAATCTGGTATATTCATTTTAATGTCACCTTATATAGAATGTGTGTTAAACTTGTGATTTCTGCATTGAGTGACTTCTGCTTAGCAGATACCAAGAAGAGGCCCCTAGGGTCTCTCTGTTAATGATCAATAGTCCTTGCAATTAACAGGGGAAGTCCCAGATACATTTTCAGATAATGTAGTTAAAGTCTTGTAGAATTAATGTTTATCTCCTACATATCCTGCAGGCCTGGAGACTTGGGTCACCCAGCAGTAACCAAGATAAACGTCCTTTTGAGCTTATCAATAAAATGTATTCATTCCTAGTAAGCTGACTTTGGGGTGAAGGGAAGTTCAGGGAAGCCATTAAGCCACAAGAACAATTAAACTTCTCATGACTTTCAGGGGACAGGACATTCGGACCTATAACAAGGGTCACTTCCTAGAGAATATGTGTGTGTATTCCTTACTGTGATCAGATGTCCTGTATAATCATTTATCAACTATTCCTGTATTAGTGTTTTATTTGATTCCTCTGCTTTTATTCTTTCATATGTGGGTACTGGAGGGCTACAAACATTGTGGAGAAATTAGCTTAAACATGTTTTATTACTCTATGGGAAATGGAAGCAGCATGTCAAATGATCAGGGAAATCTACTTGTTTTAAATAGATGTGTGTGGTTGATTACTTTGTATTAATAATAGCAGTATGTGTAAAGGAAGCTGGAAATATGCAATGTGAAACCTTTTATTTGAAATAAAGATTCTGCAGGGAATATTCTTAAAGAACAATAGCTCAAGTGTCTGGAAGAGCTGCAGGCTAAATGAGTGTGCGGTACTTTTTACTGCTTGAGATCAGAGCTGATGTTTTCCTCTTGTTATTATTGTTTGAGGTTAAGGTAACTCACATGTGTTATTTGTATAATCCAACTATAAAAAACTATATCTTAAAACTATCTTTATAAAATGCCAAAAGTATGTGAAACTTGCAAGGAGGGGTTTGTTATCTCGAATGTAAGGGTCGCCTCTGGCTCGCGCTGATTGGCTGTCTTTTCTAAGTGGAGGACCCCTCGGGGGGGGGGGGGGGGGCAGCCGCATAGCTCCTCCTGAGGTTTTGGATATAAGCCTATGCTTTCTTTAGACCACTCTCTTCTTTTCTTCAAACTGACCAGATCCGTGAGATTGGAGGAAGAGCAGGAAGTACTTCCTTTGTGTTTGTATTTGTATTTGTATTTGTATTTGTATTGTTACTTTTTATCATTAAAACAAGATTATTGTTTAACTTGCATTCTGGTGTTTCTTAATCCCTTCCTTTTTACGAATTTACCCAGCTTATCAAACGACACGCGGAGACGAGGGTGGTTTTAAACATCCACCAAATCTCCAACAAATGGTGACCCGACGTGTCTGAGTGGGGTGTTTTCGGGGAAGAGACCACCAGCAGCAAGCGGACGGAATAGTCCAGGGCTAAACATCTCGGCCTCTTCTGACAACTAAAAACAGAGCTCTGTACAATAGGCTACCAGGTGAGCAGACACGATTTAATTCGAAACCTGTGATTTGACCATATTCCAAATTTTAGGGTTGTCAGACGAAGTTTACAGTGTTTTTATAGTAACAGTACAGATACATATTTTAGATAGGTAGGAAAGTTATATAACATAAAAGTGAATCAACGAGGTATGTAAGACGAAGGTGAAAGGCCCCGTACTTTTTTCAGAAAGGAGACGGCTGAAGACTCGTTGGGGGACGTCCAGTGACCGTTTTCAGACGGCATCCAGGAGACGAATCTGAATAACAATTCTTAGGTTCATAGGAATCGAAGTTGAGTTATAAGTAAAATCCAAAGGAGAGTAACGCAACCTTCGAAAACCAATTTTGAAGTGACCGGACCTCATTAATCCTTTGTTCTGTGGGGGTTGAATCTATAAAGCCAAACGTCACGATAAAGAGTTCTGTAAGCCTGGGTTTTCGGCTCCATGTCAGCGTCACATCGTTGAAAGACGGTGTTGAAGCGCGCTGAGAGGCTTGCTAAACTTGTTGGAATAAACATCGGACAATAAAAGCTGAAATAGACTGTACGGGGAAAAAAAATTCTGTGAATATTTACTGGTACCAAAGACAGTAAGTCAGATCAATAGATATGAAGTCTGTGAATATTTACTGGTAACAGAAACAGCCTAAGTCAGATGAATAGCTCTATACGAAGTCATAATGAAGGGAGAATTTTAACGAGAGGAGCGTGAGTTAAGAGCTTACGAGAACAGTGGGTTCAAGCAGAAAAATTGAATAAAAGGATAGCAGAAGTGCTAATTGTTGAAAGAAGCCCTCCTTTTCCAAAGGAGGCTGAGAGCTACAGCAGGAGAGAGAGAAGGGGGTGTCAATATTTGTCTGTGAGAGTTCCCCCCACCCTTTTTCCTCTCGAGAGCAGCAGCGGCCCGGAGGGTGTCTGCTTGCTTTTGTCTCTAGTGATCTGAAGTTGGACTGAAATACATAGAAAATGAACAGATCAAGGTGTGATTTGAAGTGGTAGACATATTGAAATTAATAAACAATGATTTGCTGTTATTTAAATATAGTCTTTGAGAACTGATTGATACCGTTGCATCGCGTTGTGAATTTCATGGTATTTGTCATTAACTAAGGATTGTACTTAATTATACTTCAAGGAAAATTATGTTACATACAGTAACCTTAGGGGAAAGTAAAAAGAGATTTACTGAGTATATGAAGTACATTAAAGTTAAGGTTTTATTCAAATTAAATATGATAGGTGGATTTTTCCATCTAGAATACGACATGGAAAGAGGAACATTTGTTAGACATGAAATAACGAACTCATTGGAAGAAATATATATATTGTGAGGTTATTTAGGAGTTGTTATCATATACAGTTACTCTCAGTTGATGGTTGTTTAAAGTAGATAGGAAACGGAAAACGTAAACGATTCACCACAATGGTGTTTTTTAGTTTATGAAGAAGAAGTAGACAGTAAAAATAAGGTTTTTGTAAATGTGTCAGTCAGAGGGAATCTGTTCATGTTTAAGCATGACAGAGGTCCTGCACGAGGTTTTGCTCCAGCCATCTCACAGTTTCACAAAGGGGTGATTTGTGAGGGGCTGGAGCGGAGGCAGCTGCAGGGCGCAGTGAGACAGAAAGACAGGAGTAATGAGACGGTTTGAAGAAGTATAGAGAGAGTACAGGTTATATAGAGTTACTACTATTCTGGAAAATGTCATATTGTTTTGTGAGTAACATGAAATAAGAATATATTTACTAGATATAAGAACAACAGGCTTATCTAGGTTAACAGAACATTGCTATTAACCAGTTTCAGCTGCAACTATCCTATCTTTGTTCTAAAGAGAACGTACGTTGCATTTACAATTAATATTAAGAAATGTTCACAATTGATACCATTAAAGACCGTTTGGGATTAATAGGACGAGTTTGTCATAAACATTCGTGCTTAGATGGAATAAAAGTGTTGAGAGATGTTCTCAAAAATGGGAGTTTTCACAATGCTTTTAGTTTTTATTGAAACAATTAAGTAATAAGGACAGAAAAATGTTCCGTGATGATTTATTTAGGTTTCAGCTTTAGTAATAATGAAGATTACATTTTGTAATAATTCTTTTAAGTGTTCCAAAATATATTCATTAACTGTAGTCAGATTACTTGTTTTAAATATATAGCGCTGGATACAGTTAGTTTTGTATTCTGTTACAAATCTAACCATGCTTGTAACACAACTTAGATAAACAATTTGAAAAGAATAGAATAAGCAAGAAGATAAAAGATGAATCTATAGTGGTTAAGAAAAGTTTTTTGTTTTGCCTATTAACTGAGAACTGAAGTAATGAAGAATAGGAAGACTGTTACCATTAATGGGTTTAACGTTCACATGTTTCAGCATTCCTGACCATATAGACACTCAGCTGTTTTATTTTGTCACCCGCTGGGGGAGAGATTTACATTGAGCTTTTCTCAGTAGCTGATTTGCTGTGATTACAGCAGCATTGGATAGTTGTGCGCCACCTTTGGGTTGTACTCTGAATCAGTGTGTTGGTGAAAAGTTGCTCATTGCAAACAGAAGAATTGTGCAAAGAACACATCTCAAAGGAGGTTTTCACAGTTTGCTTGTGCCTCGTTGTCAAGGCAACAGTGGTGTGAAGAGGTACTGCAGTTTTGGGGGATTTCTGCGGCACAGAGGACAACGTGTGTCTGCTGATTGTATCACATTGATCCAGAGGTCCCTTACCCCTCAGGACATCCCAATGCCAGAGAGAGTTTCCTTGGAGCCCACTGACCAGGGCCGGTTCTAGCTTTTTGGGGGCCCTGCCACTGACTACAGCTGAAGAGGACAATGAATCATTGACTGTTCTCAATATGACAAGATCTTGAGACAGGCTGGTCTCAGTCTGTTCAGACTCTGAAGAAATCATGCAATGATTTTACAGCATAACTGTGCAAGAGTTTATCAGAAGGTGGTGTAGAACGATATGCTTAGTGTTTAGGAAAGGAGGCTGATTGTTTAATGATGGTCTGGAATGCTGAAAGGGTTAAGGTTTAATATCCTTGTTTGGCAAACAAGACATCTGATTATTATGTCACACATGATAATCTTGACATAGTGACTAGCTATGGGTAAACGTGTGGACGTTATACCATTATTATCATGAACTAAAAATAAATAGGGAAATAGTATCTGGTTAAAGATGAATGGATTTCATATCTTAGAGAGGGTTAGTTATATTGTGAATACTTCAGAAGGTATTTACTAATGTATTTTGAAGAACACATAACAAAAACACAAGTCCAGTTTTGTTTTGTTTCTAGATTAAATTGTCCATTACCAAAACTGTTCTGCTTAGGTCTAGCTTTAGACTTTGATAGTAAAAGAGTATTTAGGCTTATTTTTGTATATCTGACATTTTTAAATATGTTGGCTATTCACTAGATAGAGAGATGGCATTACTCTCCATCTGTTGAGAACATTTCTGAAGATTAAATGTTTGTTCCATTCCTGATATTCCTATCTAGGATGTAATTTTCGAGTAACAGGGCTGATGCTGAAATTGGAAAATATGTTAGTGGTTTGCATGATGTAAACAAAAAAAAGGTTTTGTGTGTTCAACCTCCAGTTAGATCTGAAACAGTAATAATGATCGATTTGGCTAAAGCTTAGTTTAACATCCTGATGTAACATTATGAGGTATGTTCACTTCTAAGGGTAAACAAATTGATAACATGGATTATTATTATTATTGATTAATTTGGAATATTAATTCGAAAGGCCGTTTTCTGCAGGTTCACTTAAGAATGCCTTGCATGAACATTTGTCAGGTATTGTGTTTCCTAGGGGCGGTATATTAATAAAGTGTATTGATCATTTGTTTGTTAAAAATCTGAAGAAAATGATGCTGCGAACACGAGGAAAACTTTGTTGCATTGGTTGACATCAACACAATGATGTCACTAGTACAACTCCAGCTAGTAGAATATTAAAGTCTCTGCAGAGCACGACACATGGCCAATGAAACTGAGACCAAATGACCTTTGACCCTGACTGACAGTGTGACTTGAGAAAAGCACTATCAATGACAGACTCTGGGGCTGACCGGACTTGACTTTACAACCTGACAGTGTGAGTGTGAATGAATTTCTGCATGTGATCAGTGCAACTGCTTGATTCTAAAACAATAACTAACCGAGCATGTCTTTGGACTAACATATTATTGTGGAGCTCCAAGGGAAACACAGGTTTCCTAAAAATTCTGCAAAAGGGGGAAACCACATGTGACCCGTTTCTAATTCCCACAGGAGTTGGCGGTTTGCAAATGTAAAACTCAAACTAAAATCTAAAGATTCTGTTTCTTTTAGGACTGCCAGTTGGAAATGAATACTTATTTTCCCTGGAGTGTTTACTGTGAAAAATGATGGATGTACTTTTGTGAATGATGTTTGGTATTTTCTTATAACCACTGGTTACCTGAAGGTTTTCTTCCCATACAGCAGTTTGTTACACATGTTTACATGTGTAAAAAGGGGGAGTGTGGTATTTTTTCATTTAGGGACTGGAAGAAACCTGCCGCCCCAACTCAGATGTTCAATCTGACCATTGATTGACAGTTTTAGATTAAACCTGCTCCATATCTGGGGATAAGATACTGTTTGATTAATGTTGACATGTTTCTAATATTGATTGAGTTATAACAGGTAACACAGATGCAGAATCAGTGGCCAAGGGGCTACTGAGAGAGGTAATTCCAGAATGAGAATGAAACGGTGAACTGTGATAATGAAAACAATTTTGTAATATTTCAACAGGTATTAAAGTAACTGAGGTTTGAAGTGTAGAAAGAACATATTACAGCTAAGTTAAAACATAGTAATGTAATGAGATAGAATTTAATTTAGACAACATCTTGTAACTAGCCTGGTAAAGAAGTAAAAGCCATAGACTGTTTAGATCATTAGGGGGATGTACATTTAATTTAAATTCATAATGGAAAGACATTTGATGACAGTATGTTGGATTTCTGTATTCATTTTTTCAGCTTGATAATATCTAAGCAGTGACAGGTAGAAGCAGTCTCGCCTGGAAATTATTCACTTTGTCAGTATCATGATTTTAGTTGTTTTTAATCCATAACATTAGTGTGTTCCAATACCAGAGACATTAGCAGTTCATATTATATTTAGATTTTAAATAGGATATCAAGGATTTCATTTAAAATAACACAGATGCTTGTCAGAAATTCAGAGCTATTGAGATATGTTATTTAGTTCAACTGAAGATGTTGGGGTTTATTTTGTTGACACAGGCCAAGTATTAGAATTCTGAAGCGGCCTACCAGTGGTGGGTCAAACCCCTGAGGGCCCAGAAGCCCTGAGCGTAGACTTGAGGGGTGGGTATCAGATTTCTCCACACAGGTTGCTGACGCCAAAAGGGGGACCCGAGGAGCAGGAGGCCGACACAGCGGAGTTCGTCAGGCCTACGTGGCTCAACCCCAGGTTCTCCGGCCTCTACAGAGTGACCCAGAGGACATCTCATGCAGTCCGCCGAGGAGCAAAGGGGGACATCTGGTACTACTGGAGCCAGTGTGCGGCGAGGAAATCACCGGCTAGGACCATGGAGGACATCAGGACGGACCTGGCTATCGTCAACGAGGACATCCCTACAGCAGACGACTTGGAAGCTTCCATCGGCGGACTGGAGGAGAAGGACCTCGCGGACATCCTTACAGCAGACGACTTGGAAGCTGTCATCAGCGGACTGGAGGAGAAGGACCTCGCGGACATCCCGACAGCAGACGACTCGGAAGCTGGCGTCAGCGGGCTGGGGGACTTCTCGAGGCAGCAGAGGAGTCTACTTCTCTCTGATCAGATTCATCAGTTCAACCTTTGATGGAAAGGCCGCATCTCCCCCTCCCTATCAGCTGCCCTTGTTGGCGTTTTCCGCTGAGGGGGGGGGGGGGGGGGGGGGGGGGCCCTGAGGATTCAACAACACGCAAGGATGCTGCTTTCTGGCACTCAGGTTCGCACTCTGATAGTTCCTTCACTGACATTGAAAGTTGTGTTCTGTTCACAAAGGTATACTGTTGGGGAGCAGACACAGTGGCAAGGAAGGACAGTAGTTGTGTTTCAAATGTCTTATGTGAGTTGGTCTCGTGGCGGGGAGACCAAAAGGGGGATTGAAGTATTATTTGAGTTATTTGAAGTATTAAAGTAACGTGTTATGGCAGGAAAGTTCAATCTGGTATATTCATTTTAATGTCACCTTATATAGAATATGTGTTAAACTTGTGATTTCTGCATTGAGTGACTTCTGCCTAGCAGATACCAAGAAGAGGCCCATAGGGTCTCTCTGTTAATTATCAATAGTCCTTGAAATTAACAGGGGAATTCCCAGATACATTTTCAGATAATTTAGTTAAAGTCTTGTAGAATTAATGTTTATCTCCTACACATCCTGCAGGCCTGGAGACTTGGGTCACCCAGCAGTAACCAAGATAAACGTCCTTTTGAGCTTATCAATAAAATGTATTCATTCCTAGTAAGCTGACTTTGGGGTGAAGGGAAGTTCAGGGAAGCCATTAAGCCACAAGAACAATTAAACTTCTGTTAATCAACCAAAACTCATGACTTTCAGGGGACAGGACATTCGGACCTATAACAAGGGTCACTTCCTAGAGAATATGTGTGTGTATTTCTTACTGTGATCATATGCCCTGTATAATCATTTATCAACTATTCCTGTATTAGTGTTTTATTTGATTCCTCTGCTTTTATTCTTTCATATGTGGGTACTGGAGGGCTACAAACAGTGTGGAGAAATTAGCTTAAACATGTTTTATTACTCTATGGGAAATGGAAGCAGCATGTCAAATGATCAGGGAAATCTACTTGTTTTAAACATATGTGTGTGGTTGATTACTTTGTATTAATAATAGCAGTATGTGTAAAGGAAGCTGGAAATATGCAATGTGAAACCTTTTATTTGAAATAAAGATTCTGCAGGGAATATTCTTAAAGAACAATAGCTCAAGTGTCTGGAAGAGTTGCAGGCTAAATGAGTGTGCGGTACTTTTTACTGCTTGAGATCAGAGCTGATGTTTTCCTCTTGTTATTATTGTTTGAGGTTAAGGTAACTCACATGTGTTATTTGTATAATCCAACTATAAAAAACTATATCTTAAAACTATCTTTATAAAATGCCAAAAGTATGTGAAACTTGCAAGGAGGGGTTTGTTATCTCGAATGTAAGGGTCGCCTCTGGCTCGCGCTGATTGGCTGTCTTTTCTAAGTGGAGGACCCCTCGGGGGGGGGGGGGGGGGGGGGGGCAGCCGCATAGCTCCTCCTGGGGTTTTGGATATAAGCCTATGCTTTCTTTAGACCACTCTCTTCTTTTCTTCAAACTGACCAGATCCGTGAGATTGGAGGAAGAGCAGGAAGTACTTCCTTTGTGTTTGTATTTGTATTTGTATTTGTATTGTTACTTTTTATCATTAAAACAAGATTATTGTTTAACTTGCATTCTGGTGTTTCTTAATCCCTTCCTTTTTACGAATTTACCCAGCTTACCAAACGACACGCGGAGACGAGGTTGGTTTTAAACATCCACCAAATCTCCAACAGCGTCGGGTGTTTTTTCCCCATAATGACCACCTCGCTGCACATTATCCCTTACGTAATTGATGGCTGCCAGGCATTACAAAAACATGACAATAACCTTTTATAGCTAACATTAGCCTTTAACAGAACCACGTTAACCATTAGCATTCATTTACTGAAAGCTAGCCACGCTGTTAAGATAGCTAGCTTGTACTTGCTAATGTTACGTTATTTATCGATTTTTTGTGGTAGGAATGTACATGTAAGTCGCCAAATTGTCAATATTAAAATGTTCTACATACCAACAATTTCATCTGTGTCATACTGGGCCTCTAAACACTTCCTCTTGCCTCTTCGCAGAGCTAACAATTCCATGCTGCTTTCTCCGGTCTTGCCTCCACGTGTGTTCGCGGGTTGTGCATGTGCCTCCTCCTCCTTCCCACTGTCCTCCTCGGTGTCTGGTGCAATCGGCAGAATGGTGGAAGTTTTTTTTGTTCCGTGGTACATGTCAAAGTGGAGTTCTGGTGGAACCTGGATTTCCAATGTGTTATCCCAGGATGATACCACTGTCAGAGAACAGGGCGCTCCAAATAGTTTTATATCATTAAGAACCTTAATGATGTTTTTGTTAGGAAGCATGATGCCTTCAAGTCACTGCGTAGGAGGAGGAAACAAAAAAAAGCGCTCCCAAAAGGTCATCCTATCTGCATGACCCTGACATCGCGGGCTTTACGTTACTGATACTTGCAGAGCTTCAACAATAGACCAGCAAACCTGACGTTAAGACATGAGCCTGGCAAGTAAAATAGTGTCTTTAACTGAAAGAAAGCCAACTAAAAGGAGGACAGCCAAGTTAATTAAATGGCTACAGAAAAAAAACCTTCTGAAGAAAAAAAAAAGATGCAGATTATGTCAAAACGCAATAAAGCTGAAGAAGAAACACAACTCAACAGATGTCTATAGATGGTATGTATTAACCAGTGGCGAGCCGTCAGGGTTAAGATATTTTACAAAATAATATTTAAAAACATTACAAAAAAAAAAGAATTTGTTAAATATGTTTATTGTTATATTTTTCATTAGTTTTACCAAAATAACTTGATTTAATTGTAGTCAAAATAACATTTCCAAATAAATAAATCCTTCTAAATCTGCCTATTCAGTTTCTGTTTGAATGTGTAAATTAAAGAAGCTAGTCTCTGCGAGTTACTGGGTGTTTCTCAATCGCAAGTACGCTTGCTTGGTAGCACATTTCTGCCGAGCATCTTGCTTCAGAAGCGAGTCAAGAATACTTCCTGGCATTCTGAAAAAGAAGAGTGGAACAGGCTAGCAAGTGTGCAGGTGTGCGTCATATGAGAGGCCTTACATCTTCCGCCACAGATTTGGGGAAATGTGTCCGTGCGCAAAGCATTCTGGGGATTTTAAGACCGCGGAGTCTACTCATGTGCAGCCTCGATATTTCTCCAAACGGAGTACGCTGGGCTCGGTACATTTCCAAGTATGCTGGAATGTCTGCTCTCAGATTTCTTCTGTCCGCGCTTGGATAATAGGAGGCCAGGTGTCCTTGTGGGTGCGTTGGCTTTACTTATTAGAGCGACCCGTAAGGGCGGTTACTATTTGGTTTATAAACTCCCACCCTCCAAGGCTTTATAACATAACAAACATGTGTCTTGTTTAATTTACAACTTTTTTTGGGGGGGCGGGGCAAGCACAGTTAGTATATATTTATAAAAGGGAGAAGTTAAATCAAGCAATCTGATGTTTCTTAGCCGTGATAATGAGCGTATATCACGGGTATAATTGTAGTTACTTTTCACAAGTCAGTATCCCTCCGCGTCTGAGAAAAGCTACAACAGTTACGTCCGTTACGAAAATAACTAACTAACAAAGCTTAAGATGGAAACATTTAAGGTTAACTTCAACCTCCGGGATGGCCTAAGTATGGAGGAGTGGATTGAGAAGTGCCTATCTCCAGAAAAAAAAAAACACCTAAACGACGAGAATGCTGTCCGTCTAATATGTTCGATAGCTGTTATTGTTGTTGCATAGCAACCACCTCGCACAATGTTTTAAATTGTGTATTATAGAATGATCACACCGGTGACAGTACTCTTCAAAGGGTTCACGAAATATAACTACTACTCTTACTGTTTAACATATTGGGTTACTTAAAGTTACTTCATGTTAAGGCCAATAAAAATGACAAGGCTGTAATGCTAACTAATGTGCTAGCTAGGTAGCTAACTTGATCCAGCCAATCCTGGTCCTTTCATCAGACGGGAAGCGAAAGAATGAGCAAGACCCATTGCTCGTATGATAACAACCTGGTACTAAGCACACAGGCATCTTGTTAAAGTTATCTTATCTTAGCCAGCACCATATAGATAGATTATATCTATATGGTGCTGATGTTAGCTATCTCGTAGTGGAGGAAAAAAATTGTCACATCACTTACGCAATTCTGGGATTTGTAGTCTTTCTAGTTGCGTATTTTTAATAGTCTTATATTTCAACAGTTTTACAACAAAAGGTGACTTTTCTGACATGGAAATGATTTTTTACGTGGCACATTCGTGGCACAATTCAAACGGGATCGAAAGATAATCTTTCTCTTTCCATTGACTTCGATCTATCGTTTTTCCGAAATAAGGTCCCATGGAGGCTCCGAGAAGGGGAGGGACTTCGCCTCTCTATAGAGATATGATGTTTGTCAACCTTAAATAATAATTTCTATGTCAAAAAAGTCACAGTTTGTCGTAAAACTGTTGAAATATAAGACTATGAAAAATATGGAACTAGAAAGACTACAAATCCCAGAATCCCGGTCCCACATGCTGGCTCTTACGGAACCGACTAAGGGAGGGAATTCGCCTCTTTATATATATACTAACAGTGCTTTCCCTTCTATGTCGATGGGTGTTAAAATGCCGCCTAGTGGTAACATATGCATCGTAGTTAAGCATAAAGCCCGATCATTACAAAGGTTATTGAACATTTTCCATGGTTACATGGTTTTGAAATTCCAGTAGGCAACGTTCTTACTAATGGCACCCACACATCCCCACACAAGTCCATGCGTATAATTAACTGATGAGTTCATGCACATTTTTGACATGCAGTCAGTTCAGATTTCATAAAGTATTTGAAATCGATTAAATATTTTTTTGCTTAGCAGTCACACAATGGTTATAGATTGATGGCCAAAAAAAAGAAAATTGTACAAATTTTAAAGGAAAACTATAACACAATAAAGTATGCAAAAGTTGAAACACTTAGGCTATTGGACACATTATAATTGTGAACACTTGTTTACACAATAGCCAAACTACATAGGCTACTGTATATAGTATTTAACTGTATTATAGAAGGTTAACTGTTTTATTTTTGGTCCAGGGTATGCCGACATAAGAGCCACAGGGGAAGAAAAACAACCAAAACAATCAGAACTGGATCTATCTTTGAGAACTCAAGATGCAGTTTAATTTCATGGATGAAATTCTTCTACAGGTAATCCAGATCATACATTCAGATCAGCCATACCATCATAGATTTTACTGGGATTGTACTGCAATCCAATATTAAAAAGTCTGTATCATGACTGCATTTAGGAGGCTTTATGGCTCTAAGATGTGATAGCAGTGAGTGGAGGGTGCACAAGAACCCCTATAGTGCTTTCTGTTTATTTAATGAGTGAAGGTGGTAACCAACCACTGCATTTTTTTTAGTCTGTATAATTCCTATGTTGTGATTACACGAAACATTTAATAAAAAGGTAAATTGTCTTCCTTGTCAGGTTTTCACAAGGCTTGCGAATGAGGCAGGTTGATATGAAGACAGATGGCATAGCGAAAAGCTCAACAACTCTCTCAAAGATGGCATCCTGTGCAAGAAAAGTCTGCAGACATGCAATGAGGCGACACAAAAAAAGGACTGGACAACGCCTAGGAGATGAAAGGGAGATTGTTGTCATTGACGAGAGCAACTTTCGCCATAAACGAAAGGTAGACAGTTCGGCTAAAAATTAAGGCTAAAGTATCTGGTATGTCATTAAAAAGTCATAGTATATTATTCCATACATTTTATCAGAAAGGCATAGTATAGTATGCCATGAAAATCTGTCATCTTGGAACAGTAGCATTTCACCCAAGCCCAAACTGAAACTTACAATTCTACATTTTGGTTCAAGCTAGCAGGTGTTTGTAGTAGTGCTTGTGAGGCTTAAAGTCCTACTTTTTAACCCTATCCCTTGGAAAAAACGCCCAAAAGAACCCAAAATGAATCAGGAATAGCTCCTCAACGATAAAGATGATGTGCATATACAGGACTGTCTCAGAAAATTAGAATATTGTGATAAAGTTCTTTATTTTCTGTAATGCAATTAAAAAAACAAAAATGTCATACATTCTGGATTCATTACAAATCAACTGAAATATTGCAAGCCTTTTATTATTTTAATATTGCTGATTATGGCATACAGCTTAAGAAAACTCAAATATCCTATCTCTAAATATTAGAATATCATGAAAAAGTATACTAGTAGGGTGTTCAACGAATCACTTGAATCGTCTAATTAACTCGAAACACCTGCAAGGGTTTCCTGAGCCTTGAAAAACACTCAGCTTGGTTCAGTAAACTAAATCACAAGTATGGGGAAGACTGCTGATCTGACTGCTGTCCAGAGGACCGTCATTGACACCCTCCATCAGGAGGGTAAGACACAAAAAGAAATTTCTCAAAGAGCAAGCTGTTCACAGAGTGCAGTTTCAAAGCACATCCACAAAAAGTCTGTTGGAAGGGGGAAATGTGGCAGGAAACGCTGCACAACCAAGAGAGATGACCGCAGCCTTAACAGCATTGTGAAGAAGAGTCGCTTCCAGAATTTGGGGGAGCTTCAAAGACAGTGGACTGAAGCTGGAGTCCAGGTATCAAAAGTCACTGTTCACAGACGTGTCCGGGAAATGGGCTACAATAGCCGTATTCCCATGGTCAAGCCACTTCTGAACTCAAGACAACGGAAGAGGCGTCTGACTTGGGCTAAGGAAAAGAAGCACTGGACAGTTGCACAGTGGTCCAAAGTCCTCTTTTCAGACGAAAGCAAGTTTTGTATTTCATTTGGAAGTCAAGGCGCCAGAGTCTGGAGAAAGGCTGGAGAGGAGCAAAATCCAAGTTGCTTGAAATCCAGTGTGAAGTTCCCACAGTCAGCGATGGTTTGGGGAGCCATGTCAGCTGCTGGTGTTGGTCCACTGTGTTTCATCAAGCCCAGAGTAAATGCAGCTGTGTACCAAGAGATTTTAGAGCACTACATGCTTCCGTCTGCTGAAAAGCTCTATGGAGATGAGGAATTCATTTTCCAGCATGATCTGGCACCTGCCCACAGTGCCAAAACCACCAGTAACTGGTGTACTGACCATGGCATTACTGTCCTCGATTGGCCTGCAAATTCCCCTGACCTGAACCCCATAGAGAATATGTGGGGTATTGTGAAGAAGAAGCTGAAAGACACCAGACCCAACAATGCTAATGAGCTAAAGGCCGCTATTGAAGCATCCTGGGCATCCATAACACATCAGCAATGCCACAGGCTGATTGCCTCCATGCCACGCCGCATTGATGCAGTAATCCGTGCAAAATGATTCCCAACCAAGTACTGAGTGCATTAATGGACATTTTCAAATGTTTGATTGTGTTTTGCTGTTATAAATCTTTTTTTTTTACTTGGTCTGAGGAACTATTCTAATTTTTTGAGATAGGATTTTTGAGTTTTCTTAAGCTGTATGCCATAATCAGCAATATTAAAATAATAAAAGGCTTGCAATATTTCAGTTGATTTGTAATGAATCCAGAATGTATGACATTTTTGTTTTTTTAATTGCATTACAGAAAATAAAGAACTTTATCACAATATTCTAATTTTCTGAGACAGTCCTGTATCTGGTCTCACTTTAAAGGTAAGAAGCTGAAGAATATGAATCAATTGTTAGTAAACTAAACTATATTACCATTACAGAGAAAATGGAGAGGCAATGACGGAAAAAATAAGATTTTCATCCTTGCCTGGTATAAACAAATCTAAATTTCAAAGGCAAGTGATTAGCTACTCTTTCGGTACGTCTACACTACAGGCATCAAAAAATGCTTTCAACGCTTCGCCCATTCACTTGAATGGGGTGACGTAGAAGATTTTGAATCTTCGCCGAACTGCATTGTGGGGAGCATGGCATGGCTTTGCAAGCATCACGAGCATCTATCGGCATCAAAAGTTGAACAATGTTCAACTTTTGAGGCTTGATGCTTGGCATCAGCCAATCAAATCCCGTTTATGCAAATCCCGCCAGTGCAAGCGCAGCCAATCAAACCGCGTGCAAGCTGGGAGAGCCAGACCGCAGTTCATTTCCTCATATTCCAAACAAGATATTACGGTAGCAAATCACCCGGTTCTTTACGACCGGAACTATTTACCGGGATACAAACCGGAGGAACCAGGCATGGAGGGAGGTGGCAGAGACAGTGGGTGAAACTGGTCGTTTTTTCGCCTGTTTGGAGAGTTTATATCCAGTTTACTTCGTTTTAACATTGCTATTGCTTTGTATGTCGGGGGCGGGAGATTCATGTGATTGGTTGCTCGCAAAAAATCGCCAAGCTTCAGACACGCCCAGCTCCAAGATTTGTTCATGCCTGTAGTGTAGACGGGCCGAACTTTGTGTTAGGAATTTACATGCAAGTGATACTTTTCCGTCGCCAAATTAGTGATAAATAAAAATAGTATACTCATGACAACAAGCTGTATAACTAAAACAAACATTTTAATGGTGAAGTTTTAATGAGACTTTTTGTATTTACAGTATGGTCGTGGGAGAATAGCCAACACTTGGAAACACAGAAAGTGGGTTTTTGGAATGCTGGGAGTGAAAGGAAAAGTTTGAAGACCAATATTGAAGCTGGTGAAGAGGAGGTCCCGCAACCATCTACTTCCGTTGGTGGTGAAGCATGTGCGCCCTGGGACAGTAATGATTAGTGATGAGTGGGGGGCGTATAGGGGTGCTCTCACCAATTTGGGCTATTCACACTTCACTGTGAATCATTCAAAGTGGTTTGTTGATCCTGTTACTGGAGCTCACACTCAGCATATAGAGAGGGCATGGTTAACATACAAATCAATAATTTGGCGGCTTAGGGGAAACCGAACTGAGAAACTTTTGAAAGAACATCTTGCAGTTATAGAGTGGACTTACTGGCTTCGAAACAGGCATAAGGAAGGACCTCTCGGCCGTTTGCTGCAGGACATTCGGGTCATGTTTCCCTGATTGAACCAACAAGAGCTCACTGACTTCAGATATGAAGAAGATGGATGTTTTGCGAGCAGGAGCCTACAGCTTCAGCAATCCTCCAACATAAGGACAATGGATCCTTACTTGACATTCACATAATTCATGGTTAAGTACCCAACTCCTTGTTTGAACCGGAGCTCTGTGTTATGAAAATCCATATTCCTAGATGGGTTAAAGTGTTGTTGTTCTGTGTCACATGGTGCTAATTGTGCTTGGCAGGCCTGCCGGTGCATAACAGCCCACTCCAGTGATTCTGGTGTCACCCATCTCTCCCTGTGGCACTCAATTAATATTCTGTTTTACAAAATAAAAGTATTTTTTGGTGAATAAACAAAATCGTAAAATCTGTAGTACATTTTGTTTTTCTACCATTTCTCCAACCCACCCCATGAATTGCTTAATACATTCTATTTCATACCACCATTAATCATATGTTATTTATCAGTGTAAACGATGGAACAGGTCACCACTTTATTTGAAGGGGCACAAACATGATGAAGTAATGACAAAGTCATGCCTAGTTGCTCATGATTACAACACTTGGAATTGCTGTGACTGGTCCGTTTTTTGGCCTGACACTTTAACTGCAGATCTGAAGAAGACATGAACATCATTAATAACTCAGAAGTCATGATGATTGAGATACCTTAGTTGATGCATCAATTAAGGTATTGTTCCTGCATTAAGTCATGCATGAGATACCATTAATACCTGTACATTACTGATAGTTCATGAAGTACTACATGAGTACTACATGAATTAATTCATGCTTTTTCATGCATTAAGTCATGCATGAATTCATGATGATTCATGTACCCTTACCGTAAAGCAGGGGTAGCCAACGCGGTGCCCGCGGGCACCAAGTCGCCCGCAGGGGGGAAATTGGTCGCCCGCGTGCATGTTCTAAAAATAGCACAAGTCACCATGGAGCTCCGTCTAAAAATAATTATTGAATACATTTTTATTTTTAAAATGACAATATTGAATATAACATTTTAAAAGCACACATTTTGTATGTACATATGTAAGTGAAATGGAGATTTGGTGCGTGAAATTGAACTCAGATAGGTTCAGAGTTGAACTCCACGTACCAAATCTCCGTTCCACCTTTAGCTGAGACAAGCTAGCATGAGCAGCTACGATCATGGGCCTCATCACCACACCGCAAACACACACACACACACACACACACACACACACACACACACACACACACACACACACACACACACACACACACACACACACACACACACACACACACACACACACACACACACACACACACACACACATCAGTGGTGAAGATCTCAGCCTGCCACTGACGTTCAACCAGAAAACCAGAAAACATCAGCAGTTAGCTGTTAGCAGTTAGTAAACAGAGATCACAGCTCCTCATATCTTTTCAGAAACTCGACAAAAGTTACAAGTACAAACCACAGACTGTCTGTGTCATGGCGAATACAGTCGCTGGTTTATTTATGTCTGTAGGCCGTTGTTATGAGTGTGGAATGAGCATATACAACGTTAGCTTAGCCTGGTCGACCCAATCTCCATTCAGAAAACAAGCATTTTAAAAGGTTTTTCGCCTGCCGTCTTGTCTGCAGTCTTGTCAAGCATTAATTCATGGTTTTTACTAACCGGTATCAGTATGTTGTTACTTCGGCATCATTTAGAAACGTGTATTACAATTTAATCACCTTAAAATATGTTCATTTTGTTGTAGTTGTACCTCCCGAGCCAGCGCGTCTTGTTTGAAAGATGCGAGTAAACACAGCTGGCAGCAGCGGTGAAACTCGAGCGATTAGAGCGAAGTCGCGTCCGGTTTGAACGCAGCATTACAACGACCCCTGATAGATCTCGCAAGAATGTGTATAAATATAGATACATTTTCATAACAAAACAATGGGGTTGCTATAGCAATGATAAATCATTGTTAATAATTATTGTGAGGAATAATTAACATTAACATGTGATCAGACAGTCCTTCACATACAGTACTTATTAATATGTATTCTGATTATTATTAATAATAATATTATCATTAAAGGTGAACCGTGCAATTATGTTATTCAGGAAGTTTGTATCAAACAAGTAGCCCTTCGTATTACTCAGTACCCTTGAAGTAGCCCTCGGTGACAAAAAGGTTGGTGACCCCTGCCGTAAAGTGTTACCGATTTAGCTTTTTTATCTCGTTGTCTTTCTCTTACTTTTTGGATAGAGTTTTATGCATGACAACTTTACAACTGGTAGAAAGTTAAATACTTTTTCTGAACAGATTTTCTTTAAGACTGTGACTCTTAAAGGCACTTTGGGATTTTGAGACAATCCAGTTTTCTGGAAATAACTTAAATGATTTTTGTTTTTTCTCCTACAAAGATACTTGTAGTTACGCTTTATTTGATGCAAAACTTTATAACTTGGTAACATATTCATTGATTTGTAATGAATTGAGTTTTTTAAAGAATCAAACACTAAATGGAGAGTTTGTGATTTTAACGCTGTTTTGATGAAACAATGCAGTTTTGATAACTTGACTTGACTAACATTACTTTTTTAAATATATGTTTTTTAGATAACTTTACTGATTTTAGTTTTTTTCTGCAACCAAGATACTTTTAGATACAGTTTGTTGTCTGAAAACTTTACAACAGGTAGAATGTCAATTACTTTGTAACAAATGTATTTTCTTAAAGACTGCGACTCTAAAAGGCAAGTTTATGATTTTAACACTTTTTTACCGACAATAGGCAGATTTAGGCTTTTGTCTCTTGCCAAGATACTTTTTGACACACTTTGAGGTATGCAAAAAGTTAAAACTAGAAAAATCAAATACTTTGTCTAAATAGCTGTTATTTAACACTAGAACTAGCACCCTCTGTTGTTAACAATTGTCAATATGAAGTCAGATTGAAAAAATCGCCAGAAAAATGCCATTTATAACTATATCCGCCAGCGGGAAATATTTACCTCATAGAAAATGCAGCGTAAACATGACGTGTTGCTATTGCAACACCTTTTGTCTACTGCGGTTCCTTATAGATAGATAGATGGATAGATAAATTGATAGATATATTGATAGATGGATAGAGATATAGACAGAAAGATAGATAGTTATAGATAGTGTAACATCTTGGAGAATACAAGATCTTGGATGACTGAGCTCACGTTGACGACGTAATGCATGTGTGCAGGTTACGTGCCAGTTGAATAAAGATGGACACTCGGAATGAGAGAATGAGTCTGCGTCGTCTGTTTATGTAGACAATTATATGTCCATAGAACAGAACATTACAGATAGATCTATAGATAGTTATAGATAGATAGATAGATAGATAGATAGATAGATAGATAGATAGATAGATAGATAGATAGATAGATAGATAGATAGATAGATAGATAGATAGATAGATAGATAGATAGATAGATAGATAGATAGATAGATAGAGAGATTTGTACCTAAACAAAACACAAGTCTAACACCAAGCGTTTAAATCAGCACTGGTAGCAATATTTTATACTTCATGTTATCTGCACTTTTCATATGAAAAGCTGAGAGTCCACAGATTCTATTGGTATAAGTTTCATCCCTGTGCGATCAAAACTCACTGTTCTGCATGATAAATGAAAGAACATTGTACCTTGAAAATCAATAGCGGGTACATTTTACGCGTTGGGGGTTTTAGGTATACAGCGACCTCTGCCGGTTCTAGTGTTAAGAATGTGACTCTTAATGGCAGCTTTTTTATTTAAGTAAGACAATCCAGTTAAACAATGTGGTTTTTGATGACTTTACTGATGTTTTGCTTTTTTCTGCTACCAAGATACTTTTGGATACAGTTTTTTGTCTGAAAACTGTACAACTGGTAGAATGTCAATCACTTTGTAACATTTATTTTCTAAAAGACTGTGACTCTAAAAGGCAAGTTTGTGATTTTAACACTTATTTACTGACACTAAGTAGATTTAGGCTTTTTTCGCTCGCCAAGATACTTTTAGACACACTTTGAGGTATCCAAAACCTTAAAACTAGAAAATGAAGTACATTGTCTGAATACATTTTCTTTAAAGGCACTTTTTGATTTTAACGCTATTTCAGTGGAACAATCCAGTTTTGTTAACATCAATGCTTTTTTCTCTTTTCTTGTGTTACTAAGATACTTTTAGACACACTTTGATGTATGCATCACTTAACAACTTGTAGAATATGAAATACTTTGTAAGGAATTTGGTTTCTTTTAATGGCCGTTTTTTAAACACTTGTTCAGTTAAACAATGGTTTTTTTTTCTGATAACCCTACATATTTTAGTTATTTTCTGCTACCAAGATACTTTTAGATACACTTTGATGTATGCAACACTTAACAAATGGTATAATATGAAGTACTTTGTAAGGAATGGGGTTTTCTTTAATGGGTGCAAAACTTTAGAACTGGGTAAAATATTCATTAATTTGAAATGAATTTAGTTTTTTTATTTTTATTTTCAACATAATATTTGTACACAATGACTTTTCCATATTTATTTATTTTCTGACAAACTATACTTTTGACTTTTTCCGTAAAATCATGACAAACTATTACTTATTCTTACATTTGACCTCTTGCTGCTTGGTTGGAAATGATAGATGAAAAAGCTACAAAGCTTAAAGAACTTTTTTTTAAACTCTCAATTCTACAGATGACTCTCCCCATTCAACGCAATAAGTCCCACCCTCCACTCAGCAAAGCATCTAAAACTAAGGACCCCACTAAGACGACCATTGAAAATTAGCCATGGATCTGAGAAAAACCAAGACTCCCCCCGCGAGTTGCAGCCAGGAACAAACTCCTGGACTACCATCATCACCACCATTCTGGACACCCAAATCTTGCAATACTACTGTTGCTGATTTTGCTCCTTGGGCCAAGACGTCTCTGTTTATGGACACAGTGAAATCAGTGTTGGTTGATATTGTGGAGAGGGTGATACATCGGTACAGAGAAGAAATATGCAACGGATGCCGAGTCAGTCACCCCGGCCAGAGGCAACACGATTGTCTGAATGACATGCCCGATTTTTTCTTCAGAAACAATTACAACGCGTTAATGAAAAGACTCTGGCTCACCGACTTCATTACTGAGATCGACCAGACTCTTATTGATAAAGAAATGTTCACGGATGATTGGAGGATCCAAGGCGCTTCGGAGGCTTTTCTGCACAATCTAAAAAATTGCAGACGCATTTATTTTCCTCACAGACGACAAAAAAAGTCCAACATTATATGATTTAAAATAAAAACAATAATCGTGGCTTGATATTGAGTAAAAACATGTTTTTATGAACCCCACAGCTTCTTCCAAGACCCGAACGGACAAAAAGACGTGCTGCAGGCACGAAACATACTACCGATAGAAATACATTGCTTTTAAAATCGTTCTGTGTGACACGAAAAAAAGGGGAAAATCGTGTTGGTGAACACGAATCAATAGATTAAATGTCGTGACTATAACACGAAATGCCATGAGACTGAGTTGACATGCTACAACTCTTTGTAAACAATCTGATTCACCTGTCTCCACCTCCCCAACAAGAACGAAAATCTGACAGCATGTCAAATGTTGGTTTAGCTGTTCTGCCGGCATCTCCACGGACACTTTGACCGCTACGTACACACAAAAACGGGCGAGATGAGAAACTGTCACACCATTGGCCGAAGGAATAATGGAGCGAAACATGTGAAAATAATACCATGAATCTAAATATTCCCTCTCATTAATCATATATGAAGAATTAATTTGCAAAAATTTATAAAAATCTTACAATGATACAATACATACAACTTGTGTTTTGTTGTGTAACTGTAAAAATGACGAGGTTTATGAACCTTGAATCATGTTCATTTGAGCCGAAATGGGCCTTACCTAACAGCAATACCAGACAAAGACATGGAGATAAATTATAAGAAAGTCTCAGAAATTGTAAAAGTTATTTTTTACTGTCTTGAAAATTCTGAAATGCGATTGTTTACATAATATTACATTTGATATACTGTAGTTCACCACACGTCCTGCTGGGAAGATAAGAAAGTAATACTTTTGTAGAAAACATTTTGAGATATGCATGAAACAAACATCTAGCAATAAATGAACAAATATTAGGCAAAAACTATGCAGAAATAGGATGAAAAAAAGATCAATGTCATACACATATGCAGAAGAGATATTCGGAATAAAGTCTGTGGTTTAATTAAATTTGAGTTTAAATAATAACAGCAAGTTCAGAATGAAATGCTATAAACATTGTGGAGAAAAAATAAACGAAAAGCAGTCTAAAAATAACCTAAAGTCTGCTATAAACAGTCATGCCATTTTAATGTCATTAAAAAAGATACATTGGAATGAAGGCAACAGATGTGATTTAATTGTAATAAAAATATATATTTAGGGGGGAGAAAATATGTAAACGCTGTCGAAGTTCCTCATATCAAAAAAGGCAATTTTGGTTCTGAACAGCATCTAAGACTTGTAACTCATTTGGGTTAGTCGAGTCACGCTGCTGTGGTGGAGGAACAGGGCTCTACACATTTACAACATCTGAGGTAGAGGAAACACCATGGACTCACAAAGCTCTCCACAATCATCTGCCAGTCAACACAGACACTACGCCAACAGCATTAACACTCTTTCATTCCACTACATTTTGGTCTTCACTAGAATAAATCAAGGCTTTAGGCAAATGCCCGTCAATTACAGCATGACATTCTCCACAGAAACCAACACATAAATACAGTGTGAAAACATAAAACAAATCCCTTTCTATTAACGGCTAGAACCTGGCACAGAGATAATGATTAACTGCCTTCACTGACTGATGGTCACAGTCAATGATTAGTCACACTCATGTCCTCACTTCCACTTATGCTTCAAATGATACCATACTGTAAATGTGTGATGGCCTTTTTTAAGGTGGTATGTTTTTTGGTCCTTAAAGAGGACGCGAGCAGGTGATGACTTGTATTGACCTTGACAGTGTCATCTACAGAGCAAACTTCATGTTCTTTATACAGTCCCCTCCAAAGCTATTGGAACAGCGAGGCCAATTGCTTTATTTTCGCTGTACAATGAAAACAATTGGGTTTGACATCAAAAGACGAATATGAGCCAAAAGGTCAGTATTTCAGCTTTTAACTCCAGGTATTTACATCTAGATCTGTTAAACAGCTGAGAAGAAAGTACCTTTTCTTTAAACACACCCATTTTCCAAGTGAGAAAAAGTATTGGGGCAGAGACTTCAAATAGTGTGAAAAGTGAATAATACTTCGTATTTAGATGCAAATCCTTTGCTTGCAATAACTGCATCAAGCCTGCGACCCACTGACATCACCAAACGTTTGCATTCTTCTTTTGTGATGCTTTTCCAGGCTTTCACCGCAGCCTCTTTCAGTTGTTTGAGGGGGTTTCTCCCCAATAAAGCTATTGGCCTCGCTGTTCCTATAGTTTTGGAGGGGACTGTATACCATGAAACATATGAGACTTTACAACAAAGGCACGACATTGTGAATCCATGTCACACGATGAGACTGTAAACTAAAATTGTACTAAATTACAGAGAAAAAACATTCAAAACAAACCTCAACACTGGTGGTTAACAAAGAAATGCTGCTTAATGTCAATACTACAGCCAATGAATAGACATAGGGTGTTTCTCAATGTCGAGTGCGCTTGCTTGGTAGCACATGTCTTCCGAGTCACTTGCTTCAGAAGCGAGGCAAGAATACTTCCTGGCATTCGGAAAACGAAGAGTGGAACAGGCGAGCAAGTGTGCAGGTGTGCGTCATATGAGACATTTTCTGCCACAGATTTGGGGAAATTGGTCAGTGCGCAAAGCATTGTGGGGATTTTAAGACCGCGGAGTCTACACATGTGCAGCCTCGAAATTTCTCCAAACGAAGTACGCCGGGCTCGGTAGAATTTCAAGTATGCTGGAGATTGGAACAGTACTTCGGCGGCACTCGATGACGTAGTATGCTTGAAATAGTGGCTCTGGAGCAACTTTACTCGAGATTGAGAAACACCCATACAGTCTACACAAAGAAAATGCCAATATGTTTCCAATGAATTCACGTTCATATCTGAACGCTTGGGTGTGTGCACTGGACAAGAGTCTTTATTGTTAAAGGAATGGTTTTAAGTATGGGGAAATGAGCTTACCTTTGCTCCTCGCCGAGTAATAGTCCGGCACTTGAACCTCAGGAACATCAGCACTAACATCTTTACATTCATTTTGAGATCAGACACACTGAGCCTTAGAGAAGTTCCTCCAGCTGTTCCCAGGCTGTTTGCTAAGCTAAGCTAACCTTCTGGCTTTATATAATAACATATAACAGAGTGGTACTGTTAGTACTATTGTGGAAGTGTTTCTGTTGAGCTTTCTCTGTCACAGTCAGGCCCCCTAAAACCTATGTGGGCCCCCCACTCCCTGTATATTGGGTTGGTAATAGTTAATCATTCGGTTATGCTTATTCCATATATCACAATATGATATAGGAATAAACACCATATAAGCTTGATATAAACTGAAATGATGAGGTCACACACACTGGGGGACATCATATATTAAGACTCTTTAAGGCCCCTATCATTTCAGTTTATGGCGTACATACACAATTACCAAACTAATGTGAAACGAATTACAACAAGCTAACTGTGACATGGTGAACGCTGAACCTTGAGGGTCTGGGGCCCCTGAGGGTCTGAGTGGGGCCACACATAGCTACTGGATCCAGTCAGCCCCCACCCCACACACTCTGCCTGGCCCTTTGAATTCTATGACCACATCAACCCCAGTATTAAATGTTGGCTCTAAGACGTAGTTAACAGGAGATGATAAAGATGGCGGCTTCAGGACAAAAAGTGTTTTTTCTTCTAAAAACTGATTGTAAAGAATGGCCTGAGTCTGCCTTTCCCTTAAGACTGCCACATCTGTTTTTGGTAGATACAGTGTCTTTAAACTTTGACATTACATTCGTAATAAGCACAGCATGCCTTCTTTCCCTTATGAAAATATGAAATGAGCAGTTTTCTCAAATGTTCTGTTGTTAGACTAGCTCAGTCAAACGATCTAATGCATAGTTCTTCAGGATCACATTCATGTGGAATTGGACTTCACCTTGGATTCTTTCTGATATGGTTCAACACTTTGGTATGTTTTGGTGCTGATCCAGCGGTTCCTGTGTCTCTGTCAGTCTGTCAGTGGGAAACTTAGAGGACAGACTCGCCAGTTTTTCGTCTTGCCTCTTGCTCCACCTTCTCAGGCTCCATCATCCTCTGAGTGACGTCCTGCTCTTTGTTCAGGGCCTCCTCCTTCTCCCTCCTCTTGCGCCTGGCCTCCACCCAGGGTATCAGACACAGCATGGCCCCTCCAACGATGGGGGGGATACCTGCCAGGTAGAAGGCCACGTCGTAGCTGCCCAGTCTGTCCCTCAGGAACCCTAGAGCAGAGACAGAGATCTTCTTATGACTACTGAAACACCATAGAAAGAGCTGCAGCAACACACTGCTTCTTCACTGAGTGTAGCCTGTACATGGGTTATCTGCAGGGATACGTGTGTCTCCGTTTAATTTATATTCAGCATCCTGGAGTTAGGCCTTGTTAGGACTGGCTCACTTTATGGCGCGTTTCCATTACAGTTTAGGAACTGGGGTAGTATCTATAGTAACGCATTGTAGGCGGAGCCGTGACATCATCTTCAATGAGAACCCCAGAAAAACAACATCAGCGTGGAAACGCAACCAAAAACGGGCCCCGCACGGCTCGGCACGCTTAAAGCGAGCTCCGCGCTGTAGTGGAAATGTGCCATAAATGCACTAAATCCCCACACTTGAATTACACATACAGATGTAGCACTGAATTTCAGACTCCAGCTTACAGCTTCCTGCCTACGACCTGCCTAAAACCAGTATAGAGAAATGTTAAGCCCTCCCACTATTTTCCAAGAGGGCGTTGCCAGATTTTCAATTTCAGGTTTTAACCAGGAGATGGCGCTTCATTCACAAATACAGAAAGACAAGTTTCATGGACTTTCAGTTGTGTTTGGAAGAGCATTTGAACACATCAATATTTTAGATCAACTAAAGTATATCTAATCTTGTAATTCAATAATATATAGTCTTTATATATTAAATAATCATAATTATAATGTAAATGTTTACATTACACTTCTTTATTTGTTATGCTCATACTTTTACCTTTACAATCGTTTGCTTTAAAATGCAGTATATTTTTTGTATATTTTTGTGTTTGGATCCTCCTGCTCCCTTTCGGACAAATACTGTATGATTTATTATTATTATTAATATGAAGATATTATCAAGATAAGATAAGATAAGATGTTACTTTATTGATTGAACATTTTAGTTTAGAATGTGCTGTCCCACGGTAATTCAGAAGGCTCACATGTCACATTCCGACCATTATTTAAAACAATAGGTGCTTTCACACCTTCTACAGTTTGATTTGTATAGAGGGAGCTCTGTGGCTGAATGGCCAGCGATTAGGTGCGGCGCATTTATCATAGGTGATCAGAGCTAACTGCCTGCCGTCAGATTTCATTTAAAAAACAGATCTGATTTTAAGACTACTTCTGCGCTCATAAAGAATGATAAGAATAAAAATAATGCGTATTGAACTGGTTTCATTAATTAGTGAGTTTATTTAACACTAGAACCGCCAATCGGGTCAATTTGTGTGATGTGTGTTGTGTGTGAGCAATGTAACTTTTTTTCAATAAAATATTAAAGACTCCCAGTCCGTGACTTTTCCTGAAAGTGTGTTATCTAGCACCCTATGTTGTTAAAAATGGCATTCTAATAGCGGGATTTGAAGGTTTTAGGTAGGCCTATACAAAAACCTCTGGCGGTTCTCGTGTTAAGGTAATTAGGTACAGTAGAAACCCTTTTTTATCAGTAACGAATTTAGCAGTTGAACATAAAAGTCAACTAACTGAGGGTCACTTGCAATGACAGTGTTGTGTCTAATTGTAAGCTTGTCACTCAGAGTAACCTACAGTTAATTTAGCTGCTGGAGAAGAAAGATCAGGGGGGGAGGGGGAGAGAGAGCTGTGGTTGATGGGCCATTAGTTGTGTAAATACACAGCTGAGAGCTGCCGTTTCATTCAGACTGTTTAAAAAACTGTAACAACGGACAATTTTTCTTAGCGGATGCATGTCAATTTAAATCAATACAACTATTTTTTAAATCAATACAACTATTTTTTAAATCAATAAAAACATTTTCTAAATCCATAAAAGCATTTAAATTAATATTGGGAGTCATGTCGTTACTTTGTTGAGAATGTGGCAGTGTAATAAGCGGGATCATTTGCAGCGACTTGTTCCTTATGGGGAAAATAACACCCGTCATGTGTGTGTAGTAGAGGTGTGTGTGGTTAAAACACTTTCATGAAGTGAAGGAATTTCCTTCTATAAAACAGCTGTGGGCAGCAGTGAGTGTCACGGACATGAATTCATAGATCAAGGCAGACATGGTGCACACACTCTCCTGTCCTGCCAGGCGACACGCCCGTTCTAAGCCGTGTCCCTCACTCCTCACATCCCAAGCTGCATCCCCACAAGTGTATTATGTTGTTACATCGTTTCAGATGTTATGTTTCAGTTGTGCTCTGTCTATGTTCAGTGATGCAAACTTGTCACCTTTCAGCGAAATTCGCCGTTTTGAATCCAAAATAGGTCGTTTGTGTGATTCATGTAGATCTGCGATAAAAATATTTTTAGGGTATGGGGGGGTCTGGGACCCGGAGTAATCTGCGGCCGTGAGCTGTTATGTGCCATCATGACACGCATGGTGTTCTTTTTTATATATATTATAATGAAGTGCGAGCTATGTGCTCGAGTCTTCCTGCCTGTCGGGTCTGCTCATGGTGGATGTATAATAAGGCTCTGCTGCTCCGACATGATGGTCTAGCTTCAGCAGCTACATTACCTACGGGTGCGTTCGTTAATATTAACTTTGCGTCCGGAGTCACTGTGGCACAGACTGGACCGCTGGTGAACAGCTGTTAGAACGGGCCGTTCAGGTGTTAAGAGCAGAGCTCCCTGTTGGAACGTCAGAGCGTGATGTGAACTGAAAAGTTTTTCTGTGGCAATATTATTTAAGGAATCGTTGAGCTAGCTAGCTAGCATACATTGTCACTATCTGCTAACGTTAGCTTTAGCCTTCTGTTTCTAATAGTTTTTTTCATAGGCTATAAACAGAGGTGGTATAAGTATATAAATTGTACTTGAGTAAAAGTAGAAGTACTCAGATCTTGTACTTGAGTAAAAGTAGAAGCACATAGATATTGTACTTGAGTAAAAGTAGAAGTACTCAGATCTTGTACTAGAGTAAAAGTAAAAGTACTCAGATCTTGTTCTTGAGTAAAAGTAGAAGTACCAGAGTGTAGGAATACTCTGTTACAGTAAAAGTCCTGCATTCAAAATGTTCCTCAAGTAAAAGTAGAAAAGTATTCTCATCAAAATATAGTGAAAGTAGCGACAGTAAAAGTAGTCATTGTGCAGATTGGTCCATTTCAGAATAATATATATGATATTTTTTATAATGATTGATCATGAAAGTGTTCTCAAAGCTGGTGAAGGTGCAGCTAGCTTGAATGACTTTGTATACTGCAGGGTAGCTTGTGGATTTGCTCCAGGTGGAACTAAAGTCTGAATCAACACTTGATTATATTTCACATCATTCATCCACATCTGTAAAGTAACTAAAGGTATTAAATACATGTAGTGGAGTAGAAGTACACCATGTACCTCTGAACTGTAGTGGGGTAGAAGAACAAAGTAGCAAAACATTGAAATACTTAAATAAAGTACAAGTATCTCAAAATTGTGCCCAAGTATAGTACTTGTTGAGTTTATGAACTTAGTTACTTTACACCATGTGGCTATAAAGATAGAAAGACTAAGCCTTGCACAGAGGCATGAAAAAACATTTTCAAAATGCTCAACAGTGCTGCCAAAATTATAACTGACTGCTACACAATTTAAAATAAATGCTTTTATATATTTTTATTAGATGTGACTCTTTGGCGTTTCTGTTATTATTAACACTGCTGCTTTAGTTGTTCTGACTGCTAAAATCCTCTGTCATTCCGTGGGGTGGGGGAGCCGGGGGCTCGGATCCTTGTCACCTTTTTCATACCTGACGAGTTTGCATCCCTGTATGTTAAAAAGCCTCAGTCACCTTAATTCATGTAATAAAAACATCTCAGGTCAGTAACACTCATAGTTATGTGCAATACCATGTTCAGCTATGTTACTATTTATAATGTTATTGTTGTTACATCAGAAGATGTACATACAGATGTAGCACTGAATTTCAGACTCCAGCTTACAGCTTTCTGCCTACGACCTGCCAAAGACCAGTATAGAGGAATGTTAAGCCCTCCCACTATTTTCCAAGAGGGCGTTGCCAGATTTTCAATTACAGGTTTTAACCAGGTGATGGCGCTTCATTCACAAATACAGAAAGACAAGTTTCATGGACTTTCAGTTGTGTTTTGAAGAGCATTTGAACACATCAATATTTTAGATCAACTAAAGTATATCTAATCTTGTAATTCAATAATATATAGTCTTTATATATTAAATAATCATAATTATAATGTAAATGTTTACATTACACTTCTTTATTTGTTATGCTCATACTTTAACCTTTACAATCGTTTGCTTTAATATGCAGTATATTTTTGTGTTTGCTTCCTCCTGCTCCCTTTCGGACACATACTGTATGATTTATTATTATTATTAATATAAAGATATTATTAAGATAAGATAAGATGTTACTTTATTGATTGAACATTTTAGTTTAGAATGTGCTGTCCCACGGTAATTCAGAAGGCTCACAGGTCACATTCCGACCATTATTTAAAACAATAGGTGCTTTCACACCGTCTACAGTTTGATTTGTATAGAGGGAGCTCTGTCAGTTTTCGAATTACCCATTTGCTTTCGGGGAGCCCTATTTTTCAGAGTACATCCTGCTACTAAATATGTCACACGCACGCTCTGTTGACGGCGCAGCAGCGCGGATGCGATCAATTGCTATAAAAACACTCTTCTACTAATACAGATGGTGTCACTATGACGGCGGATGTGGCCGTTGTTGAAGCCTCTTCAGGCTCCGCATCGGCAGGCCTCTCCCTCGGTGTGGAGCTGTCAAGCTTGACCCTAACGCCGCTTACAGCCGGCCAACTAAAAGTTGTTTTCCGTTCACGTTGTCATTTTTAGACTCCTTCGCTTCTTTGCTTGTGAATCCAAAAGCTGTGACGCTTGGCTGTTTTCGTTTTGCCATATTTTTTTATTACACAGCCAGAGTTAAAAAAATATCAATATGAACATTTCAAATACCGCGCCGGCATCACCGCCATAACCATAGCAACGTAAGTAAGAATGCAGCGCCGCCACGTACAGATGGCAACACTCAGACATATTCACAAATATAAAACAAATATTCAGAAACTGTAATGAACAATAACTATTATTTATTTCAAGAACTGTTATTTACAGAAACTCAACATTTCTAATCTGTGTGACACAAATATGCACGATTGTTTTGGGCTCCCCCTATTTATCTCAAAGTCAGCCTTCAGGGGAGCTCCCTCCCTCTTCGGAGGAGCCAAGCTCGCCCTAGCTCCCCCCCATTTCGAACAGTGTCTGTGGCTGAATGGCCAGCGATTAGGTGCGGCGCATTTATCATAGGTGATCAGAGCAAACTGCCTGCCGTCAGATTTCATTTAAAAAACAGATCTGATTTTAAGACTATTTCTGCGCTCATAAAGAATGATAAGAATAAGAATAATACGTATTGAACTGGTTTAATTAATTAGTGAGTTTATTTAACACTAGAACCGCCAATCGGGTCAATTTGTGTGATGTGTGTTGTGTGTGTGCAATGTAACTTTTTTTCAATAAAATATTAAAGTCTCCCAGTCCGTTACTTTTCCTGAAAGTGTGTTATGTTGCACCCTATGTTGTTACAAATTGCATTCTAATAGCGGGATTTGACGGGTTTAGGTAGGCCTATACAAAAACCTCTGGCGGTTCTAGTGTTAAGGTAATTAGGTACAGTAGAAGCCCTTTTTTATCAGTAACGAATTTAGCAGTTGAACATAAAAGTCAACTAACTGAGGGTCACTTGCAATGACAGTGTTGTGTCTAACTGTAAGCTTGTCACTCGGAGTAACCTACCATTAATTTAGCTGCTGGAGAAGAAAGATCAGGGGGGGAGGGGGGGGGGAGAGAGCTGTGGTTGATGGGCCATTAGTTGTGTAAATACACAGCTGAGAGCTGCCATTTCATTCAGACTGTTTAAAAAAAACGGTAACAACGGATTATTTTTCTTAGCGGATGCATGTCATTTTAAATCAATACATACAACTATTTTTAAATCGATAAAAACATTTTCGAAATCCATAAAAGCATTTCAATTAATATTGGGAGTCATGTCGTTACTTTGTTGAGAATGTGGCCGTGTAATAAGCGGGATAATTTGCAGCGACTTGTTCCTTATGGGGAAAATAGCACCCGTCATGCAGATCAGGATCCCTCCGCCACGCTTTGGGATCCTGATCTGCCGACGAGGCTCCATTAAAATATAAATATTTTTAGTGAATTAGTGAGTTTATTCACGTTAATAACGTTTTAATGAAGTTGAATACAGTATATTCATATGTGTCAGTAATTTCATGTCAATTCGGCGAACATAAGCATAAATTATCGTGGTGAAGATGATGATTAAATTAGGATTAAAAATCGAGAGCCGGGCTGCATTTCCTCCCGTTCGTTTTTTTCGACTAAACAACATTATTTTGTTAAATATCAACATGGTGATGTTTTGTAAATGATTACATGTCTCTTATTTAGCACAGTAGTATGATATCCCTGACATATGGATCTTAACAAAGTTCCGCTGTACATCCAGCATACTGTATCTCACTTTATTTCACATGAGCTCCAGTGTGGAACCCCACTGCACCCCCTGGTGGATCAATGATCCATTGCAGCTGGCTTCATTATAATTACATGTATCTATCACGGGGGCAGTCTCAAGTCAAGCTGGAGGTTTTCCCTTGAGCGAGGGCAGATCACGTACCAATCACGGCCCTCGCGTTTCAAACTGTCTGAAATGAATCGCTACATCTGTAGTGGATAGTCAGTGTGCTGTGAGTATTTACTGTATATCATATGCAGGGGGTTATAGAGCATTAACACAGTTTTAGAGTATTCCTGTGTTACCTGCGATGGGGGGCCCCACAGTCATGGGCACGGACATCAGGCCCAGCAGGAAGCCGATGGCCTGGGAGACATCTTTGTCTCCGACCAGCTCAAAGGCGATGGGGGCCATGATGCAGATGAAGCAGCCGTCAAACAGTCCCATCAGCAGGCACACGGCGATCAGCCCCCCGAAGATGTTGCACAGAGGAATCATCATCGACATGAGGCCGATGACAAAGAACGAGGCCACCTGGAAGGACACATTCTTACTCCATTATTCAATGGTTTATTTCTCTTTATGTAGGACATTGACATTTATTAAGTGTCCTTGAAAGGTTGCAGTTTCATTTCAAGTTCAAGTTAGTTTGGATTTCAGTGAGTTTTAGTATCACATGACCTTCACAAGTTTAGTTTTAGTTAATAGTGTAATGTAATATGTAATCTTCAAATAGCCTTATCAGTTGGTGAGTACAGAGGTGACCAGCTCGGCTCGGTGTGTTTCCCTCACCTGTAGGTACACTTTGTTGACTCCGTTAACGTAGTCTGCCGCTCTGCCGAAGATGAGACGGCCCACACCAGATGTGATGCCGATGCACATGAGCAGAACTTCTTTACTGGCCTCCTTTCCAAAACGCTCCTCCACATGCTTCATCTGGGGACAGTTAGGAGAAGGATGAGCACAGCTGTGGCATGGCTCTAATCCAATGTGACACTTAAAACAATGTTAGAAGTGCACAAAGAAACACCACAGGGCTGAAGACAAACATTCAGCTTCATATGTTTGTATTTGTCTTAAGATGTTAAATATCTCTGGATAGCTGGGTAGTAAAGCATTAGAGGTGAAAACACAGGTAAGATGAGCCTTTTGGAGTGGCAGCAGCATGAGCATGTCCATGAAGAAGAACGTTGACCAAAAGAACTCAACATCGGCTCTTATTCCTCTGCAAGCTGCGGAGGTTCAACAGGGACTCCAGGATACTCTGCAACTTCTACAGGTGCTCCATAGAGAGCATCCTGACCTTCTACAGGTGCACCATAGAGAGGATCCTGAAGAATCCTGACCTTCTACAGGTGCACCATAGAGAGGATCCTGACCTACAGGTGCTCCATAGAGAGGATCCTGACCTACAGGTGCACCATAGAGAGGATCCTGACCTACAGGTGCTCCATAGAGAGGATCCTGACCTACAGGTGCACCATAGAGAGGATCCTGACCTACAGGTGCACCATAGAGAGGATCCTGACCTACAGGTGCACCATAGAGAGGATCCTGACTCTACAGGTGCACCATAGAGAGGATCCTGACCTTCTACAGGTGCACTATAGAGAGGATCCTGACCTACAGGTGCACCATAGAGAGCATCCTGACCTTCTACAGGTGCTCCATAGAGAGGATCCTGACTCTACAGGTGCACCATAGAGAGGATCCTGACCTTCTACAGGTGCACTATAGAGAGGATCCTGACCTACAGGTGCTCCATAGAGAGCATCCTGACCTTCTACAGGTGCTCCATAGAGAGCATCCTGACCTTCTACAGGTGCTCCATAGAGAGGATCCTGACTCTACAGGTGCTCCATAGAGAGGATCCTGACCTTCTACAGGTGCGCCATAGAGAAGATCCTGACCTTCTACAGGTGCACCATAGAGAGCATCCTGACTCTACAGATGGTGGTGTAAGCTGCACAGAACATCACCAGGATGGAGCTGCCATCCATGGAGGACCTCTACTCCCAGCGGCTCAGGAAGAAAGCCCTCAGGATTATCAAAGACCCCCATCACCCCAGCCACAAACTGTTCTGTCTGCTGCCGTCTGGCAGGCGGTACCGCAGCATCAGGACTCAAACCACCAGACTCAGGGACAGTTTCATCCCACAGGCCATAAGAAACACCTGAGCTTGCAACTTTTTTATTGTTTTTTATTGTTGTTTTGAAAATGTATACATATTTTTTTAACTTGTAAATTGCAGTGTTGAGGAACCTGCAATCTGAGTTTTTCATTCATTACATAACTATACCGTAGTTGTCTATATGTAATGACAAGAAACCTTAAAATCTTGAATTTGAACCTCGTTTTTCTGCGCTGATTGCCCTGTATAATATTGTAATTTTATATTTGGTTTGAGGGCGTTCAACATGATTTAGTTTTGTGAAGGAAGCGGTTTTTCTCAGATTGTACACAGACCCACATTTGACATTACAGTGCATGCTGAAGACCATTCTCTTGCATGGATGCTCACTGTTTTGCATGCATTTATCAGAAGACAGGCTGTTTATGTCTGTGAGGTCTTGAGTGTTTGGAAGTGTGAGGGCTGTGCTGTGGTGTGTCCGGCAGCAGTGTGTTGTTATCAGAACTGTTATCCAACACATGCCACCTTATCTCCTCTGTGTGCAGCCGCTGTTAGATTCCACTGCAGGCTGTTAGGAAGGCAGCCCAGATGCTTTTCACATGTTACTTGCTGTATGTGTCTCCAGAGTCCCAGTCTGAGAGGCCCTGAGTTTGAGAGCCAGTGAGAAAAGAAGGGCCCGCTTTGTGGAGCTACTTCTAGCTCCAGGCAGCAGCATCAGGACACTGGTTTTCTCAGAACTAAGCTGGGCATTTCTGCAACACTCACCCACTGCATACATTTCCCATGAAACCATTGAGCTAAAGTACACGCTTGAACTACAGTGACAGTGCTTGTTGGTAGGACCTATCCAATGTTGGTTTGGGTCTTTTTTAAATGATAGAATTTGACAAGAGTTCTCTCTCCGCGCAGTCCAACACAGGTGTAAACAGTGATATGATATACACATGGGATTCTCCTACTGTGAACTGTCAGCAGTAAAGAAAACCTGTAGTTGCTGTGAAACACACATAGAAAAAAAACGAAGTCAGCAAATGGCACATGGCAAATATACTTTTTTAGGCTGCTTTAATAGTGTGTGTTTTGGGGTTGATTAATTTCTCTTTCAGAGCCCCACTGTGCTGTTCTCTCTGCTTAGCTGTTTAATGGTCACTGAACCCCCCACCGACTCCAGCCTGCCGGGGCTCCTCACTAAACACTGAAACAAAACCTCTCGAAAGAAGAGGCAGCTTTCTAAAACAATACCGTTCTGATTACTGATACAAACTGACTGAAAGAAGGGCGGAATGACGAGCTCATGTGCCGTTCTTCAACATGTGAGAGGTGTGGCAAGGCCCTTCAGTCTGAACAAGGCCGTACCTGAAGGCAACATCTTAGATCAGCAATACTCTGAAAATAATGGGCAGGTGTGTGTGTTTGTGTGTGCAAACAACCTAGATTGGACTTTACACTTTTGCATTCTTCCCATACGCGCTGCTTGGTTCGTAAAGACCTGTGTGGGGGGGAAGCCTCTAAAAGGCTGCACTCAGCATTTCTAATGCAGAGAAGGCGTGAGCAGTGCACCCAAACAAAGGACAGACTTCCTGAAAAGCAGAACAATATGCTGTTTGACACCACATGTTATTTCCTTCTTCTCCTTCCCATGCAGTGTCACAAGACAGAGGCCAGGCCTGCAGGGGTGGGGCTGTGTGTCGGGTGCTGGAGCTATAAAACCATGGGTGGTGTTGAGGCTGCAGCTGAGGCCCTGTGGTGTCCCAGTCTGAGTAGCAGACACATGAGAAGTGTCGGGAAAACACGTCTTTGGGACCATAACAGAGTCATCATGTCCAGTTAAACAGTCACCTCCTGAGCCCCCCAGCTCGGCTGCCCAGCCCTCCCAACATGTCTCTCCAATATCATATGTTCCCATCCAATGGGCCAAATGAAGGGAGGTTTAGGGAAAGTGACACCTGTTTACAGAGCTGGGTCCTGGCTGCAGGTTGAGCCTTCCTGTGATATTTGGTTATTTGATCAGAAGAATACAGATCAGTACCTGCTGCTGCTGCTGTGACGTAGAAACACTGAGACTCATGAGAGGCCTGCAGGCTGAGCGTCTGCACACTGTGAGGACATTAGGTCACTTCAAAATGAAAACTGTTTCGGGTTATTCAACCCAAATTAAACAAATGCTAACGGACATTGGCACAGAACTCAAGATAAAAGTACCTTTATTACTTATCGTAGTTGCACATACAAGATATCCAATTAAAGCTGAGGTTCCACAGATTATTTAGGTATATAGTATCATCACTGAGTGATCCGAACTCGCGACAGGGGAAGCAAAGACAGACATCACAAAACGTACCTTTAAGTAGCTTCTAGGGAGATCGTCTCACCGTAGCTGTCAATCTGATCAAAAGACGTGTTCAATGGCATTAAAACGAGAAAAAACGCGGTTAATCCATAGGTTTTTAACGTCTCTCTATAAAAAAATTATTTCATTAGATTCCATTGGCTCTGACGGTTAGAAAGATATGTCACATGTCAAAATCCAGCAAGGGGGGCCAGAGATATGGAAAATCCATCCAAATGGCCCCAGAAGAGTTTTTTTTGTGCTAAATCTGTCTAAAAAGGTCAAATATCACTTGTTTTGCATCAATTTTGATACAGGGTACTTATTATATGTTGTACTTTGGATTCCTAAAGCTTTTAGTCTACTAACCCATCATCCAAGGGTAGTTTTCACTATAAGTAAAAAATACTTTTTGGACGGACACTATAATTTACAGTTTTTTACCATGTTCAATCTGAATTTTCTTTAAAATAAAAAACATCTATATTTATTCTGACTTTTCTACATCCAACTCACAGGTTTATCATTACTTTGAGAAAAAAGATTATTAATTTAACCCTTTTAGAAGGGAAGATATGGTCATTTGTTCTGGGAATGTCATTTTCGAGCCTGAAACCTGAAAAACAGGCTCGGGGTTTAACAGGTTAAAATGTTATGTAAATGAAGTTTGTTATCTGACTATCAGCTCATGAAATAAGAACAGGGGTATCATGCTTTGTTGTTTCTTGCATAAAAGATTTCAAAGTGTCTTTTTCTTACAAAGTTGTTCCTAATGGACAGAGACTTTCCCTGAATTCTGAGGTACACGTCTCATGGTAACACTCCGTACCATGGTTGAATGCCAGCAGGCTGGGGCTTAGACTTCTCCTCCTCTCATCTTTCACTTTCATAAATCTCAGGTTGCTAGTGTGGTTTTTTGACATCTGTGTTGTTGGAGCTCCCTCATTTGGTAACCCTAATTCCTTCCTTGTGCCAATAAACACATCCAAAAGACGGGATAAGGATACTGAGAAATCACACCATGGTATTCCTCTGTTGGCATTGATCTGCTGTTTTTCATCATCAGTGACCTTTAGCCCAGAGAGTGTGGCAATGATACCCAGCAACAACACAGAAACACACAGTGTGTATGCAGCACAGAGAGAGGAGAGCAGAACAAACTCACCAGGTGAACATAAGGCACAAAGTAGCCGTAGAGGGCTGCTGGGATACCGAAGGCCCAAATGCGATATCCCAAAGACTTCCAGATATGAATGTTGAACATCTTGCTCATGGGGGGGAAGCGGCTGCCGGTGCGGGTGTTGCCTGGTTTGACGGGCAGCAGGGGCCTGTAGGTGAAGCCAGCCAGCATCAGCACAAACATCAGGATGCAGAGGACCCTCATGGTGTTCTGCAGGCCAACCCGCTCCAGCAGACCTGACAGCACGAAGGGCAGCGTGATGGTGAAGAGGCTGCTGCCCGCCGTCACGATGCCGTTCACCAGACCCAGCCGCTTCTTGAAGTAGTGGCCCAGGATGACCAGGCTGGGCTGGTAAGCGAAAGAGCAGCCAGAGGCGAACACAATGCCATAGGTGAAATACAGGGGGCCCAGGGACCTGTGGGGGGACAACGACACACACACAAGTTACATCACTGTCTTAGCAATTTTGATTTTAATAAGTGTTCCTCAACAAGTTGTCATAGCTGTAACAAACAATGATACATGTTGGAAAGGTCAAAGACTCCAGTGTGTGTGCTCCAGGGAAGCTCCAGCATCAACATTATTAAGTCATTGTTTTATTATGGTTTGTCCTTGCTATTTCATTATGTGCACAATCAAGGGCTGTATAAATTTTAGGCCGACAAAACTGAGGCTACTGCTTCTTTCTGAAGCTATTTAGTGCCAGTCCCCAGGTGGTTGATATAGGTGTCCCATTAATATTAACATTAGGCCCCCTGCTCTTTACTCTATACAGAAAAAAGAAAAAAATGTTCCAAATGAGCACAGCAATGTTTATTTAATACTGACAATAACATCTTGTATGCCATCAACCATTCTGCAGATTAGAGCTTTGTAAATGTGTTTTCAGCCCTCTATAACTGAATTGTCTTTTGATGTAGTAAAAGGGGATTTTTATCTGAGGAAGACTTCCTGAAGACATGAATCTGTAACTCTGCCAGCAGGAAGCCCGTTGATTTCACGAGTGTGAATTTTGTCCACTTAGCTTTTCAACAATGGCAAAGGACATTGAACAGCAAATAAGTGATTTGGGTCTGATGGAGAAGGTCCAAATAAATACAGAGTGGTGGGTTCAAGTGGTTACAAAGTCCTGTTAGGGGTAAATAAATCTTAGCAGTGAAATCACATGACTAAGAAATGTTGCACCTTACCCGCTGCAGAACTGTGAGGGGGTTGTGAACGCTTTTGACAGCAAATTGATAAGCAGTAATTAAACCGCTTTATTACTTGTTTATTGCACCTACGAGTGACAAAGTAACGGTTGAACACTTGCAGCCTTGTTGGGATCACACATTTCTGTATGTGAGTGTGAGAGTGTGTCCTCACGTGTAGACATAAGGGATTCCAGGAAATGATGAACAACTAAGTGTGAGGTGCAGAGCCTCTTACCCACTGAGACTTGATACAAGTATGAACACATGCTCAGCAGCAAACAGCAGACACACACACTCACAGACTGGCTGGAGAAGCAATAAACAGCTAATAAAAGGTGATAATATGTCATATACGAGTGTCTCAAAACGGGACCAAAGTTTAAGAATCAGTTAATATACAGTATATAGGAACTAAGAAGGATGACATCAATCTGATAACCGAAGTTACTCACTTCCCCATAAACTTGAGGGAGTGAGGGTCATGTATATTTTATGAAGTGAGGACACACATTTGAAAATCTTAATTTCTTCCTTACGTGACAAATGAGCTGGCCAGCAGGCCAACCAGCCCAACAGCTGCCCCCCCCACTGCCGTTACTCTGCAGCCGAGGATGTCGGTGAAGACGCTGACGATGGGAGAGCAGAAGAAGATCATCCCCATGGAGAGGGAGCCCACCCACGCTGCAGGAGACACACACAGTGAGGGGTTATCATTTCATCACGCGCTGCAAAACTAATTCACTGTTTGGATTGCATCCACATGTCTTAGAAACATACTGTGCATGTGATCAAGCCTTGAATCTTTGAGTCTTGACTCTTCGAGCGAACAAAATAGATTGTTTTTATTGCGTCTGAAAAAGAGAGCTGGGGCCTCATTTATAAAAGGGATATACGCTCAAAAAATGGCGTACGCCAGTTTCTACGCAATGTTTGCGATTTATAAAATACTAACTTGACGGGAAAACGTGTGGTCCTCCACGCAAACTCTAACCCATGCATACGCACTAAGCACAAAAACGGGAGAGACGAGAAACTGCGACACCGTTGGCAGAAGGAAGAATGGAGAGAAATATGTGGAAATAATACCATAAATAAAATGTTACCTCTCATTTATCATAAATGAAGAATCAATTTTTCAAACATTGATCAAAGCCAAATGATTAAACAAACGCCTGTTTGCGACTCCTCAGTGCACACAAACACATAACTTGGATAAATAAATAAATACGGAAATGTTATTTAAAACTACCTCGAATATGTTGTGTTAATGTTATGAAATGTTTTCTCATAAATGATGCGGTAAGCAGGAGGACAGAATTACGTCTAAACTGACGCCGTTTTGCATTTCTATAGGTTGTAGATACGAGCATGGTTTTATATACTATCATGTTTCATCATGTTTTACGCCGTTTGCTAAGACTTGATAAGTCGCTCATAAAACACAGGAGGTATGGAAACTAAGAACACCATACGTATGTGGTAAATTGTACAGCTAATATAACACAACACATTACTTGTATTTCCTTTAACTGGTGGATATAGAGTTGCTGCAGTGGAGACGCTGCGCACAGCTGATCGACAGCTGGGACACAAACCACCAAATACGAAAACATAATTCAGATCCAGTCGTCATGACTCCATTCCGGAGGGATTCCCCGATCATTTCTTACAGTTTCTCATCAAGGGGGGGGTCTCCTGTCCCCGGTACAAACACACTGCCTGAGGAAGGTTAGGCTATGTGTATTTATTTTGTCATTAACCTTTTTCGGACCACTTATTTATTTATTTTGGTGACGATCCGACCTCCATGCTGCTACTCTGGTCCAAACTGCATCCACCAAACAATATGATTTATCTCGACCTCCCCAAAATAACCAAAATCTGCCCACAAAAGCTGCACCGCATTTCGAGTCGATTGTGATTTATAAAGGGAAACCGGCGTAGGAAGTGCCGTACGCACTTTCCTCGCCGGTACGCAATGTTTGGTGAATCGGAAAATGTCTGAACATTTCTGTACCTATTTTTTGGATTTCTACTATGTGAGCAACCTTCCCACGTGAATCCTATGCATGGCGTTATAAATGAGGCCCCAGAGCTGCTCTGAGTGCTTCATGCTTACTCAGCAGTCTTCTGTGAGGCGAAGGTTAAATACTGCAGCACACCTCTAATGTATGTTCAGATATTCAGGACACATTTACAGCAATCCAGATAGGGATTCTGAGATAGTAATAGACTGCTTGATCATTGTGAAATCTATCAAACCAAAGTAGAGGGAAACAGGGTAGATAACTGGAGGTCAGTTGTGCCTTCAGTTATCTACACACTCTGTTTCCCTCTTATCACAAGTTCTTTTCAGTCCCTTACACAAACAGGCCGGCACGTATGTGCTGACATGCTGGGAACACCACATGTCTCTGAACAAATGAATCATAAATAAAAAGCTTTCAGATACATTGTTTCCGGCTTTATTCTTATCAAGAAAAAACAAGCAAACATGAAGATGTGGAGTGGAAAACAGGTAATTATGCTTACAAAACGCACAAGTACACCAGTACTGCACGCCCTTGTGCCTGTTGACCAGTCAGACTTTGGGACCACTCATAGGTCTCCAATCAAATCACACATCCTATCCTAGATAGTATCACAACTCAGGTAGGATTGAAACTCAGTGCATGTGACACAGAAGATGTGTATTCTCAATGCTGCAGCAAGGTCAGAGGAAACCTGTGGGAAATACACAGCAGCTGCAGTTCGAGTGTATTGTAATCAGTTTTTAGGTGAGTAACAGGAGACCCCTGGATCAAGTTACAGTGTTCTGTCTTTATTCTCCCTGAATCCTCCTAACCCCCATGCTGGAAGAGTATTATAGCTTTCAGAAACCCCCCTGCTACCGTGACAGGATCAATCCGACTGCAAGCAGCTCTCCCTGTTTACAGCTGGATACCTTTGTTTTAGTGTCGGCACACATTTCATATGTTCACATTGACAATATGAACATGCTGATGAACATTTTCAGCATTTCAATGTGTTAACTTTTGCTAGCATTAGGAACTACACATGGGGCTGATGGGAATGTCATTATTCATGGCATCATCAAAGTTGTAAGAGATTATCATAAAGGGATCATGAATGTCCAACTTCCAGTGCAAACCAGGAGTTGTTGATACATACGACATACACATGTCAGCCTGCTGGTGGAAAGGTGAGTGGGTCACCAGCTCGTACATCATCTGGGTGCTTGAAAGTCTGTACATCATTTCACAGTAATCAATTGAATATTTGGCATTTTATACAGAATGTGTTTGTAGGTTTGTAGATCAAAACCAATGCCAGTAAAAGTATTTACAACTGTTAATTTCAGGTTTATTTGGAGCTTTCCCAAACCTCTCTTCTCAGGTTTATTGATCTGAGTTTTATACAATGCACAGATGATAACGTTTCAGTGGTTGGATACCCACTGGTCTAATTTCTTTATGGTGGATATACACCGATGAGCCAAAAGTTATGACCACTGACAGATGAAGAGAAGAACAGGGATTTCCTTGTTAGAATGGCACCTGTCAGTGGGTGGGATATGTTAGGCTGCGAGTGAACACTTTGTCCTCAAAGCTGATGTTTTGGAAACAGGGTAAATGGGCAAGCGTGAGGATGAGGGGACTTTGACAAGGGCCACATTTGGATGGCTAGACAACTGGGTCAGATCATCTCCAAAACTGCAGCTCTTGTGGGGGGTTCCCGGTCTTCAGTGGTCAGTACCTACCAAAAGTGGTCCAAGGAAGGAAAATCGGTGAACCAGCGACAGGGTCATGGGTGACCAAGGCTCATTGATGGGCGTGGGGAGTGAAGGCTGGCCCGTGTGGTCCGATCCAACAGAAGAGCTACTGTAGCTCACATTACTGAAACAGTTAATGCTGGTTCTGATACAAAGGTGTCAGAAAACACAGTTTTCCTGCTGTCGCTCAGTGCCTGCTCTGCTTTAAGCCCACACTCAGTCAAAGCCTCTCAGGATCTACTCCAGACAATGCAGTCAGAAAAATGTCCCAAATTCAATGGGGTCCACTGTGCCTGGCCTCATCTTTGTGGGGATAACAGCAAATATGTAGCTTTAAGCGTAAAGCTACATATTGTAATAAATGTCAGTGAACAAGAAGGGCAAAGATTCCCTCAAGGATAACAGGAAATTGCGGTTTCATCTGCTGGCTCTCTCGATTTAAAGGCATTTACGCTTCAGACAAAAAGGAATTCCAGATTGAAAAATGTAATATCAGGATTCTCTCTGTCCCAATGACATCCAGCGCTGGCCCCGGGCCTGGACTCTGACAGACGAGCAGAGAAGCCCTAAGTCGTCTGTCTGCTTTGTTAAAGACTCATTGTTGGAATCCCCTCCGCTCTGAACCTGCTCACCCCACAGTGACTGAACCTACAGCCATGAAAATAAAAGCAAGGAAAGTCTGACAAAATGCAATAAAGATGACAGCTCTGAGAGTTGGAGTTACATTTCGTTTAGGTGTCCAGGAGCGAGCAAAAGTCCTGTCAGCTGAAATCCTGCTGTTTGAGTCTTATCCCAAAAAGCACTATCAACTGTTTCATTTGTCAAATCAAGCCAAATATTCATTTATTTTAACCAACTATGGTCTAGAACCACTGGCTAAAAACATCAAATGAGTATGTGAAGAAAAGAACAGCCCTCAAGGTTCCCTGATGACTTCCCTTCATTGAGTCAATAAAAGAGGGCTGCATTGAAGCAGCTGGTGGACAAGTTAGCTATTAACCAAAGTGAATGGAAAGAACTCATGGACAGGACAGGCATACTTGGATCGTATTGCAGTGGTGTGACCATTTTCCTGGCCTGGTCAAACAAACAGCTTGTCCCTGCAGCATATTCCACCGACCTGTTGAGCAAAGATGCTCAGGCCAACGTCTAGCTCCAACAGGGAGAATAAAGTCAGGCTCCATTTCATATCAGAGACCACTTTAAACTCTGGCTGTTACCCGAGAACAAACACAAAGCAGGGACGGAAGCGTGTCAGTAAATCAACTGCTCTCTGTCAGGATCTCGACTAGGGCTGTGCATCTTCACTGGTCTCACGATTCGATTCGATTACGATTATCCTGTCAACGATTCGATTCAATTCAATATCCCGATGCATCACGATGCATCACGATTCATACCAATGCGTTGCATCCTCAATTTTCTATATTACTGCACATGGCTTATTTTTCATCAATGCATACATGCAGTAAATACATAATGAACTCTCTTTTTATTATTTAGAAAGTGCTTCAGAAATCAATAACATAAATGTCTTGACATTAATTTATAAACCAAAATAAATGAATTGTATAGGTCTAGCCTCCCTATATCTGTGTGTGAAGTTGTTCCATCCTCAAAAACAAAAAAATAATGCTTCTGCAGTCTAGCTGCAGCTTCTAGCAACGGCCTTCTGTTAAAAAAAGGACACTGAATGTCCTGAATGTGGCATCACACACAGGACTTGAGTCTGAACACAGCAGACAACAGGAGTATTTACAATAGCATATACAAACAAAAATACTGCATGTGGGTGCACACTTACATTCTGTCTTACTGTTACATAAATCCCATGAATGTATGAGATTAAGTTAGCTTCATTATATCTCAGTGATTAAGTGAATAATAAAGTTTCTATCAGGTTACTATCAGCCTGTCACTCATTATTTTCAGGAAGGGGGCGGGGTTTGGAGGAACGGAGAGGAGACGGTGATCGCGGAAGCTTTTTTCCTCCGGCCTTCACAAACTTTACACATGTATATATCGTCTGAAAATTGCTAGAGGACATTCATACTAGACCCTCCAGAAAAACGCGATCGAATTTACCGCATAATCAGCAAAATGGCGCAGATTTTTAAAAGGCCGCATATTTATCAAAAGGCCGCATAATCCGCGCATTTTTCCACACAAAGTTGAGGGAAAAAAAAATTAACTCGTGAAGTAGTGATGATGATGATGATGACGCAACGTCATCAGCTCGCGCATCACAGAAGGTAAACAACACCGTAGAGTGAACGTGTGGAACTCACACGAGAGAGAAAACACCAAGATGAAAAAATCTGATCCATCTCATTTACCGACGAACATTTCTGCTAAAGACCGGGCAAAGCAGTACCCCGATGTCTTTCACAAAAGTTGGGGGAGACTATTCTGCACCCCGTGCAACTGTGTGTTGGAGCATAAGTCTTAGAGAAAATCGACGGTGACGACCCACTTTGATTCATTCAAACATTCAAAAATGCTTTCTGCTGCTGCGGACAAGAAAGCCAAACAACTCACGTTCACCGAGGCATCAACCTCCAAAACCCTTTCGAGGGCCACAAGAAACAAAGTGAGTAGCCTACAAGATTGAAGCTGGTCAGATAACGAACGAGTGAATGAAAACAGAATGAGGCGGAGAAGTGTGTGTGTGTGTGTGTGTGTGTGTGTGTGTGTGTGTGTGTGTGTGTGTGTGTGTGTGTGTGTGTGTGTGTGTGTGTGTGAGTGAGAGTGATTACAATAGCCCAATTGCTTTTACAATAAATAAACATTGAATGTGTTTAATTGAATAGGAAAGGGGTTTAACGTTAGTGGCAGGTTTTCTGTGAGAGAGAATAAATAAGACAGCCCAATATTTAAAAAAAAATCTATTCTTTTTCGCAACTTTCCGCATATTTCACAATTTCACCGCATAAAATCACATAAAAACCCTGCATGTTTAATCGCATAATCAAGGACTTTAGCCCGCATAATCAAGGATTTTAGCCCGCGTTTTTCTGGATGGTCTATCATACTCTGCAATCCAAGACTTAATTAAATCCACCAAAAACCTGACATGATTGTAACGCGATTATTTTTGAAAAACATAAATCCCTGTGTCTCTGAGCCGCAACGACACGGAGTGAATCAGAGCGGGTCTTTCTGCTGTTGGTTCTGGACTGGTGTTCTTGTGTTGGTGGATAAAGCAGACTGCTCCGTGTTTGGTATTGCTGTGCCGCTGTCACGTCTGTTCCCTGATCTCTGCGTCACCGACCGATTTGATATTAAAGTGACAGAAAAAAAAACGTTATAGTAAAGCCGTGGCCGGAAAATCAGGAAGCAACGTTACTACGCTATAATCGATTATCTTCCGTCACTGCATCGATACCGAATCGTCCACGTCCGCATCCCAATGCATCATAGAAACGATTATTTTCAACACCCCTAATCTCGACACAAACTGATGAACCCAAATGCACGACCCAGAGACAAAGTCTTGAATTTAAAAAAATGTAATTTTAATTTCACAGATCAGGTAATCCTTCTTAACAGAGTAGGTACTGGAAATAACAAAAGATGCTCACAAGGAGGAAAAAACTAGGCATAACAAAAAGAGAACTTAAGAAAAACTTAAGCCTACAAAATTAACAAAAGAAACAAAACCTGACATGAGTGAAAGCGATCCTTTCTGAGCTGAGGCTTGGCACGACCATTCGGAGAAACAAACAAGAGAAACTGACACAGGACAGAGGAGAGACAGGACTATTTGAACATGAGGTGAGTGGGAACAGGTGGAAACAATCATGGGTGGGGCAGACACTGATGATGGCGGGAAAAACACACAAGGGGAGGAAGAAACAGGGCCTGAAATGAAAGACAAGAGGTAAGTAAAAAATAAAACAGGAAATGGAAAACGAGACATGACAATAAACACAGAGACTGACTAGAGATGAAGAACCTAAATAAACAGACATGACCAGACATGAAAAAACATGAAAATGACAGACATAATACATGAACATAACTAACACATTTGACGAGACACAACACTCTCACTGCCAACAGCCCGGAAAAAGGTGCCACCACTTTTACACCAAACATTCTGCCATCACCTTCCTATAACAATAATGAGACTGACTTTTTAAATGATGTCTTGCATTGTACATACTGGTAAAATATTTGTTTAGCTTAATATCCATTAATGCCAAAGCTTTGCCTTGCAACCTATGTCTCACAGATTGCAGTTTTGAGCAAAGAGACAGACAACAGAGCTTCCTTCAGTAGACTACCATGAGGAAAACCTCGCCCTAACCAGGAAGTGAAACTTCTAACGAATGCATTTTTAGGTTACACCATAGGCATTTTTTTAAATAGTTATTTTTTATATTGTATTATTTATTTAATTATTTATAATCTGACATTCTAAACATGTTGCCATGGCAGAATCCTTTTTTTATATTTGACCTGACAACTTAATTAAGCCAAACATTTACATTTTATCTATTGTATTGTCCCATTTGAACTGCCTCACCATCTGTCAGACAGACGTAATGATTTGAGTGCTGTCAGCCAATTAGAGTAACATAGGAGACAAAGAGAGCAGCTAGAGGAGCACAGCTTCTGTTAGCCTCTAGAGATGTATCTTCTTCCTTTTCTTAATCAGCAACAGATGACACATTTAATATATAATCCCAAAGCTACGGTTTTGCTCTGACTTCAGGGCAACGGGGCACAATCTAAACTAGGGCTGCACGATATTGGAAAAAACTGACATTGCGATATTTTTCCTTCCCTGCGATATATATTGCGATATGAAAAAATAAAGGAATTGAAGAAAATACCGTTTTTTTTGTCCGCAAACCATCCCTTCTTGAACTTTAATGCTATACAATTGGTATTTTTTTAACGATATTTGACCGGATGAAGGATTTTAGTCATGGACTTCTGGATCTTAAGTTATCAGAGCAACAAGCTGAGCTAGCTCGGTTATCCTGCTGTGATCTGATCAAGAATGATTGTGATTGGTGGTTTGCTGTGCATGCAGAGCCTGCATGTCACTCACTCAAGTACCTTTTCCTTTTGTAGCAAGCAGCAAAATAATTGTAACATGACATGTTTGAGTAAATTTGCATACTTAATATCGCACGTCCTAAAACATTTTGTTAAATTGACGCACGTCCTGCGATGTGAATATCGCGCATGCGCATAACGCGATTATCGTCACGACACGATATATCGTGCAGCCCTAATCTGAACACATGTAAATGATGAAAAGGAACTGTCGTCTAACACAAGGGAATAAGGAGCAGAGGAATTGGAGAACCTTGGGTTCCCCGACTGGCCGGCAACCTTGTTTCCAACTGCTCGTCTCATAAAACGAAAAATTGAAACCGCCCTTCTTACAAAAAACAAAGCAGAGCGGGCGGCAGGGTTATTGGGTTTACAAGCTGTGGCCCACGTTAGGCTGAACATGTTGGGCACAAAGCTGGGACTCATTACTTTTTTTTGGTACATTTTCATATAAAAGAAAAATTATACCGAATGTCATTGAGTAGTCAAATACATACTGTAGATGACTACTCTTCTGCCGGGGGTCCTGCCAACCCTATGTCCTGTGCCGTCGGAGGTCCCGCCGACTACTCTTCTGCCGGGGGTCCTGCCAATCCTATGTCCGTGCCGTTGGAGGTTCCGCTGGTGGTCCTGCCAACTCCATGTCCTTTCCCGTTGAGGGTCCCGCCGACTACTCTTCTGCCGGGGGTCCTGCCGACCCTATGTCCTGTGCCGTTGGAGGTTCCGCTGGAGGTTCCGCTGGGGGTCCTGCCAGCTCCATGGCCAGTCCCGTTGGGGGTCCCGCCGACTGCTCTTCTGCCGGGGGTCCTGCCAACCCTATGTCCTGTGCCGTTGGAGGTCCCGCCGACTGCTCTCCTGCCGGGGGTCCTGCCAGCTCCATGTCCATTCCCGTTGGAGGTCCCGCCGACTACTCTCCTGCCGGGGGTCCTGCCAATCCTATGTCCAGTTCCTCTGGGGGTCCCGCCGACAACTCTTCTGCCGGGGATCCTGCCAACCCCTTGTCCTGTTCTGTTGGAGGCCCCGCCATCACCTGTCTCGCCGGGGGTCCTGCCAACTCCTCGTCCTCTTCTGTGGGGGATCCTGCCGAAGCCTGTCCCTCCGGTTCCTGTTCGGCCGACACCGGGTCCTGCTCGGCCTCCGGAGCTGTCTGGTCTTCACCCTCGAGCCCGGCCCCCTGAGAGCTGCGGTCTTCGCCCTCGAGCCCGGCCAGCTGAGAGCTGTGGTCTTCGCCCTCAGGCCCGGCCCCCTGACTCTTCCTGCCGCTGCCTTCGCCCTCATGCTCGGCCCCCTGAGTTCGCCCGCTGTGGCCTTTGCCCCACCTTGGACTCTGCCTTGCCCCCGGGCCGTCCGCCCGAGTCCCCCACCTTTGACTCTGCCTTGCCCCCGGGCCGTCCGCCCGAGATCCCTTCCGGGTCTTCCGCTGTGCTCCTGGGCTGTCAGCCCAAAACCCGTCCTCCGGACCCCCTCCACCCTCCCTGCTTGAGGTTTTGGACTTTTGTGGGGGGTTTTTTAGGGACGTCCCTTGAGGGGGGGGTTCGGTCAAGATTCTCATGTTATGTCACGTTTGTAGTTTTGTATGTCTGGTTATGGGTGTTTTCCTCATTGTATATTGTCTGGTCCTCCTTCTTATGTTTTCCCCCTGTCGTTAGTTTCCCTGGTGTGTCTAATTGTCTAATTGTGTTCACCTGTCGCCCTTGTGTTTCTCCTCCCCTGCCTGGCTGTTTCTCGTCTTGTGATTACCCCTCTCTGTATTTAGTCTTTTCTCTTCCTGTGTTCAGTGTTGGTTCATTATTTGTCGTTCCCCTTCATGTTGGTCACTGTCACCTTTGTATTGGATGCTACCTGGTACCTGTTTTTGGATTCTTGTTTTTGTTCAGCTTTTGTTGAATAAAGCTTGCCTTTTGTTTCCTTTTGAAACCAGCTTCCTCCTCATTCTGCATTTAGGTCCTATTTTTCCCCAACCCTGACACAATCTTCTTTAAAGAGTTAAAGGGAACCTATCATGCAAAATGCACTTTTTAATGATGTGGTTTTCAGAACAGGATGGCGTTTTATCACAACCACATTGTTTTTCAAGCTAAGGACCCAAAATCTGCATTTATCTAACAGGGCTTCAAAAGAGGGGTTTGAGCAGTATGAGGGATCTACAATGGGTGATCTGTTTGGTATTTTGAAAAAAAAACTTCACAGACATGTTTTTTATAGCTATGGTCCTACAATATCATTTTCCAATATAGCATAACAGGTCCACTTTAAGTCCAGCTTGCACTTCTCCACGTGTGTGATCAATGGCTGCAAGGCCTTACTGGGACTCATTACTAATGTCCCTCCTGGGGGGGCTGCAGGTCCAGAAGACAACTCCAAAATCACTTTGGTCTGCCCTGAAGTTTGCATGACTTACCAAAACAGAATGCTGGCTGGAAATGTATAGTCTGGACTTGAATGTGACTGAAGAGAAACTTTTTAAAGAAGCTTTGAAGAATTGACATTGGTTTAGTGATTCTTTGAACAATAATTCAAGTGTAAAGTAAGTGACAGTTTTAGAGTGGGGGATAACAGTTACTGACACAGGTCTATGGTTTCAGTAACATCCACGTCTTTCAAGTCTGATAAGATTTGGCATGAGGGACTGACATTATTTCAGCCAGAGTAGATGCCTGTAGCTGAAGCCTGACTCCTGAGCCTGGAAGCACCTGAGGATATTCTTGCTACTATTCTAAGCTCAATCTCCAGCCCCTTGACATTCTGTAGACTTAATGTGGCCTTACATTACAACAAGCTATCCTGTTAAAATATGAACTTACAGCTGTTGCAAGAGGCCCGTCATAACCTTAAGAGGGCCTCATGGCACTGCAGATACACATCTGGCTGGACCATATAGAAGCATTACGATACAGCAGCTGGAAGACGTTTATACTAGGCTGCTCCATTGGAGGCCGGGGGGGTCAAGCGCACGCCAATTTGTGTGCGCTTGCCTCCCATGTTCTACTTTTTATTTATTGACTTACAACGAGAACCAATACAATTACTATGTTCAAAATACAAACTCAGGTTTTTAAAGAATGTATAGAATAAATAAAACAAGGCAAAATTAAACATGCTTTATTATATGACCTAAATCCAAAAGCACTTTTTTCTGCTCAGGAATCCAAACTCATGTCCTTCTTGTGTTTTGTGGTCACACAGCACAGGAAGTGAAACCTTATGCCTGGCATATGTTCTCAAAAAACAAAAGTTGGGTAGCAGCCAGAGTAATTTATGGGTTTGCCTAACACAGAGAAACAGATGCATGTGTGGAATGGTTTCTCTCTGCAGCCGATAAAACAGATCTGTATGAAAAATGTTAAATGAGAATTGTGGTGAGCTTGTGAGGAGAGGGAATGGGGTGTTGTGTCAGGCTGCTTGGTGATTGGGGGAGCTCTTCGTCCACCCCCTTTCTAAGTGCACAGTATAGGTGGGCTCCCCGCCCACATACGCCTCACATTTTGATTTTACTCAATTTCTGCATAAGTGTAGCCTGACTGGTATCTGCCTTAAGAATTGAGAATAACGCAACATCAAAGATTTACACACATTTACCAACTATAGACAAAACATGACTTTAGATGAAGACATTTCAAATAATTTCTTAAACATGTTCTCTTCACAGATCCTTATTGAGTATGTGTTGCTAAAGAAGAAGCATTTAGCACCCTTCAGTGTTACCTCATTCACACCAACGCAACTCCGGTTCAAGCTCCGTGCTAGAGCTTTTCAGTTTCAGAACCGGTTCTTCGGTTTAGCTCTGGCTCTTTTCACACCGCCCAGAGTCCGACTGGTAATGCGTCATTGCGTCATCGTTTGCGTCATGACGTAACCGTTTGCGTGCCTGCTTCATAAAGCTAAACCGCGCGGATGAAATCAGTTGCATTAATTTCTAATGGCTCTATCTGCAGCTTTTCCGGAGTCATTTCTGTGGTTTGGATTATATTCCTATAAAAAAAAAGTGTACTCGTGTCAATAAAGGTTTTTTTAACACAACTGCTTCCGAGGTCGGTCTTATTTCTTAAGGTGGACTGAACCATGAGTGTGGAGTAACGTTGTATCTTTCATTTAAATGAACTGTAACCTTCACCCAGGTATGTAACAGCTGTTTTCAAATGAACACGTGAAGTAAAGTTTAATATTTATAGTTTTATAGATTTATAATGAGTTATAATGAGAGGTGATCAACGTGAATGCTCAGGTTCCACCTTAACACGCAGACACGTTGCTTCACCATGAGCAGAAACCTTTATATATACAGTCTATGGCAGAAACACTGAAACTCTGAAACTCTTGTTAAGTTTCTCCATCGTTGTGTACAAACTGGATAAAACGCAGGCTTTTTGTTGTTGTTCAGGAGTTGATCCTGTTTCTGCACCCGCCTCGACGTAAGCGTGACGTATGCGGTGCTTTTGCTTTGGCCGGACAATTTTTTGCGGTGTGAAGAGGAAAAACCTGGTGCTTTTCAAGCTCCAGCTCTGAACCGGCCCTGAAACACCGTTGGTGTGAATGAGGTATGAGTGTGCTAAACCAAAACCCCGAGCTGCAGTCAATTGATGATTCTGAGAGGTCATCACTTTGTTACCATAAAGATATTGACAGAGAGCAAACAACTGTGTATGTGTTTATGTCTGTAAGAAATCCGACAACTACCATAACAACTGAAGCTTATTAATAACATGCTGACAATAATGTGAAACGGCACACCCACACTCAACAAGTAAAATAAGTGTTAATAAGGCATACAGATGGTGTCCAGTGCAGCATTGTGATCCCGCTGCATCTTGTTATCCTGTCAGTGTGTTTTCATATGCTGAGCTCTAACAGTGGAGAGGAACAAGGACAGTGCCAGCAGGAGATTCACATAATACATATATTTCATTCCCACTGACTGTGGGCTGTGGGCTCATGTTAGTGCTGCTCTGCCTCCATCATGCTCTTGGCTTTATCTCCTGACAGCCTTCACCTAAACTCAGGTCGAGGCTCACAGGCCTGTGATCAAATACCCTGTCAAATATTGACCTGTGTATGCTAATTACTTTTCAAGGTATTAGGAGCGTTTGAGCCATGTCTTTTTTTTGTCTGATTATTTTACTATTTGCCGACGCAAGGTGGCTGTTAGAGCTCCTAACTCAAATCTTTAAAGCCAGTGTTAAGATGTAATGGTAAATGGGCTGTACTTATATAGTGTTTTATCCAGTCTTCAGAATGCCTCAAAGTGCTTTACATACTTTACATGTGCCACCTGCTAAGGGAAGCTAGCATTCTGTTGTTCAAAATGTTTGTTTTTGTGTTTAAATCTCCTCATGGTTTATCTTAAAGAAGCCTTTCATCGCCCCAACCAGCTAAGAGTTAGGTAATTAAATAACAGTGAGCTTAGTGGGCATTATAAAGTCACCAACTGCCTTACCAGTACAGGAAAATAAGAGTAAACTATACAAACTACATGCACTTCATATGATGAATTATAAACTAGAAACTTCCCCACCCAAAGAGACTGAAACGTTCCAGTGCCTAGTAGGAGTATTGAAAAGCTGTAGCTGTCTTGTTGAGGTACAAAGGCCTAATACAGTTATTTAAAAAGAATATGCAGTAACTTTAGAATGACTTAACTGATCCTGTTTACTGCTGCTTACATTCTTTTACACTTAAAACTCTGGAATCTACAAGTTGATCCAACCCTTAAGAAGTAGGTGAAATAGACCTACAATCTTATCTAACCATTTAATGATACAATTATGTTTGGTGGATAAGGATTTCATGCATTGCATAACTTGAATGTACAAAATGTCCGTTTATATCATAAGTTATTTTTTTTTTCATGTGGAGGTAGTCTATGCAGATAGTGATCCACAGCAGCACGTGAGTTTGGATATGAGAACCAGAGGCGTGTTGCAACATGTGTGTAGGTATGTCCTCTGGAGCTCTCACACAAAGCGGTTTTCAGCGTGTAACTGTTAAAGTCGCACCGCCAGACAGCACTGGTTCTCAAACTTTTTCTGTCAGGCCCCCCCTTTGGAGAAAAAAAAAAGTCGACCCCCCCAACATAAATAGTCATGTAATGGGCCAAGTTAACATTTATTAAAATACATCAATATGAACGTGAGCATTCCTTCAAAAAAATGATAGAACAGTGATAATAAAACAATGCTCCATAAGTCTGTGTGCTCAAACAAATAAATACATAATACAATTGTGCAATCCCTTTGCTAGAACAATAAGTTATAATACTTGTCCACCTTGCAATCTGTGCAAAAAAATGAAAAGAAATAAAATGCTGATATTTGGCAGAAAGTGTGTCTTCTTATCACAGCATTAGTGGCTGCAATGAGCCTGTTTGGCACTGCACATTTCTTCAGAACGGGGTTGCAGGCTCAGTGGCGGCGCCAGAGATTTATTTTGGGAGTGCTGTGGGGTAGCTTGACGTTTCATAGAGGGTGCTCAAACATTTAGGGTTTCCCATTAATGTGCCAGTCGCTACAGTGGAATGTTCTACTGCAACACTCCCCACGCAAATACACAGTGTACCCGCGACTGTTACAATGAATTATGATCTTCAGTCATAATTCAATCAGTTAACTATTTTTAGGGTGCAGCTATATGTTTTATTTATTTCGAAGTGGGCCCATTTTAATTATATTCATTTTCTTGTAATGTGCAGAGGACTCCCCAAGTGCTGTGTTGATTTATTTTAAAGTATGCCTTTTTTTATTTTTAGAGGTCAACAGTTTTCTATAATGTAATAAATTATAAATGCAAAGAAACTGTAGTTTTTGTTTATGATGTAACAATAAATACAACTTTATAAGCTATCAAGCTATCAAATATGATTTGCGGCTCCAGACAAAAAAAGATTGGTGGAAAAGGGGGAAAATGGCTCTTTTGGTGAAAAAGGTTGCAGACCCCTGAGTTAGGGCCAAAGCGGTTTCATATCTTAAGAGCAGACCGACCATCCGACATGTCTGAGATAAAGACCCAGGGTGAGGGTTAATGTGCCAAAAGCAGGCTCCTAAAGTGCCCTTGGCAAAGATCACCACACTGACACTCCTGCTTGGGGAAGAACAGTATCTGCTCTTCAGGGGCTCTTCATTAACATTAGTTCCTACTACATTACCCAATGGAGTATGATCAGAGGACGGACCCAGGGTCTCAAGGGTCTTTCTGTCTTAAGATTTCTCAGAGTCGGGATGCTGGATAGCTCAGTGGTTGGAGCTGGAGCCCATATGCGGTGAACGCTGTCGAACATTATTAATGTCCTCCCCTCTATCCCCTCTGGCCCAGAAAATATATTTAAAAAAATAGGTTGGGCTCCAAAAACACACGATTCTACATTTCCCATGATGCAACATAACTAGAGATGTCCCGATCCGATCACGTGATCGGGGATCGGAGCCGATCACGTGATTTTCAAAAGATCGGAATCGGGAGAAAAAAATCGGGGATCGTGATTTTCTTTTTTTTTTTTTTTTTTAAATACTTTTTTTAAAATTTTGTATTCAATGTTACAAAACAAAAATGACGATGTTCAAGTCTTAAAGTCATCCTGAGGCCTTAGTTTTGGTTTCAAATTACACAACATCATGTATGTGTTGCTTCTTTGGGGCTTGTTTTCATAGACCTGGTTGCTTATTTCTCTCAAATCTGGCAACAGAGTGGGCAGGGCGCAGTGTCTAATTGTAGCAGTAAGCTAACGAGTACTGAAAGCTTTATTTTGTTTTGATCCAATGCTGCACAACTGAACTGATCCAATGCTGCTGTGAAAGAAAGAAGCTATATCCATGTTGGATAGAATATCAAATTTAAATAAAAAAATAACCTTAAGGGACAACTTGAATGCTTTTTTTTTTTTTTTCTCTTAATGCATTGCATAAAGATCGGATCGGGAAAAATCGGTATCGGCAAATTGTCAAAATCAAATGATCGGAATCGGATCGGGAGCAAAAAAAGGTGATCGGGACATCCCTAAACATAACCTTTCATTAGACCTTTCCTAGTAATTGCTCTTATCTTTCAGCTCCACAGCACCAGTCTGTCTCGTCATGAATATTGAGGGTGTGATTGGAAACCCAATATGAAGCACTACACTAGAATGAGGGACAAAGCTGTTGTTCCAAGAGTTACATTTAACAATCTGTTGGTTCAAATGAATGAAAGAATAATATTCCCATCAACATTTAATATGAAGATGATCATGTTTTTTCCACAAAAAACATTGACAGTGGTTAGGCACATACCCAATAAAGATTATGATTGTCTCATTCAGTTCTATTAGTTAAATATTTCCCGAATGAAAGGGATCCATTTTAAATTCATGATGTTTATCAAGCCTTTCTGACATCTCCTGCCTCCTTTGCTTTTCCTATACACCGGAGCCCAACTTCAACAACCTGATTAATGCCCCCCCTCACGACAGGAAGACCTGCTGAACACCCTGGTCATCTTCATAAGCACATCATGTTCTCTGGGAACACACAAACAGGTTCGGGAACACACGCAAACTTATGTGCGCTTACATCAGGAAAAAACAGGGCAGAGCAGGAAATGCATGTTATTGTCATCAGAAGAGCAGGCTAAATGTAATAAACCTGTGCCTTTAAATCCTATACACCCTTCTTAGATTTTAATCCATCTAACACATTTGATTTACATAGCCCAATGTCACACATTTGTCTCAGGGGGCATTAAAGTGTGTTCCTCTGTCCTAAGACATGTCCTAAGACACCCCTGCACTGTACAAGGAAAAACTTCTGAAGAAAGCCCACAATTAACGGGGAAAAATGTTAGAGACCTCGGGGAGAGCAGGAGGGGGTCCCCCTTCCAGGACGGACAGAAATGCAATAGAAGTTGAGTGTAACGTTTTAAAATACATTTGCATAGACAATCCAACTTATAAAAATGATGATGTGAATAGACATTCAAAAGTTGGATCCGGAAGGATGTTATAAACCTTCCAGGTGCCAACAAAATGGATAAGGTAGCCTTCAGGCAGGACCACAGCAACAGGCACAGCCACGACTCCTGATCCAGAAGTTCCCTTTAACTGGTTCCCTGCTAGAAGAGAGACACAACACTGTGGGGACCATGCTCAGGATGGAAGGCAGTAGCGTGATAGAGAGGACATGAGAGGAAATAGGAGGAAGTCCCCAGACAGTCTAAGTCATAGGAGCTGGTTCAATGAAAGCCTGGGCCAGCTCTTACTATAGTCCAGAGGCTCCCAAACGTTTCAATCAGGCCCCCCTTGGGTAATTGGAAGTATTTTCGAGCCCCCCCTAACCCGGGTCCCACCTAGATTGGTAGGATTAATTGTATATAGATCCAACTATGTTTTTACATGTTATTATGGATTGAACATGAACTAAAGTGCTTGTATTTGCAGATGTATTTGTATGTGCACTGCGAAATATTTAGGTCTGATTGAAAGTAGTAGGCCTACTTTGTAGTACATTTTTCAATTGAAATCTTTTATGAAATATATTAGTCTACATTAACTACTATTTGTACTGCAGGTTGCAAATAATCACTTCATTATTTCATTCCTATTCCACACATAGCCTACCTATCAATGACTTTTGTGTAGTGGTTAGTATCGTGAAGATTTTACTCGATATACTGCTTATCGATCCGGTACTTTAACCATATATTTGAATCTGTACTTTTTGCTATTTTAAGGGAAAAACTAAAGAAATTCAGGTTCAGGTTCTTTATTTGTACAAGGGATCCATCCTGACACACTCTAAAAACAAACACAAACAACAGACACATCTCTAATAAAAGGACTAATAAAAAGTAAAACTACACCCCGCTCCTTCAAATCTCAAAATATTTCAAAAATATTTAAGAAGAAAAACACTAGTACAAACACTAGTACAAACATGGACATTCAAAATTCATAATTAAATCAATAAATCAATAAATAGGCCTCTGTGGGACACTCCTATGATGTGTTAATTTGTGCAATAGCTGCTGGGATAAAACTATTTTTATACCGCTTCGTTCTACTCTTTGGGACAACTAACCTCCGGCCCGAAGGAAGAAGCTTACATTCTGAATGCAGAGGGTAGGGGTCATGGTCTAATATGGAGCTGGATAACCGCTGTAACTGCCTGAGGTACAGGGTCTCCAGGTTTAGCTGTGGCTCACCTATCAGTCTGCTGGACCACTTCACGATCTGACTCAGAGAGTTTCTGCTCTTTCAAGTCAGGTTACCAAACCATGACATTAAAGGTCCCATGTCATGGCCATTTCTACTGATCATAATTCCATTGTTGAGGTCTACTAGAATAGATTTACATTGTTCAATGTTCCAAACTCACATTGATTTCTCATACAGTATCTCTGTATAGTATGTGTATTCACTCTCTGTCCTAAACGGCTTGTTGGAGCTCCTGCTCCCCCCCCTATGAGCCCACTGTGCTCTGATTGGTCACTGAAAATCAATGATCGTGTCCTTGGTTTTGCTTATGTTCAGTTGTAGATAGGACTCTCCACACCACCTGACAAAGTTGTCGATGACAGGGCCGTGGCTGGTCTCATTGTCCTGGAGCCTACTAACAATTACAGAGTCATCTGCATACTTTAAAATAGTCCTATTTTCCCACCTACTTTGACACATATTAGTGTAAAGTGTAAATAATAGTGGCGAAAGGACACATCCTTGTAGGGAGCCAGTAGAGGAGCTGACTTGATCACCTCATTTCAGACTCCAGCTTACAGCTTCCTGCCTACAACCTGCCTAAGACCAGTATCAAGGAATGTTAAGCCCTCCCACTATTTTCCAAGAGGGCGTTGCCAGATTTTCAATTTCAGGTTTTAACCAGGAGATGGCGCTTCATTCGCAAATACAGAAAGACAAGTTTCATGGACTGTCAGTTGTGTTTTGAAGAGCATTTGAACACATAAATATTTTGGATCAACTAAAGTATATCTAATCTTGTGATTCAATAATATATAGTCTTTATATATTAAATAATCATAATAATAATGTAAATGTTTACATTACACTTCTTTATTTGTTATGCTCATACTTTTACCTTTACAATCGTTTGCTTTAATATGCAGTATATTTTTTGTATATGTTTGTGTTTGCTTCCTCCTGCTCCCTTTCGGACAGATACTGTATGATTTATTATTATTATGAAGATATTATTGAGATAAGATAAGATGTTACTTTATTGATTGAACTTTTTAGTTTAGAATGTGCTGTCCCACGGTAATTCAGAAGGCTCAAAGGTCACATTCCGACCATTATTTAAAACAATAGGTGCTTTCACACCGTCTACAGTTTGATTTGTATAGAGGGAGCTCTGTGGCTGAATGGCCAGCGATTAGGTGCGGCGCATTTATCATAGGTGATCAGAGCTAACTGCCTGCCGTCAGATTTCATTTAAAAAACAGATCTGATTTTAAGACTATTTCTGCACTCATAAAGAATGATAAGAATAAGAATAATGCGTATTGAACTGGTTTCATTAATTAGTGAGTTTATTTAACACTAGAACCGCCAATTGGGTCAATTTGTGTGATGTGTGTTGTGTGTGTGCAATGTAACTTTTTTTCAATAAAATATTAAAGTCTCCCAGTCCGTGACTTTTCCTGAAAGTGTGTTTATGTAGCACCCTATGTTGTTAACAATTGCATTCTAATAGAGGGATTTGACGGTTTTAGGTAGGCCTATACAAAAACCTCTGGCGGTTCTAGTGTTAAGGTAATTAGGTACAGTAGAAGCCCTTTTTTATCAGTAACGAATTTAGCAGTTGAACATAAAAGTCAACTAACTGAGGGTCACTTGCAATGACAGTGTTGTGTCTAACTGTAAGCTTGTCACTCAGAGTAACCTACAGTTAATTTAGCTGCTGTAGAAGAAAGATCAGGGGGGGAGGGGGGGGAGAGAGCTGTGGTTGATGGGCCATTAGTTGTGTAAATACAAAGAAATCAGAGCTGCCGTTTCATTCAGACTGTTTAAAAAACGGTAACAACGGACTATTTTTCTTAGCGGATGCATGTCAATTTAAATCAATACAACTATTTTTTAAATCAATAAAAACATTTTCTAAATCCATAAAAGCATTTCAATTAATGTTGGGAGTCATCGCGTTACTTTGTTGAGAATGTGGCCATGTAATAAGCGGGATAATTTGCAGCGACTTGTTCCTTATGGGGAAAATAACACCCTTCATGCTGATCAAGATCCCTCCGCTATGCGTTGGGATCCTGATCTGCCGACGAGGCTCCATTAAAATATACATATTTTTAGTAAATTACTGAGTTTAGGCACGTGTGTGTGTGTGTGTGTGTGTGTGTGTGTGTGTGTGTGTGTGTGTGTGTGTGTGTGTGTGTGTGTGTGTGTGTGTGTGGAGGTGTGTGTGGTTAACACACTTTCATAAAGTGAAGGAGGTTTTCCTTCTATAAAACAGCTGTGGGCAGCAGTGAGTGTCACAGACATGAATTCATAGATCAAGGCAGACTGGTGCACACACTCTCCTGTCCTGGACAGTAGGCGACACGCCCATTCTAAGCCGTGTCCCTCACTCCTCACATCCCAAGCTGCATCCCCAAAAAGTGTATTATGTTGTTACATCGTTTGAGATGTTATGTTTCAGTTGTGCTCTGTCTATGTTAAAAAGCCTCAGTCACCTTAATTCATGTAATAAAAACATCTCAGGTCAGTAACACTCAAAGCTAAATGTGCAATACCATGTTCAGCTATGTTACTATTTATAATGTTATTGTTGTTACATCAGAAGATGTACATATTGGAATGATTTCTTAGCTTACAGTAGGCTATGTTTTACAATGTGTGTTGGAAGGATTTATTAAATTACTATGAATATTGTCATTGTTGAAGGCTTTTAGAGAAGGGTGAACTATAAGCCTGAATTACATAATATTTGATACCTAAAAACATAAAAGCCACAATAAATAAATCACAATTATTCTAGTTCTTTTTACCTCCCGTATTGCTTTCAACCCACCAGCTTTTATGGTGTTGTTACGTCACTAACTGTAAGCTTGTCACTCAGAGTAACCTACAGTTGATTTAGCTGACGGAGAAGAAAGATCAGGGGGGGAGGGGGGGGGAGAGCTGTGTAAATACACAACTGAAAGCTACAGTTTCATTCAGACTGTTTAAAAAACGGTAACAACGGACTATTTTTCTTAGCGGATGCATGTCAATTTAAATCAATACATACAACTATTTTTTTAATCAATAAAAACATTTTCTAAATCCATAAAAGCATTTCAATTAATATTGGGAGTCATGTTGTTACTTTGTTGAGAATGTGGCCATGTAATAAGCAGGATAATTTGCAGCAACTTGTTCCTTATGGGGAAAATAATACCCTTCATGCTGATCAAGATCCTGCTCTGCCGACGAGGCTCCATTAAAATATAAATATTTTTAGTGAATTACTGAGTTTAGGTACGTTAATAACGTTTTAAGGAAGTTGAATACAGTATATATTCATATGTGTCAGTGATTTCATGTCAATTCGGCGAACATAAACATAAATGATCGTGGTGAAGATGATGATTAAATTAGGATTAAAAATCGAGAGCCGGGCTGCATTTCCTCCCGTTGTTTTTTTTGACTAAACAACATTATTTTGTTAAATAAAAACATGGTGATGTTTTGTAAATTATTACATGTCTCTTATTTAGCACAGAGTATGATATCCGTGACATATGGATCTTAACAAAGTTTCGCTGCACATCCAGCGTGCTGTATCTGACTTTATTTCACATGAGCTCCAGTGTGGAACCCCACTGCACCCCCTGGTGGATCAATGATCCATTGCAGCTGGCTTCATTATAATTACATTTATTTATCAAGGGGGAGGTCTCAAGTCAAGCTGGAGGTTTTCCTTTGAGCGAGGGCAGATCACGTACCAATCACGGCCCTCGCGTTTCAAACTGTCTGAAATGAAGCGCTACATCTGTAGCACAGATAACATACCTGCAGTGTACACAACAGGAAAAAATCTATTCCAAGCCTGTCTTTGAAAATTCTGAGCAGCAGCTGACCACGCCCCCCTGCAGAAGAGGGGGGTATGAGCCGGCGAGAGTCACGTTACCATGTTTGCTGTGATTACGAGTGTGGAATAAACATGTCATCTCAGAGCAATGCATGTGTTCAAGCATATTATCAATTTGATCCAGAAACTGACCCTGAAGCAGCGGAGGTTTTGGTGGAGGTGCAAACATCTCGGTTGCAGCAGGACGTTTCTGAATGGTTAGTTGACAACATACTTGTCAACCCTCCCGATTTTCGCGGGAGACTCCCGATTTCATTGCCCTCTCCCGGTTTCCTCCCGGGGTCATATTTCTCCCGCATTTCTCCCGATTTCTGACAAAATCAGATTTACACACGACTGTTTCCGGTTTCCACTCGGACTTTAATACAGCTACACCATTGTTCGGTTTCCATGGTAACACGTCTCTTTAGTAGCGCGTGCAACTCAAAGTCTGAGAGGGTGAGGCAGATATTCACAGAAAACAGAACAAGAATCGACAAATACTCTACTCTCTGCTCACTCCTTTCCTGTAAAATACAGGTCCAGCCCACACATATGCTCCATCAAGGACGGTGCTACAAGCCGCAAGGCAGTGCACCTACAACTACAATAAGCATGTTAATGTTAATCTAACAGCTCCGGCGATCCACTAGCACCCCCCCCCCCCCCCACCCCCCCAATTTTGCATTTTGAAATGCTCCCGATTTCTGAGGTCTAAAGATTGGCAAGTATGGTTGACAAGCTGTTGTCCCTCTCTGTTTGTTACGATGCTTGCTACTTATTCCGTTCATATTTTGGCTAATTAGCAAGAATGCAATGTGTCCAGCAATAAGTCTCTGAAAGGCGGGGAAAAGTTGTTTGGATAGAGGCAGAGCGCAGCGGCAGGCAGGCAGAGAGGAGCAGGCTGCGATACATGTTGCATGATAAGTAACTCAACTCTTCAATCCGACTTTAGTTCCACCTTGAGTAAATTCACAAGCTACTAATCTCTGCTACTTTTACTTGTACAAGCAAGCTGTGAGTACTTTTCCCACCTTACAGGTAATTGAGGCAACAGAGTTCCTAGTTAAGGCAGTGGAAAAATGTGCATTTCTCCAACTGAATATGATGCCTTTTGGCCTGATGTTTGGACCGATTGCCTGTGTTTCCGCACTTACGCGAAAATGCTTATGTCAAATGAGCATTGTCCACACACTTTTGAACGCTCCGTGCTCTCCATTAGCGGCAGATCTCTGTTACCTCATTCACACCAACGCAACTCCGGTTCAAGCTCCGTGCTAGAGCTTTTCAGGTTCAGAACCGGTTTTTCGGTTTGGCTCCGGCTCTTTTCACACTGCCCAGAGTCCGACTGGTGCTGCGTCATTGCATCATTGTTTGCGTCATGACGTAACCGTTTGCGTGCCTGCTTCATAAAGCCAAACCGCGCTGAAACCCCTCACAGCTGACACCGACAACAACAACAATGGCCGATTGTGCTCCAGCTTCCTCTGTACCTCTTCAGAAGACCAGATTCCCAGTGGTCTCTTCAGTGGACCACTGCTGCTTGCTAAGTTTCTCCATCGTTGTGTACAAACTGGATAAAACGCCGGCTTTTTGTTGTTGTTCAGGAGTTGATCCCGCCCCTGCCCCTGCCCCTGCCCCTGCCCCCGCCTCGACGTAAGCGTGACGTATGCAGTGCTTTTGCTCTGGCCGGAAAACATTTTGGTGCTCGAAATGAACCGGATTCTGGAGCTAAGAGGCTGCTCCGCTGCGGTGTGAACAGGAAAACCCGGTGCTTTTCAAGCTCCAGCTCCGAACCGGCCCTGAAACACCGTTGGTGTGAATGAGGTATGTGTGCACGGTGCTGCAGAGGCCCGCCCCCCGCACACAGACGAGAGAGATATTTTACATATTCGTATTCTCTGTATACTGTACATATTTGGTCGGTTTTTAATTTTTTGGGGGAATCTCGATAATTTGGATTAATCAGATTACTTATTCATTTGAAAAATAAATTTCCATAGTTTAGGCAATTATTTTCCCCTTGTGCTTTCTATATCCAATGGTCGCAACATTATTCACGCTAGTCGAAATCAGCCAACCGAGGGTACAAATATGGCCACTTTATGGTTAAAACTGCTTTTTCCTGAAAAAGTCAGTAATTGATTAAACATCCTTGATAACCCTTTAAACTAGGGATGTCCCGATCACCTTTTTTTGCTCCCAATCCGATTCCGATCATTTGATTTTGACAATTTGCCGATACCGATTTTTCCCGATCCGATCTTTATGCAATGCATTAAGAGAAAAAAAAGCATTCAAGTTGTCCGTTAAGGTTATTTTTTTATTTAAATTGGATATTCTATCCAACATGGATATAGCTTCTTTCTTTCAAAGCAGCATTGGATCAGTTCAGTTGTGCAGCATTGGATCAAAACAAAATGAAGCTTTCAGTACTCGTTAGCTTATTGCTACAATTAGACACTGCGCCCTGCCCACTCTGTTGCCAGATTTGAGAGAAATAAGCAACCAGGTCTATGAAAACAAGCCCCAAAGAAGCAACACATACATGATGTTGTGTAATTTGAAACCAAAACTAAGGCCTCAGGATGACTTTAAGACTTTGAACATGGTCATTTTTGTTTTGTAACATTGAATACAACATTTAAAAAAAAGTATTTAAAAAAAAAAAAAAAAATCCTGATCCCCGATTTTTTTTCCTCCCGATTCCAATCTTTTGAAAATCACGTGATCGGCTCCGATCCCCGATCAAGTGATCGGATCGGGACATCTCTACTTTAAACCACTCCAAAACTGGCCAAATCGGCCAAACCATTTTTAAACTACTGCCTGCAGACTATAAAACCATTCATGTAAATGAACGCATCTTATGCTAATTGTTCAAATTGCCCAACATATGCAAGTTAGAATCCGGCAGTATAACATTTGGGGTACTCAACTTTCCGCGTTCACACTGCTGGCAACTAGACTAATAAGCTTTATGGAAAAGAAAAGTCTTAAGCATACTCTTAAAAATTGAGGGGGTTTCTGCCGCCCGACCACAAACTGGAAGCTGATTCCACAGAAGAGGAGCCTGATAGCAAAAGGCTCTGGCTCCCATTGTACTTTTAGGAGTGTAGGAACCACTTACAACCGTGTGTTCTTGGAACACTTAGTTATGTATAATATATGTATTTCAGAGGGTACATTAAACAAACAGACCCATGGAAACAGCTTTGTGTCCAAACAATTGCAGAGTTTTATAACCAGGCAGGGATGCCATTGTTCAGAAGAGAACGTTATTTTATCATCTCCTAGATTGTCTCACATAAACAAAGCCTTGCAAAGGTATGCAGCGAGTTGAACAATGAGGGAAACTTGAACGCCACCACCCCACTGATTACAAATCCTTCGCCTTCAGTCTGGAAGAATACCATTCGTGAGAAGCGAAGCTGGGGGCTAAAAGATATCGGCTGCTAGTTGACAGCTTTAGGTGATGCAACTTTCACATTGGATTCCACGCATTCACGTCAAACAACCGTAAATGATGACCTTTTATAGAACTTCCATAAGTCATAGAGACAGGACCCAGAACCAGAAGCTGCAAACACAGATGAGACAGCAAAGTGTTGAGACATATGAAAGACTCTGGTAATAAGCAGGAACAACAACGTTCTTCTATTGAACTGTTCTGGACTCTATCCTGACTGGGCCTGATATTTGAGCAATTGTCACGAGTGATTAAACATGTTCTGACATATTCCAGCTGACTCAAAACCCTAAACAGAGCTGCAGTCAAGAGCGTGTTTGTCCAGATCAAATCAATTCCAAACGAACCAGGTTCAAAGGTTTGGAGGCCCCTAAATGATTACATAACCAGCTGATCTGAACCAACTGCAAAAAAGGCACACTGCGTTCTTTTTATGGCAAAACCACCACTCTGCATACTACCTGAAGTTATGACATATTACACTTTTTTACTTCAATTGCGTTTTTCCCCCTCATTTTGCTCATGATCACTGTGATTCTAGGTTCACAGGATTAAAATAATCATGTTTAAAAGGGTCATATTGTGCTTTTTTTTTTGGCAAAGTGGAGCTCTTCCAATGGGGGGAGGGGTTATTCCAATAAGCCTACATGTGACATAGAAAAATTTGCCAAATCTAAATGGCATGTTGAATCCCAGGTTTTCAGCAAAAACTGTGGGTGGTATTTTGTCACAATTTGAGGGTTAGTAGGTATGAAACCAATCAAGACAGAGTTAGTTTGACATGATCTGTCCCCTAAAAGGCAAGGAGAGATTAAGGCCTTCAAAATTTAAATTCAGTCCGTTTAAAGAGTACAGTTATCACTTGAGAACCTGATAACCCTCAGTGGAAGCTGCATAGGTGGCCTCAAATCCATCTGCCATGCCTCCTCCTCCTCACATTCCCATGGCCCAGTTGTCTCACTTAGGGGAAGACATCATTCATCAAGACAGACTGCCCATGAACTCTGGACTTCGGAGAGGTGGGGTTAGAGTCTACATAGTATATCCATGTCAGCCAGAGTTATAAGAGCAGCCAGCCATAATAAAATAGTTGCATGTGTTAAACAGTAGGTAGATGTTGTAGACTGTGAACAAAGTTCAACACAAGGGGCAAAGAGTGCCTCATAGCCAGAGTGGGGTTAGTGTAATAATATTACTTTTGTCGGTAACGGAGTAATGTAACGTGTTACTTTTAGAATTCAGTAATCACACTACAGTTAGCCTACTTACATAAAGAATTACTAGATTCTCCCTTCGACAGACAAGCGGGATTTCTGCCGCAGGTTTATATTTACGTAAAATGTGCGAGTCCACATGCAAGGGCATAAACATGGCTGAGTCAACAGCGATAACTTTCGAGGGGTGGAGGTATGCCCATTATTTTGAGTTTGTCCGAAGAAAGGACAGGAATGTGACGGTGAGGTGCAAACTGTGTCCAGGCCAGAAGCTGTTATCCACTGCTGCAAACACAACGTCAAACCTTAACAAGCACCTGCGAAGACAACATGCTAACGTGAAGCTAATAGCTAAGGAGGACCTCCGAATCCAGAGAGAGGATGTCGAGTAAAGTAACGAGTAACACTGTAGGTGCGCCGCATTTGCGCTTCAGATGAGGCTCCCTCCGCAAATTAAGCACCCTCCGCAGTCTGCGTGATCTGCCTGTAGGGAGGGGCGGCCCTGCGAATAAAGTAACGAGTAAAGTAACGAGTATGTAATGCGTTATATGTATATATATTACTTTTTTTTGAGTGACGACAAGCAACAAGCAACAAGCTTTAATTTGTCTTGAAATGTAACTTCTTTTTTTTCTTTTTTTTTTCAAAATCTTTTTATTGGCTTTTTGACAGACATCACAGTTGCAATACATTAGATACACACGTAGAGAAGATGGTCTGTAGGAAGACTAAATAGTTACCCCACCCCCCCACCCTCGCTCACCCTCACCCCTATGGGCTATGATCACATTATAAACAAGACATCAATCAAAAAGTTACAAAACACCAACATAAAAAAAATAATAATAAAAAAAATAAAAGGGGATAAAAATGACATGAAATACGAAGACCAATAACTGAAAATTACATAAAAATACAGATGCTTCTTCATGTTATTAGTCAGTAAAAATAAATACCAGGGAAATAATGGTACTGCAAGTTACATGAGGAAACAGAGAAGACAAACAAAGCAATGGTCGATATATTAGGGAGATAAGGAAAGGGGGAAGTGAAGATCTCTTCCCCCCCCCCCCCCCCACCGGGTTCATTCACAACTCATCAGCATCAGGGTTGATTGTCAGGTCATTGATTAGCAGTAGTAAGGGAGTCCAGGTCTTATGAAAGAGTGTCAGGGATCCTTGAAGTGAAAATCGTATCTTTTCGAGATTAATACACTGTAATAGTTCCTGTATCCACCTGTCATGTGTGGGCGGGGAAATGTGCTTCCACTTCAGAAGAATGGAACGCCTGGCCAGCAGGGTTGTGAAGGCAATGACCCGCTGGGTCGTGGTGGGCATGTTCTGTGTTGGGAGGATGCCGAACAAGGCAGTTAGAGGGTTAAGGGGTATGGGTGTGTTAAGGGCCTGTTGAAGGGTTTTGAAAATACTAGACCAGAATGCATTCAGGCTGGGGCATGACCAAAACATATGCGTGTGATTGGCAGGAGATTGCTTGCATCTGTTACAGGCATCGCTTCTAAGAGGAAATATTTTGGCTAGTTTAGCATTGGTAAAGTGAGCCCTGTGGAGCACCTTACACTGCATTAGACCGTGCGAAGAATGTCCCTCCACTTACTGTCAGATATGTCTACACCCAACTCACCCTCCCAGGACTCTTTTACAGATGTAGTAGAGGCTAGGTCAAAGGAGGCAAGTTTTCCATAAATAGTAGATACCAGCCTTTTTTGGTCACAATCAAGGGTGAGAAACTGGTCAATTCCTGACTCGGGGGGGCGGTTGGGAAAATGGGGAAATTGCTTTTGAGCAAAATGTCTAATTTGGAAGAAGCGGAAAAGATGACTATTTGGCAGGTGATATTTGGCTGACAAGGATGCAAAGTCAGAGAAAACCCCATCCTTGTAAAGATTACTGATTGTGACAAGCCCGTTACCAGCCCACATACGGAAGGTGGGGTCCGAGCAGGATGGGGAGAATGAGGGATTATTTAGTATTGGAGCTAGGATTGAGGCTCTGTGTAAGCCATGTTGCCTTCTGAATTGAAGCCAAATCTTAATAGTACTGGTAACAATTGGGTTGACTGAGATTTTGTGCGTCATTACGGGAAGTTGGGAGCAAATCACAGAGTGTAAGGAGCTAGAGGAGGAGGAGATCTCCATGTGAACCCATGGTGGGCTGGAGTTAGGAGTCTTGGGGCCAATCCAGTAAAGGAGTCGGTTAATATTAGAGGCCCAGTAGTAGTGACGGAAGTTCGGGAGTGCCAAGCCACCCTCCGACTTGGGGAGCTGAAGAATTGATTTTTTAAGACGGGCGGGTTTATCATCCCAAATGAACGCATTTAGTTGACTGTCAAGACTGGTGAAAAAAGATTTATTGATGTAAATTGGGATATGCTGGAAGAGATATAAGAATTTCGGCAGAATTACCATTTTAATAAGATTGACACGGCCAACAAGGGATAAGGGAAGGGAAGACCACCTAGATAGATCCGATTTGCATTTAGCTAAGAGTGGTTGAACATTTTTGGGAAACAGATCTTTAAAGGAGCTGGTGATGGACACCCCCAAGTATCTGAAGCCATCTGATGCAATATTAAAGGGAAAAGCGGTTGGGGGGAGTGTCTTCGCCAGTTGGTTTACAAAAAATAGTTCGCTCTTTTGGAGATTTAATTTGTAGCCTGATAAACGACCAAACTGCTCAAGGATTGACAATATAGGAGGGAGAGAGGACACAGGATTGGAGACGTATAGGAGAAGGTCATCCGCGTAAAGGGAAAGTTTGTGAACTATACCATGACGAGTGATGCCCTCAAACCCATTATGGCCTCTGAGCCATATAGCTAGAGGCTCGATGGCTAAATTAAACAATAGGGGAGAAAGCGGGCAGCCCTGGCGTGTCCCACGTTGGAGAGGGAAAGCAGACGATTGAATGCCATTTGTGTTTACCGATGCAGAAGGTGAGGCATATAAAAGCTTAACCCAAGAAATACATTTTGAGTCAAAGCCACATTTTTCTAAAATGAAGAACAAGTAGCTCCACTCCACCCTATCAAAAGCTTTTTCCGCATCGAGTGAAACTATGACTTTGGGGACATTGGACGGGGGCGAGAAAATAACATTAAGTAGCCTCCTGGTGTTGAAGAAAGAGTGTCTCCCTATCATAAAGCCTGTTTGGTCAAGCGGAACTATAGAAGGTATCACGAGTTGGAGGCGGAGGGACAAAATCTTAGCCAGTATTTTACAATCAACATTTAGGAGAGAAATTGGTCTGTAGCTGCCACAGAGAGTAGGATCTTTATCCTTTTTCAATAGTAGAGAGATGGATGCCATGGACAGGGTTTGAGGTAATCTGCCTTCTTTAAGGGAATCATTATACATCCTTGCTAGAATTGGGGCCAAAAGAGACGAATATGCCTTGTAGAATTCGACTGTGAAGCCGTCCGGACCAGGGGATTTCCCATTTTGCATAGATTTGATGGCTTCCTGTATCTCTAAAGTGGAAATGGGGTCCCCCATTCCGCCTGCGTTAACTACGTCAATTTGGGGGAAAGTTAAGGAGTCAAGAGGATTTGGGTTTATTGTGCCAATTGTGGGGCATTCAGAAGTGTACAAATTATTATAAAATTCAAAGAAAGACTTGTTTATTTCAATCGGGTCAGAGACTAAATTGCCTTCGGGCGACTTTACTTTGGGGATTAATCTGGAAGCGTTAACTGCCCGAGCCTGTTGAGCCAGAAGCCTCACAGCCTTGTCCCCCTGTTTCAAAAAAGCGCTGCTTAGTTTGCCTCAGTTGTCTCTCCACTACGCTCGTCATTAAAAGGTCATGTTCCAAATGTAATAATATGCGTTTTTTATATAAGGTTGGTGAGGGGGAGAAGGAATACGTTTCATCAATTCGGAGAAGTTCTTCCAAAATTGCTGACAGCCGAACCCTTTCATCCTTTCTTAGTTTGGAAACATACGATATAACCTGCCCACGAACATAGGCTTTGAGAGCCTCCCACACTGTTCCACAACTTACGTCAGCAGTGTCATTCATTTCGATATATAAACAAATCTGAGAGTTAACAAAGTCCTTAAACTTGTCATCTGACAGCAGGTGGGAACTGAACCTCCACAACTTAGCGGGAGTAACACTAAGAGGGAAGTGGATGTCAATTGATACAGGGGCGTGATCTGAGGTGGCTATAGGATGGTATTGACACGCGCTGGCAAGGTGTAGCAAGCTGTCATCAAGCAGAAAAAAATCTATTCGCGAGAATGTGTGGTGGACGTGTGAGAAAAAAGAGAAAGCTTTACTTTGAGGGTTTTTAAATCTCCAAGGGTCTGAGATTCCTAATTGTGCTGCATAATTTGAGACTACATTGGCGGATTTTGAGAGAGTGCCAAGTTTAAGGGATGACCTGTCGAGATGCAAATCTTGAATCAAGTTAAAATCTCCACCCACGATTATGCGATGATTGTCTGCGTTCGGGATTTTAGCAAAAAGGTTCATAAAGAATTGGTCATCATCCCAGTTGGGTGCGTAAACAGAAACCAATTACAGGCATGCCCTGCAAGACACCTGAAACTATGACGTAGCGGCCATTATTGTCGAGAATAGTATTTGTTGGTAGGAACATCACACTCTTGTGAATAATAATGGCAGCACCTCTGGCTTTACTAGAAAATCTTGAGTGGAAGTAATGGCCCATCCACGCCCGCTTGATGCGAAGGGTGTCAGACGTTTTAAGGTGTGTTTCTTGTAAAAATATAATGTCCCCTTTAAGATGTTGCAATCGAGTCAAGACCTTACCAATTTTAATAGCTTTGTTCATTCCTCTGGTGTTCCAGGAGATCAGGCACACACTTCTGCCAGCAGTCGTCATACTGTTAGTCATATGGGGAGTCTAATGAAGGTGGTCTGAAAACGTTGTGCTTCCCGAGGACTGAGGGGAGAGGAGTGGTGGGGGGGAAGAAGAAGACCGGGGAAGGGAAAAAACAGTACAAAAAAAAAAAGCGAAGGCAAAAATAGACAAACCATAAACAAAACACAACCCATAAACCCAAATGTGACCATACCCGGAGCATCGCAAATACAAACCCTGACTGAGCGCTATAGCTCAAAGCTCAACAGCAGAACTTATCTTCCGGGGTCCCGTTCCCTATACTAAAAGCGGGAAGCCCATTGTAACACGGAAGAGTATCAAGTGAACAAACAAAACAAAAAAAAACTCAAGTGTATATATATATATGCATAAAATAGCAATTATACTAACATCCATAGATAGGTAAACAGCCTACCAATATAAGCATAGCAGGGGGCAATAAGGCACTGACATAGATCTCAAGTAACATACATAAATAAAATAAGGCCCAGAGATCAAGTAAAACAAAATAGAATTGCACTTTAAGGGTTAAAACCCATAGAAGGAATCAGTTCAAACAGCATTCAGAACACTCCAAGTACCTGGGTCCCATGTAGTGTAAACAGTAGCAGGTACATTCATGTTCATTGCAATATCAGCACTAGGCTTAAACTATCAGTGCAAATACCAGAGCGGCCAAAGTGCATGTACAAAAAGTGTCCATGAAAGCAGAATACAAAAAAAAGTAATAATAGTCTCTTACTAAACGTCCCATCAGACGCGTGAGACTGATTCAGCGTCAGGACGAATGGATGCTATGTAGCATTTAGCCTCTGCCACCGAGGAGAATCTCTTCTTACCTCCCTCCTTCGATACGATGGAAAGCCTCGCAGGGAACAGCAGGGCTGGCTTGAGCCCTAGGTTGTAAAGCTCCGCCATCACCTCTCGGTATTTGTAGCGCTGTTCCATCACTTCGGGTGCGTATTCCTCGTAGATGGCGATGGGCGTACCTTGGTATTGTAGCTTGCCTCTCCTGGCCCGGGCCTCACGGATAATATTCTCTTTCTGCTGGTACCTGTGGACGCGGATGATGACCGGCCGTGGCCTCTGTCCCGGCTTGGGCTCTTTGGTGAGTGAGCGGTGGGCCCTGTCGCACTCCGGCGGCGAATCAAGGACGCCCTCACCAAGGACCTCCATCAGCAGCTTCGGGAAGAATGTCGAGGGATGAGGGCCCTCAATGGATTCTGGCAAACCGACAATTCTTATATTGTTGCGCCGGCTGCGGGACTCGAGATCAGTGACCTTGGCCACCAGTTTAGCATTGCTGTCCGTTAGCGTAGCACAAGTAGCCTCCAGGGCTAACATGCGTTCGTCCTGCAAGTTAGCATTGGACACGAGCGAAGCAATTGTCTGCCCGTGGTCTGACACAGTCGCTTGGATTCGGTCTAGTTTGGCTTCAAGTTGAGATGGCAGACTTAAAGTCGGCAGAGAGAGCTCTACGGTGGTCTTCAAGGAGGCTAGCCATGTCCGCCATGTTGAGATCGTTGCTAGCTAGCTCGGGGCTATCGGTCCCGGTGGTTTTTTCTTTTTTGTTGCTTTTCGCCGATTTGGGCGGCATACTATGGTGGCGTTGTGAGCGGAATAATATTAATGTTCACTTGAATGTAGGTTAAAGAAAAGTTATGGGCTTCAGAAAAGTTACAGCACAAAAGTTTGCGGGAGCAGAACTACGCACGTCTCTACTCCGTCATGCCCAACCGCTTGAAATGTAACTTCTAACCCACAGGAACGTTAAGGTATCTTGCAAAACAAGTGAAAGGAGATGGCACAATGGTATACATGTTTCTGTAAAAAATGTGGCTATATTACTTTCCACCACAAGTCAAGAGGATGAATGAGCAACTTATGTCAGTGTTGCTGCAACTTGTGTGGTGGCCAAACCAGGTTCTGATGATGTTGGCTTATAGGGACATTATCTTAAGAGACTGAAGAGGCTGTAAGTCCATGGCAAGTCCAATAACCATTTCACTTTGCTCTATTCCCTGGTTATTTGGGACATTGGGTTCATGTCATGAATGATAGCATTTAAAGGTAGACAAGCAGGAAAAACACAAAGGAAATGCAGACATCTGTACTGCATGGTCTAAATTGACAAAGTAATATCTGTCCCCTAACTTAACACCACCGACTGAATCATGAAAGAGCATTTTCGTAGTCTAAACATGGTACCTTGAACTGTTCAGATTGTATACGATTTAAAAAGGGTTTCCATGCAGTTCTACTCCAACTGTTCATCACACACACACACACACACACACACACACACACACACACACACACACACACACACACACACACACACACACACACACACACACACACACACACACACACACACACACACACACACACACACACACACACACACACACACACCGAAGAACAGATAAGGATTCTCCATGTGACCTTGTCCTTCACTCTGAACTCATGTGTGGTCAACAAATGTGACTTAAAACAGAATGAGGTATCAATGATGTTAACCTGTCACGTCCTGCAGCGCAGCACGAGGCAGGAGGACGTCCAACAGTCTGGTCAACAGGAGAGGAACCTTCCTGAGGGGCAGGGGGAGATAAGTGCGGCAGCATTGTGAGGACCCTTCCTGAGGAGCAGGGGGAGATAAGAGCTGCAGCATTGTGAGGACCCTTCCTGAGGAGCAGGGGGAGATAAGTGCGGCAGCATTGTGAGGACCCTTCCTGAGGAGCAGGGGGAGATAAGAGCTGCAGCATTGTGAGGACCCTTCCTGAGGAGCAGGGGGAGATAAGTGCGGCAGCATTGTGCCCTACTCAGGTCATTCACAATCTCTGTGCTCTCTGAACACATGATGCAAACTGCTGGTCTGGCCACAGGACAGCAATACCACCCAGAACATAATACAGCCCGGTCATACCGGTGTTGTGTCAAATTATGCACGTCCCCGTCATGAAATGCACCCTCTGGCCTGCCTTAAAAAGCACCCCCCCCAAAAAAGATGCTTCTATTAATCCCACCCTCAAGCACTTTGGAGGGTATAGTTGTAGGACTAGTACCAATAAATGGAGCATGTGTCATGTATGTGACACGTTTATTGTCAGAGAGAGCAAGGGGTGCATATCGTTGCAACCAGGCTATTCATAAAAAGCACAAAATAAACACACCCCACACCCCACAAAATAAAAATAAATTATATTAATCCCACCCTCAAGCACTTGATGTAAAAATCAACAATACATTGTAAAGCACAAGTACAAGCAAAACTATGCAGACAGGACGTCACAATTAAATAAACATATATTAAATAAAAAATTAACTGAAAAATAAGTGACGAATGAATGCAAAATCCAACCCAACCCAACCATCAAAAAGACGACATAGAATAGCGGACTTTACGTTCAAATGCGCGTTCCCGTGTCAAGGGGTGCATTTCACAACGGGGTGCATAATTTGTGCACCTGTACCAGAGTCCTGCACGGGTCTGATTTTCAAGACCCGCTCCCGCCCCGCACCCGCGATGTGCAATACCGAACCCGCCCCGCTACCCGCACATATTGCCAATTAGTTCCGCAACCCGACCCGACCCGCCGGCACAAGATCCGCAACCCGACCCGAACCCGCATATATAAGCAGTGAAAACGTGCAATTATTAACACACGCAGTTGCATATTTGGCTCAAAAAGCCTCGGATGTTGGTTATTTTCTGCATCTAGGATGACACCAAAAGCCTCCCAGACGTTGGATTTCGCTCTTGAGGAAGAGTTATTGAAAATGCTGTATTCTCCGCTAGAGAGTTTCACCTCAGCCATTCAGAATGTGGCGCGCTCAGCAGCAGATAGATGCGCTGCAGAGGTTATGAATATGCTCAGTCCCGCGGGGGAGAGGTCTGAGGATTTAAACATTAAACTAAATTATTATTATTTAAATATATTTATTATGCAACACACGCAACCCGACCCGCATCATCTTTGTTTTACCCAGAACCGAACCCGGAAAAAAGCGTTTGAAAAAATACCACCCGCAAATCACCTTTTTTGCGGGTCACCCGTCGGGTACCCGCGGATACCCGACCCGATGCAGGACTCTGACCTGTACACTCATGGTGTAGCAGAAGCAGGAGGGGAGTCCCCGCACACACTCTCTTTTAGTTGATAATTTCCTCTCTCACCAGGAAACAGTATATTGTATGACTTGTAGCTGGCGTTAGCTAACTCGCACATTTAAGCACACTTACTTATGTGGCACAAACGCTATTGTAAAAAGTGCACAACAATGCAAGATAATTTATTAGTACACAAGTGTTCTAGCGTGAGGAGGTTAAACGCCCCCGCTCCCCAAAAAAGGGTTTGGCGTTGGTCTTCGCTGTAAGCCCCCTACCAGAGGACTTGTTGAATGGCTATATGTTTTAATACACTGAGGCATGCTGAAGTTAAAGCATTGCTCGTGGAGGTTACACCGCCTGCGTTGGTGGCCCTGGGAGGGGGTCACTAACCTGTCTTGAAGCGGAGGTCAGCGTCGTCCTCGGAGCCGAACTCCCGGAGCAGCGAGAGGAAGAGGATTCCAAAGGCGTTCTGGATCCCGAACACCGATCCGTTACACCACATTGCGGCCAGCATCACCACCCAACCCCAGCCACCCTCTGGGTGCACGAACTCCACCTCCTGAGCCCCCGCGCTCGGCTCCGGGACGGTCACCTTGCTGTCCCCGTTCTCCTTCCTCTCCTCTGCTAGAGCCCCGGCGGGCTCCTCACCCCGCTCCGCTCGGTCTTCTCCTGGCATGTTGTCGCCTTCTGTCATTGTCTTTACGTCGGGGAACTTCTACTGATGATTAGTTAAAGCGGACGTATGGGCTGAGCTCAGGTAGAGTCACAATGGTCCGGGCTGTGCTGCAGGAGCCGAGTCTGCTGTCAGTGCTCAGAGCTGCTGTTGCATTATTATAAATAGACGGCGGGGCGGGGCTCCAGGGAATCCTGCAGCTGATTGGACGCCGTCATTCCACCGTGGCAGCCGAGTATTGAAGATACAGAGGAAATGTGGCTGTAGACATACTGTATCTGACGTGAACGACCAGTAATACAAATGAATATAATGTACAGCATAATGTCGTCCCCTTCGGCAGCTCCCCCACTGCAGAGATGAAACTCCCTCCCCTCCGCTCTCCCTGCTATAAATAGACTCGCCGATACAGATGGACATGAGAGGGATATGTGCAGGGAGATTATAAAACAAACGTAACTGGAAACCAACCCAAGTTATTTGACAAATATACACTTTTTTTTAAAAAGTTGATACAATTACATTATATGTAATAATGACATCAAACAAACTAATGATTTCAGTTATTCGACATAAAAAAAGGAACTGTTATTAGGAGGAACAGCAAACGGTGGTGCTCATCTGATTGACTTTGGCCAGAGATTTTCTTTTGGGGGTTTTGAGGCTGACAAGTGAGCGGCCCGACCAAAGTAAGGAGGCAGAGGCAGAACGTCCAAATACAACCCGGTGAATTTATTAATCATCGGAACACGATTCACAGTCGTATTAACCAGTAGCATTTCCTCCTGGAGGCCAAGGGAAGCCAGGCTTGCCCTGTTTTTTCGGACAGTAGTTATCATTTTAATAAATGTAAAAAACACTTAGTTTTGTTTCGGTAATTATTCTATGATGTGTGTTGCTGCCACCTCGTCCCCATTCTCAGGCGCTTTCACACCGCAGTACTTTTCCCACAAAGGTTAATCAGAACTTAGTTCATGAGAACTCTTTAGTTCTTGGCGGGGGCGGCGGCAGGGGGTGTGTGTGTCTACAGAAGGTCCAGTTGTGATAGACACGGTTCGCCACTGGCATATACAGTAGGGATGTGCATCTCCATCACTGAGGCCGATGCGATGCGCATCTCGGTACGTTGCCACAATACGATACATTGTGTGTGTGTGTGTGTGTGTGTGTGTGTGTGTGTGTGTGTGTGTGTGTGTGTGTGTGTGTGTGTGTGTGTGTGTGTGACTGTGTGAGCCTGTCCCACAGCCTGTCCCCTCCCCCCTTCCTGCCATCTTATCAGTAGACAGAGGGGGGATGGAATTTAAAAACAGTTACCTTACACTTGTATTGTTCTCTCTAAAACACATTGTCTGTAAAGTTCGGGGAGACTGTCTCCCCCTTCCTGCCATCTCTCTGTGTTTGCTGTAATGCCAGTAGACAGATTGGTGGAATTAGTTTAAAACAGTCACCTTACACTTTAGTTGTCCTCTCTAAATTAGATTTAAGGTTTTTAAAATGATTAGTGTCAATTAAGGGCTATTGTTATTTTGGTTTATAAGGGGATAGGAGTTCAACTTTAAAAATGCACAGGATCATTCTAATAAGAGTGAGAGGGCTAATGAGCCAGCACCATACTTCCTCTCTGCGTTTTCTTGACCTGGATCTGATCTTGAAAAACTCTAAGTACTTTTTATTTTTATTTTATAATATCATGTAATTGGTTAATGTTGCTTGGTGTGTGTTAAACAGGATGGGTTAAAAGCAGAGAACACATTTCACTCTGTGTGCTGTGTACTCTGTGTGACCATTAAAGAGGGTTTCACCACCCCCCCAATTCTTCTTCAACACCCATATAACAGAACTGTAAACATATTTACTTTTTCTTTCAACATTTATTTGAACAGCAAGTTGTTAAATATGTTCTTTATTCTCGCGTCCAGGAGAGAAGCTTTAAAATGAGACTAAATGGAGTCTCTGAAAAGATTCAAATGGGATACTTTAATTAAAAAAGGCGCGGTAGTGTTACAGACAGAATATTGTTCCGTCAGACAAACAGCTGTGATCTGGTTCTCCTGAGCAAGAAGACAGCGGATCTCTCCCCCGGCGCTGCTATATATATCCTCTGCTGGCTCCTCCCCGCCAGCCGGCTCACCTCGTCTCCAATGTCCGTTATTGCATTTAAACAGAGGATAGGTTCTTTTCACATTCAATATATGCTTAACACGCCGTTTCTCCTCATATTCTCTTTCATCACTTTTCATTTAACACATTCTAAACGCTGTAATCAATACTCTAAACAATACTTCTCGGCTCGTTTGGTTGCCGGTCATTCCGGATGTTGTCACATGCTACTCTCGTCTGTAAACAATAATGTATTCAAATAAACTGTACTTTCATTTAATATTCAACATGGTAGTATCTCGACATCTATCGTTGTAGTGTTAAATCAGTAGGTTCCGGTTTTCACCACACCAAGTCATTTCGCTCCTCAATTCACCCCTTAGGAAATCGTATATTAGCCACATGCTACATGCTAACCGGAGATGTAGGATTTTCAGAATAAAAGCTTAACTGCTTGTGCACAAGAATTTCTGGTTTTTCAGTATAAAAGAGCGTTTAAACTGACGGTATGTTTAAGCTACATTATACCATCAAAACATTGATTTTAATTTCTAACAGTCCCTCCTTACACACCTAAAAGGTGTGTATAATACTGAAATCAATGAGTTCTTCATCTGAACTTTGCATATTACATATCTCATATTAACAAACATACAATCAAATGGAATGGTTTCACAGCCGGCTTTACAAAAATACATAATAAATTCTTGTCTGTGTTCAAACATAAAAGTTTTCCCTTGTGTATAACTTCTAGTGTTTACATTCAATATCATTCTTCAAAATAGCAGCAATGGCTTGGTATCAGAACATTTCTTCCTCCCTCCTTTCACAGAAACCGTTCTCATACCACGCTCAGTGTTAAGGCACTTGTTTTTACAAAGTGAAAAGAAACAAACCATTTTAGAATAGCAATGACTTATACAACATGAAATCTACCATATTAGAATAGTATAAAATAATAATGTCAAATACAATGGACTATCTTAGAATAGTGTAAAATTAATTGGAATAATAAAAATATACTATCTTGGAATAGTATGAAGTAAATTGAAATGGATTCACTCCATTTTAATTTTGCTCACTTCTTCACATGATATCATTTAAAGAATCACATCGGCTGGACATTCATTGATCAATCTCATCTCCGAACATCCATATCATTTAAACTAACTCATCATTGTCATCCACATCTGTATACGGGGTGGGTCGTCTTGTTCTGCTAGCATTTGTAACTGTCTCCTCCTGAGAAATTTACCCTCCCTCCTTTCATACCATTTAAGGTATGAAAGTAATATGTTCTCTAGAAGGGGCCGTTGTGCGTTCTACTCTGGGGTACGGCATTCTAGACAGTCATTTCTGGGAGAAGATTTTGGTCAGTTACAACAGTTGTAGAGTTTCATCACTTAAAAGTTCCTACTCAGTACCTTTGGGTGGTCTGTTCTAATGCAGTGATAAAGTCCCTGAAATGGTGTGAAAACCGGTGGAATATCAATAACTCATTATACCAATTTATTTTCAATTATGGTCTACTTAAATAACTATGCTAACCCCTTTTACAGTGTGTGGAACCTTGGGTGCCCGAGCATGTGATAATTACTCCCTCCTTTAACAAGGATTTTAAAAACAGAAGTCATTTCATTAATGGTTTGTAGTTTAATTCAGGAATTTACACCTATGGCAGATATGTTTCTCCTTTAAATAACATCTCTAAAAGTCAGGTCATCTGGTGAATGGATGACCTTTAGGAGCTGGTGGCGCTTGTCTTTTAAAACTCATACTCTGGTGCCGTGCGCTCCCTCTGAAGCTGCAAGTAAGATTTAAAACATCTGCAGGGTGGGTTGAGCGACCCCTTCTCCCTAAACGATGTTTGTTGTAACAAATATGTACCATCACAATGAGTGATCCAAGGCCCCGCATGTATTACTCCCAACTACATTAGTTTTTTTTTTAAATTAAACTTTGCTTTCGCTCTTTGCCCAGTGTCATTTTAAAACTCTACATCTTGGACGAAAAACAAATGTTATTTCCACCTTAATCTTCCCTCCTGAGGTAATAACCATGCTACAATGGAGAAATCAATACTCTAGATTGGAACACCATCTTTGGCTTGGTACTAGCTCTACCTTTAACATTTTCCATACAAATAAAGATTTGTTTGCTTTTATAGAGTGGTTACTAAAACCATCCCTTTAAACTGTAGGTCTATACTGTAACAAATTAAATCTTACCCAAATTCACACATGAATAAAAAAAACTCTTAAAGAATAATTTGTTCATATGATGAAAAGATTGAATAATCTGTTCTACCCTCAGTGTGTTTTTAGGGTTATTTAATAGTTTCCTCTTTTTTCTTTATAAATTCACCAATTTATTAATTCATGGCTGATAAATCTTTTTCTTTACGTATTTCTCGTTGGTGAATAAGTGTGTTTATGTGTAAACTCACTCACTCCCGTTTTCCCTCTCTCCCCCTCTGGTTGTCAAGCCACGACCCCCTCACATTCTGCCGGACCATGCCAACTCCTCCGTTCTTTCCTCTCCTCCGTCCACCTTCTCCTCAGTCCATCTGCTCTTGGATCCTTCCGCTGTAACTCTCTTCAGTGTCCCATCTGCTTTGCTTTTCATCTCCTCCTTTACAGTCTCTACTTTGTTGCATGGAGGGCGTATTCCGCTCTCATGTCCCACACTCTGCTCTTGTGCCCAAATCTTGTGGCTCAGCTTGGAACTTCATGTCCTGTGGGGGACCGATGAGAGTGTGCCTTTTTATGTCACCTGGTTTTGGTTCTTGGTGCCTCAGGTGGAGATAGTTCTGGATGCAGCGTTGGAGTTGTTGGTTCAGCTCTGGTTCTCTGTCTGTTCTATGGAGGAGGAGGAGTCTTCCGTGGTGAGGTCTTTTGTCTGCTTGGACGATGGGGTCGTAGCGGTCTGACAGGCGGAGAGAGAGAGAGAGAGAGAGAGATCTCGGGAGGCATTACGTATAGTTAAATTCTAACACACTGAGGTAAAATAAATCCAACCTTTTCCACTCTATTTTCCTAATCTTACTATCCATCTTAGTTGTTAAATGCCATCTAAACACAATTCATGTCTACTAATAATTTTACCATATCCCTAAACATTGCCTTCACCCACTGTAACATGTTTATTCCAATTAACTCTTTCAGGAAACCATTTTCTTAAATACCTAGATGTTTCAAGCACCACATATTTCACACTATAAAAGAACGTCTCCATATTTTCTCCATCACTTTAAATCTCACTGTTATTTAGAACCGTAGTAACTTTTGTGACTGGACATATCTGCAATGTCGCCACTATCTGCTGGGGAATCTTGTTCATAGAGTTTGTACGTACAAAGCTTAACTTGTGGGTTAGTAGCCTGTGTCTAACAATCATTTTCAATAATTGTGCTCAGGTCACCGATCGGTTGTTCATAGCTTAACAGGGGGTGTTTCTGGTACAGACTAAAACATGGATCCAGTGTATTTAGAGATTCCCCTAATCTGTAAATCCCCATCACTTACATATCCCAATCACTTAAACCCATCTCATCATTTGATACAAGAACTGCATATAAGGGGGTGAATCATCTTGATTATAACCGCCTCTTGTTTGGGACCGAGTATTTCTAACTCCTCCTCTTGTTGCTCAGCTGATCTTTTGGCTCTGAGGATAAGTGAAAGTCTCTGAAACACAGCTGGAGTCTTGTTAGTGATGTGGGCATTCTATGAGTGAACTAATGGATCCATGTCTTACATAATATTGTACTCCCCTTCCAACCAGAAAGGTGCCAAGTGTAATGAGCACAATCAACAATGCTATTCTGACTCTTATCCCTAGGGGACCCCACAATTGGTTTGGCTTTGTTCTCATCATCTCTATTTTAAACCTGGTTGTGTCCGTTACAGAATTTAAATAATGAGTACAAAAATAACATAACAAATTGGACTCTTTTTACAGATGTAAAACAAAAAATAGGTATTCACATTAATGTACAATCTATAAAAATCTATAGACAATTTGTCTTTTGAGCTGTTTCTATCTTTATCTTATTTCTATTTATTGTTTTGTTCCAGCTCTGCCAAATCAGTCCTAACTCCCAATAATGTTCTGGAAGTTGCCAGTGAAGGGTGACAATGTGTGAGGTGGTGTGGTTTTTGCTCCTTTTTCTTTACCTTTAAACCGGAGCGCGTGTGAAGTTTGTTACAACCTTTCACGCTTCCGTCCACCGGGGATCAGCCCACTGTCTTTTGTGAACTTTCACCCTCACCCAATCACCTGGCCGAACAGGAGTCTCTTCTGGTGTCTCGTCTGGTATCTCTGTAGTTTTCCTAGCCTGCTGTGTAGACAAAACTTGCATAATATTACTCAGAGTTCTGACATATTCATCCACTTCTATTTGTCTAATATCTAAAACTGGACCACTCCCTCCTTGGAGAAGGCCCGAGCTTCGGCATACCTCTTGTTGACTACATGTTATTATTTATTAACTACAACGTCACTGAAATCAACATATCTGTATAATCATGACACTCCCTCCTTTGAGCATAAAATGCTCAATTAATATTGCAATGATTACCCTATTCTGTACAGGACATGTAAAACTCATAACGTTGCATTAAATAAATATAACTTCTCTGTGTACCCACAAGGGGTACAAAAATATTGTATGATTTATGGTTTTCTGATGGTATAAATGCATATTCACTATAAAAAAAATCAGCAATTAGCACTTCTAATAGTTTACTTGTTTCAATAATGGCTTTTGTAATGGTATTATGCGTCATCGTTGCTGCGAAAAACAATACCTCTGGTGTCGCTAACTCTAGGATTAGAGGATTGGTTGACACTGCTGAACTAACATATGATAAAATAATATTTCTCCAAACTGGAGGGAAAATATGAACTATTCTCTCAGAGAGTGACCTGCATGAAGGGCTGGTGCCCCTCACTCAAATGAGATATTGCCTTACGCACAACACCACAAATCAGTAAAGTTACTCAAGAATAAATAAATAAAGACTGATTCTTGAAACTGTTGATTGACTGGAATGACATAGGTGTTTGTAGCATGTCTCGCTGAAGTTGTCTATCTCTAGGCATAGTTCTTAATGCTTGCATTTCGGCTAATCGTTTGTGTTCCTCCAGCAGCTGATTTGATTGAATCGTGAGCATTCTTACTCCGTATTCCAATTCTTGGAGACTTCTTTCTGTGGGGACTCCTTCCAATTCCAATACTCCTCCCGAAATACCAAAAGTTGGGGCTTGTATTGAGGGTTGAAGGAGAGTTTTATTATCTGAAACGTAGGGAGGAGGTTCTTCAACCAAGTTAGGATAGAGCTTTGGAGTTTGGATTACTGGTTCTTCCATTTTTTTTTTTTTTCTTCTTCTGCTTGCGAATTTGCTTCTTTGGCGACGCACATGTTTGCCATCCCACTAGCAGAATACTTTAAATGGAACATCAGACTTGTAACTTGTGCTTTCCTTATTTCGGCTTTGTTCATAGCAATCTTTGCAGGTCCATACCAAGAGGGTTGTCCGGCTTTGATCCATGCTTGTTGTTCTCGCAGGTATTCTCCATTTTCATGGTCAATTACTGCTTTTCTATGGGCTTTCGTTGGTGCTGGTTGATCATCAGCTGGATACAGTCCTCTTGTTTGCCATTGTTCCAACAGTTTCTCCATGTGGTTCCATGTTTTTTGTCTAAGATTTGGAGCTGTTATGGCATCTGATCTGATTTTTACCCTTTCCTTGATATCTGCAGTTGAGCCTGGCCCTGCGTCTAGTCTCAACTTAGTTTGTTTTGGTGACATGTTCTCTAATTATTTATTAACCTATCAAAGATGAAGCACTAATCTTCTGACTAGCACCTTCGTTGCTGTTCGTTTTTTTTTTTTTTTTTTTTTGCTCAAAGTTTTATTATTTTTATAGATTTTTTTTTTTTTTTTTAAGGTAAAATATTAATAAAGTTAATTAATATATAAAAAATATGCAAAATTAAATATGAAATGTTAAAATAAAGTTGTACCGTGTATGGTTTTGACTTTGAAATATGAATTTGGTTCAAAATCACAATGTTATGGTGTTTCCGCTATTTGGGTAATAATTCTGTACTACCACCAGAGTGCGCTATTTTAAATTCCAGCTTAATCCACTAGGGAATAGCTGTTTCAAAACTGACTCGTTTTTGACAAAGGAGAAACGTAGTTTCCTCAAAAATATCTTTAAAATAGGAATTTACACTATGGTTAAACAACACAACACATAACCGCCAAAACACATTTGCAAAGAAGAATATTCACAATGTTATGGTGTTTCCGCTATTTGGGTAATAATTCTGTACTACCACCAGAGTGCGCTATTTTAAATTCCAGCTTAATCCACTAGGGAATAGCTGTTTCAAAACTGACTCGTTTTTGACAAAGGAGAAACGTAGTTTCCTCAAAAATATCTTTAAAATAGGAATTTACACTATGGTTAAACAACACAACACATAACCGCCAAAACACATTTGCAAAGAAGAATATTCACAAAACCGCCAATACACATTTGCCAGCAGAAGTACTTCCAATAGTTCTAACTCTAACAAGAAGTATGATGTTCTTTAGAAGATGGAATGCCCAGCCTCAGTGTGTTAAAGCAAACAGAGTACTTCAATTAGCATTTCATGAAATGGTGACTGCCGTGGCTCACCGTGAACATGAGGTCAAGACAAAATGGCAACTGGTTTTCCAACCTTTGACCTGAAGAACAAAGGGATTTGAGAAAACACCTGGAGTTGAAATTGGTGAGGTGATATTTTGTCTAGTAAATTCAACACACAACACTGTAGTTTAAAATAACATTTCCATTTAGTTTACAATGATAAATGGGCCTCATACCCTTACGTCATAGCCCTCTACCCATGTACGTAAATGTTTTGACTTTAAGAGCCAGTATGGTCATTTCTTCTGTTTAAACACGCTATTTATGGGACAAATAGGACGCTAAGCAAACACAATTAGAAGAATATCGTCTATCTAACGCACGAATGTCGCACTTCCTGCCGTAATCCACAACGCAATGTCTTGAAAAACAGAATGGTGTAACCACTGAGAGCTTCAAACTACTCAGGCCTTTCCCTTGAAATAGGACTTTTTTAAAACAGCCTCACGCTGTTGTTACACAAAACACTCACTCCAATAACCTTAGCTTCAAACTTTGGCTGTGTCTTTGCCTCAAGCAGTCCCGACTGCTTAATGGCCTAAAACCATTCACGTAAAACGCCACAAAAGATAGTGATTGGCCTCTAGCCGACATGTACTAACAGACAAACGAATAGCATGCAGGGTTAAATAGAAAAAAAGAAATTGAACTCACCCTGCCTGTAACAAAGCAACGCCACGTGGTAATGCTACCAATATTTATCAATTTAGGCTTGTTTTAACTTAAATTGCACAGCTATTTTCAGGATCCGCTGGCCGCCATCAAACACACAGAACTAACATTGTCCTACATTAACTATTGAAGAATTCGATATAACAGGTTTCTCCATACCTAGTTGATTTGAGCTCTCTGTGTGCTGAACGGATGCCAGCGGGTCCAGCAAGCAGCCTGCTGTAGTCTCTCCCGGTTTTGCGAGATCCTGGGCTAGCTCGCCAATTGTTAAATATGTTCTTTATTCTCGCGTCCAGGAGAGAAGCTTTAAAATGAGACTAAATGGAGTCTCTGAAAAGATTCAAATGGGATACTTTAATTAAAAAAGGCGCGGTAGTGTTACAGACAGAATATTGTTCCGTCAGACAAACAGCTGTGATCTGGTTCTCCTGAGCAAGAAGACAGCGGATCTCTCCCCCGGCGCTGCTATATATATCCTCTGCTGGCTCCTCCCCGCCAGCCGGCTCACCTCGTCTCCAATGTCCGTTATTGCATTTAAACAGAGGATAGGTTCTTTTCACATTCAATATATGCTTAACACGCCGTTTCTCCTCATATTCTCTTTCATCACTTTTCATTTAACACATTCTAAACGCTGTAATCAATACTCTAAACAATACTTCTCGGCTCGTTTGGTTGCCGGTCATTCCGGATGTTGTCACATGCTACTCTCGTCTGTAAACAATAATGTATTCAAATAAACTGTACTTTCATTTAATATTCAACATGGTAGTATCTCGACATCTATCGTTGTAGTGTTAAATCAGTAGGTTCCGGTTTTCACCACACCAAGTCATTTCGCTCCTCAATTCACCTCTTTAGGAAATCGTATATTAGCCACATGCTACATGCTAACCGGAGATGTAGGATTTTCAGAATAAAAGCTAGTTAAGCTTTTAAGCTTGTGCACAAGAATTTCTGGTTTTTCAGTATAAAAGAGCGTTTAAACTGACGGTATGTTTAAGCTACATTATACCATCAAAACATTGATTTTAATTTCTAACAAAGTGGAGGCAAAAGTGACTGCACCCAAAACAATAAACCTGCTAGCTAACTAGCCTAAACTCAGTAACAGAATGTGGGCAACACGTTCTTCTCCACAGCCGCGCGACCTCTGAGCCAGACGTCACTTCCTCCTTTTCTATCCTATGGGTACAGCCGTACAGCCACTCCCCCTGAACCCTGTTTCCCTGCCAACCCCCCACTACTAAACACCTCACACACACACTACTGAAAATTAAGCCTCACACACACACTACTGAAATACTTTCACATTCACTACTGAACACCTCACACACACACACTACTGAAAATGAACCTCACAAACACGCAACTGAAAACATTTTACTGAAAGGTTCTTAGTAGGGAATGTGTTTCACCTGTGTGTGTGAGAGGGGGATTCTTGCTGTAACGGAAGTCATTGTAATGAAACGGAACTAACACAGAACAATGCTGCAGTGATACAGTGGCGATAATGCTCGTCTGGTTGCAAGTTAAAGAAGATGAAGAAGAACGAAACAGAAGGTTCAACTCAGCATGGATTTATAGAGATACGGCACCGCAGCCGTAGGCTGGACCCCGGGCCGAGCGGTCCACAAACTGAGACGGTCTGGTCTATGGAGGTGTTCTTGTTTACATCACCTGGCGCAGCTCGTGAGGTGGCCTAGCAACCCGCTAGCAACATGCACAGCTGCAATAAGCTAACTAAGCCGAAATTGAGCCAGAACCTTTCCTTTTTTTGTTTTACCATTTATTGAAGTGATTGATATTTCAGGCTGAGAGGACAATGGCCTGTTAAATATGGTTGATTAAGCTGTGTACTTCTAGCCGACAGTTATGTTAGCATTAGTTAGTTAACAGTAAGTAAATATAAGACTAACCTATGTACTCCAGCTAGCCGGCTAACCTACATGACTAACCTGTTGCTCCCGGTCTGCACGTTTTACGTTGCTTAAGGTAAGTGAACATGAAACTATTCAGCAAAACTTTCTATAATAATCTAAGATATTGAATTTTGGGATATTACTTGCATAAAAATCTATAAATGCCTTCAGGTTTCTAAAATACACAACATGTGGTCAATGCAACAGTGGATCCAGCAAAGTTTCACATTTTTGCATGATTTTAGTTATTGATTTGTTGCTGTTACTTAATTATACTTGTAATAAATTGAAGTCAAGCTTAGTTAGATGAAATGGTATCTAGTTAGTGCTCTTACCTGCGTGCCTCCTCCACAACCAGACTGTATTAAAACTCTTAATCACCAGTTATATCTACTTTAAACAATTAAAAAGTCAAAATCAACTACATTTATTGATATACCAATCTTTATTTTTTCGGGCCTCTTCTTCTTCTAAATTAAACTTTCCGACGTGAGATATTGAAATACAGTAATAGTTTTGTCTATTTAAAAAAGAATGAGCCACCCAACAGTTAACTTCATATTTCTTATTGTCTAAAGCATTTATTACACACGTTTTCCCCTCTCATATTCACATTGTGGATCAATTGAGACAGCGTGGTGTCCAGAGAGCTGCAGAGACTTTGGGAGAAACCTCAGTGTGAAGGATGGTCTGTGGGTTTGGCTGGAGAGGACTGGAGAGGCAGTTGGAGCGGTCTTTCTCTGGGAGGAGGACCAGGCCTGATGGAGGAAGACCAGGCCTGATGAAGAAACCCCCTAACTGCATCTGTGAGCCCATACTTGGCACAGCGGTCACAAACAAATGATGGTCCTGTTTGACTTTGTGTTCACAATAGTAGTTGCTTAGTGAATGTCCTGTATTGGTCTTTAATCTGATATCAGCTTTTCATTTTCTTCTTGCCCCTCTGAGAAAACGGTGAGGCAGTTGTGTCCTTCAGGTATGTCCTTTCCTAACAGAAATTACACGAAACATCAAACATATGACATTATTGCAGAGCAAGTGTGTTATTTATGAAAGAGGTTTGTTTATTTAGCGGCTGTAGAAATAATGTTTTTAGTTTTTTTTATGTGTTTTTTAAATTCATCACTTTGTACTACAAAGATAATCAGATTATGAATAAACAGTCTGCACTTAATCAACATTAAAATTAGTGTTAATTTCGTCAGCTATTTTTTTATTTAGTTTTAGTCTTAGTCCTGTGTTAAATTTCCTTTTTAGTCATATTTAGTCACCTTCATCCTGTTTTTATTTAGTCTTATTTTAGTCAACTAAAATAGTTACTATTTTAAAATAGTAACTATTTTAGTCAAGATTTAGTCGACTAAAAGTCTGAGAATTTTTGTCATATTTTAGTCAAAGAAACTCATTATTTTAGTCTACTTTTTGTCAATGAAAACTGTTGAGTCTTTTTTAGTCATCAGATTATATAGAACATTTCAGTCAAACTAGTCTAGCCAAAACCAACAATTTGTCATTTTAGTATATAAATAAATAAGATTATATCTTGTCCTTATTTGATGAAAAACACAGGTTGAATGATTAAGAATGCAGCTTTGCAGAGAGTATCTGGTCAGGTTTGTGGTGTTTTTACCACCTGTGTTCTGGCCACATTGCTTCCCTTCCCAGGGTATATGCAGAAATCCTGGGGTCAAATTTAATCCCTTTTAAGACCTTTTTTAAGACCCTTTCCATACATTTTAAGACCTCATCGCAACTTTGAGTTCTAACCGGTTACATTGGCGACACACTTTACCTCACATTGACTATATTGATTGTAAGATAGCACAACTAAACAGTGCAGACAGACCACTGAAGCCTTCTCTGCACATGAACTTCAACCTCTCTGTGAAGGTCAGGTTTAATGCAGTATAATGCTTTGTTGCTTCTGTACTCTGTGCTCTTTCATTCCAGTAAAACTCCTCAGAAAACATTAGAAACCAGTATTTGAACAATAAACAAAACAATTGACAAAACTTTGAACTATGAAATATATTAAACTTTGGTGAGCTTTAGCGGGGTAATGCCATATTGGGGCTCCCTCACAAATACCCAGGGGTTAAATTGGGCTGGGGCTGTCCGGGGCTAAGCCCTGGCACATAGGACGATGCTCTGACGTCATCACCCTCACACATTTGTCATATGTTTACAAAAAATGATATATGTTAAGACTTTTCTCGTTCTTAATATAGACTATATTAGGGTCAATATGTGTTTACTTTACTTTAAAATAGCAGATCTCTGTGACCGGATATAGTTTGGCTTAGACCCCGCCCCCGGCCCCCTTGAGGACGCATACGGTAAAACGCATACGCAAACGCAAAAAAGTCTTCCGTTCACACGCATTCAATTCATTAACGTGTCCGTTCACACTAGACCGCTGCAAACGCTGTAGTACATATGCCAGGCCTGTAAGTGGCGCTGCTGCCGCCACAAAATACACCAAAAGCAGCGAAGAAGACCCCGGAGCATGGTTGCCATGGTTGCCCTTCTGTTTATTCTCCGCGGTGGACGGCGTGTTCTCCTGCTGTATATCTCTCAGGTAGTCCATGATGAAAAACACCCACCTCTCCGCCTCTTCCAAGGAACGAGGGGACCGTGCGGCAGAGTTTCCATTAAAAAAAAAATCCGCCGGTCAACATGTCCGTTAAAGTTGAAATCTTCCGTACAAAATTCGAAAAGTGCCGATCAGAGGTCTTCTTTGTTAATTATTGAGCTTTAAAACAAATTGATAACGACTCTGTTCTCTGTATAATAATTTGTAATAAACGGTGCCTGTCTCTCTTTTCATCCCCCTCTTCTGACAGCCCAGCAGCAGCAGGAGACGTGGGGAGAGGGAGGCGGGCTATTTCATCGTTATCAGAAAATGATCATATAGGGCAGGGGTCGGCAACCTTTTTGATATGAAGTGCCATTTAAAAAAAACTATGTTATCAGCGTGCCAACAATTGGGGAAGCAGTGTGTGGACCTGTCAGCGCAACTTACATGATGCCGAATTTAACAAACACATTTAAATAATTGGTTTAAACGGCATAATAATAAGGACGATCGTCCGTTCTGTGATTCTCCAGAGCACTAGGGATGTGCATCTCCATCACTGAGGCCGATGCGATGCGCATCTCGATACGTTACCACGATACGATACATTAACGATACCTTTGAAACACCAGGCGATGCGATACGATACGATTCACCCCTGTTGCGATACAGTTCGACACGATTTGATTCAACATTATGCGATTCGGGGCGATACGATGCGATTCAACACGATGCAAAAATAATGATACTTCAATATGGTACGACAGAGGATTTTTGTTTTATTCCTTATATGCAGCAAATCATACATTAACAAAAAAGTGCTTTACATATTTGGTACTGCACATCCCATCATGCCGTTTATTTTTTTACCTTTAAAAGCTCTCCAGAGTACAATTGTATAACACCTCACAGTTAAACAATGTAAGGATGCATTGCTCATGATTAACAATGTGCAAATAACAGCTACCATAGAGCAATGCCCATACAGCTGCCAGCCTGATGTGCTTAACACTCAGAGGCTAACACACCAGTGAGCAGAACGCATTGGTTTCTATCTGAACAATAAAGACAACAAATAACCTTTCACAAACAGGTATTTCATAACTGCTTACAGTAAGGAAGACATTTAAATTATTATTGGCCGTCACAGGCTACTGTAAGCTAAACACCTCTCTCTGACAGAACACCTCACTGAGTGATTTAACTCATATGTCTCACTTTCAGGTTTCTCTTTTCAGCCGCAGACCCCATGTCGCCTCTTTATGTGCGTCGCTAAGTTCCTCGTACTACTTGTGTACTTTAAAGCGGCTCGGCATCGTTAACAATTTGCGAGTGATTTTTCAAGTTGACCGTCTGTAGTAATAGTGCCGCGCACATATACCATCAGGACGTTACTGATGGGGTGCGGCTGCGGAGTGATACTGTGTGTATGCAAGTCCGCATCTAGGACGGATCTATGTATCATGGCTGTAGACCTGTTAAGTAATAAAGATACCTCATACAAAGGTCTACGGATACCTTATTACTCTCCATGACCTGCGGTCAACTATATAGCATAAATGACTATTACACCGTCTTTCTTGAACAATCCGAAGTGTTGCCAAACGTTTGATTTGTAGGTATTTTTCGCTGCGCTGTGTTTCTCTTTCTCCTCAACTTCCGTGTGTGTTGATAACTGAGACTCTCGTTCTCCGTAGTGGCGAAGCAAATATCAAAGATCGTCTCTGCTGAACGTTGACAAGATAAGGGGATTTTATATGAATGAATCGGTTTTTTACCGATGCAAAGACGCTACCCAATCGATGCATCGCGAGTTCAACCCAAACTGTAGCCGATGTGCACTCTTTCAACCGGTGCACTCGCATCTTGAACGTTTATGCCGGTGCACCGATGCGAATCGGTGAATCTTAACATCTCTACAGAGCACACATGTTATGATATTAGAGAGAGAGAGAGAGAGAGAGAGAGAGAGAGAGAGAGAGGTGTGGCTTGTGCATGTGTGTGTGTTGATGGCAGAGCGAGAGTGAGGGAACGTGTGTATGTTTCTGGAAATGAAACGAGGCAACAGAAAAACTGAGGTCTGTGATGTATTTTGTGAAACAGAAGAACAACTAAATAAATGCAACGGCATCCCAAGAAGAGCTCGCCACTCTCCAGTCATTTAAGCTAAAGTGGGTTATTGAACCTGAAGCTTGTTGCTTCTGCCCTCCTCGACTACGGTCTGGGAGCCGACAGGAAAGTTCAACACACAGATGGCCAGTCCGCCCCTTTGTAGCATATTATTTCGATGAGAGATGAGCAGGTCGCCACTGGGCTTTCAACTAAAAAAAAAAACTGCGGCATTTGTACAGCTCCTTATGGGTAGTGCAATTAGTGAAGTGCTTTCCTCCGTGGTGAAACGAAACCACGGAGGAAAGTGGCAGAAAGTCACCTGGAGATAAAGAGAGCGGGGCTGCGTTGCGTGCATGGCTTCCTTCTGCAGGTAAAGGGGAGACGTGCTCTGGCGGTGGTCTCGTTCAGGATCCGAAAATACAATTTAAATATGTTGCACTTATTCCACTTATTCCTAGTGTGCCACTGGTTACGGTGCCAGGGGTTGCCGACCCCTGATATAGGGCTTACACACGGAGCCGTTGGACCCCCAGAGCGTTGCGTATATGGCGGTCTACCCACCTTGGGACCCCCCCACCACAGAGCGGAGCAAGGCAACGAAACTTAAAATAAGAAGCTGCATTTTACGGCGCGCTATGCATGGGGCCGCCTTGAGGGGGTTTCCCGACATGTCGTTTCAGTAAATTAAAGGGTGTTTCATGTTGTCGTTGCTGTGGGACTTCTTAATACCTTGGAAAATGCCGTTTAATACTTTTTAATAGCCTTAATTTTCGCTAAATTGATTTATCAACTTTTAATACTTTTTAAGACCCCGCGGACACCCTGCCTTCGGATGAAACAATGCATTCACTTTTTTTTCTACGCCTCATTGTAGCGAAAATAGGCCCATATATCACAGTTTCTTTCCATAGCCGTGGGAACATGTTTCAAATGGGGGGTGCTGTGGGGATGACACCAGGGCCGGTTTTGACCAATTTGCTGCCCTAGGCAAGATTTTAGGTGGCAATGAAAAACCTCTACAAAAGACTAATACACTACAAAAAGAGAAACGTATTGATATGGTGGACAGCTTATATAAAAAGGCTTCAAATGTATTTAGTATTGCATGAACATGTTGAATTGGGGGGTGGACTTCAGATCCTCTAAGGGGGTCCGGGGGTGTCCCCCCGGGAAGATTTTTTTAACATTTTAAAGTAAAATACTTCAATCTGGTGCACTTTGAGCGCCCAATTACTAGAGACTGATCTAGGGGATACAACTCTAAACACCCATGTGAAAAAGATCGGTTTATATGTGAACTTAACCAATAACCTACCATAGCCAATAACAAATAAATGTAGGCTAACTTGTTTTATTTTTGTGGTTCATTTATATCTTATTTTACCAGTTAACATTTATTTATGCATATTTTTAAATCTCTCCAGTTTTAAACAATATTTTTGGTTTACTGTCCTATAGTATACATTGGAATGATTTCAAACCTGTTTTTATTTATCCTAATAATTATAAAGGTGTCCCTTTGAAGTATTTGCTTACATAAATTGTGATCAAAACGTTTGAGACCCACTGAGATAACTTAGACTAAAGTGAACTATCTAAACCCTCAGAGTCCTTTACCTCACTGAGCCTCTCAGTCTGACAGGACAGAACTCTCTCTCCACATTATTGTAGAAACAGCTTCTTATATCCGTTAGCGCAGCAGAAGCTAACAACAATCCCCGCCGGTACATCTTGTGGAAGTGCAGATCCTCTGTCCTCCACCAGGGGGTGCTGCAGCACCCTCAGCACCCCTACTTCCCACGGCCCTGTTTCTTTCTCCCAAGCAGTGGTGGCTTTAGACTTTTTCGTTGTCAGTCATTTTGACGGACAGGATTGTAACATTTCCGTCATAATCCATTATTCCCCGTCGAGTGCACAATTTATCACTCACTCGCGCTGACGGGGGGGTATTCGGTTAGCGCGAGTGCGACCACTGCTCCCAAGCCCTGTTGTTGCCATTTTATTTTTTATTTTAAATAAGGTTAGTTAGACCATGAGTTAGACCTGAGTCTTCCTGACAGTTCACATTGTGCCGCTGCCCGTTGTAATTCAAATGTACCGCCGCGCGCAGCACAGAGACACACACCTGCTGCCCTGCCGCAGCACCGGAAATAGAACTGCTGGGAGAAAAACTGACTATCAGAAATGTAACGTTATCTTTGATAATATTTCGTCTCCTCATTTTTCGTCAACGAAAGTAAAGTGAGATTTTGGTATAGTTTTTATTTAGTAAACTACATTTTCATCTCGTCACTTTTTGTCAACGATATTGCATGATGATTTCGTTGCAGTTATTGTTCACTGCCGTCGGTGCCGTCTCGTCATCGTCTCGTTTTCGTCATGGAAAAAAAGGTCGTTGACGAACATATTTCGTCATAGTTTTAGTCAACGAAATTAACACTAATTAAAATATCTTATTATTAAATAATATTCAACTCGGTTATCTCACTGCAAGAACCACTTTTACCACGTCTTTTACGGACAATATGTAGAGACAAATGGTAGTAATTCTCACAATGTAAAATAATAATTGCCTTAAATACATCGAAATGTGAAAGCTGATTATAGTTGTTTCTCAATTCTTTGTACAGTATGAAAGGAATCTTTGTACCTTTGAGTCCATGCTGAAGTTCACTGATGTTAGGAATAGGTCTGTCTCTCGTGGTCAGCATCCTCTGGTTTGTCTGCATCACTGCATCACCTGGACACTTTAAACCAGGGGTCACCAACCTTTTTGTCACCAAGGGCTACTTCAAGGGTACTGAGTAATACGAAGGGCTACTTGTTTGATACAAACTTCCTGAATAACATAATTGCACGGTTCACCTTTAATGATAATATTATTATTAATAATAATCAGAATACATATTAATTTACTGTATGTGAAGGACTGTCTGATCACATGTTAATGTTAATTATTCCTCACAATAATTATTAACAATGATTTACCATTGCTATAGCAACCCCATTGTTTTGTTATGAAAATGTATCTATATTTATACACATTCTTGCGAGATCTATCAGGGGTCGTTGTAATGCTGCGTTCACACCGGACGCGACTTCGCTCTAATCGCTCGAGTTTCACCGCTGCCGCCAGCTGTGTTTACTCGCATCTTTCAAACAAGACGCGCTGGCTCGGGAGCTACAACCAGTAGTCGAGTTGAGGGGGGATGGGGGGGATGGCATCCCCCTTAGGTATTAAAATGGTCAAAACCATCCCCCTTATGAAACGGCCATCCCCCCTTCCCATCCCCTGTTATTTGATCAATTAATGTGGAAATATTGCCAATGTTTAATTTTCAACATTCTACATTTTATATGTGCACGTCACGTGCCCCTCGTCCACATTATTTTAGCCGCTAAAATACTGTTGACGAGGGGCTCGTGCACATATCACGATCACGAAATTGATGTTAAGTCAGTCAGCGTCAACGATAGCAGCGCAGCCTGTGCAAGCATCATGGCCAGTAAGCGACAAGGACAGCTTGACCTGAGGGACTACTTCGGCTTTAAGAGGACAAAAAGTACCACTGAAGGTAAGTCAAGAATACTTTTGATATGTCACCAAATGTGTAATCTCTGGACAGAGGCGATAACAACAGAGTTATAGTTTGGGAGCTTACGTTTTTTTTCTTGTTAACTAGCCTAACGCCAGGCAGCTAGTACTAGCTGCTATAGTAACCAACGTCAGGTTAGACCTTTCTTATATTCACAAAGTTAATGTCAGATTTGATTTCTTTTTCACATGGAATATCTCGCAGGGTTTCCCACAGCTCTTTACTGCTTAGGCGACCGCATAAGCAACACACTTAACTAGACTAGACATGTTCAGTCGGGGGAAAAAATTAAATGTAATTTAGGATGAGGCAGAGCAAGCTAGTGTACAAGCAGAGACGACAGGGGCAGAAGAACACAGAGAAGAACAGGTGTCGTTGACGGTTCCTGAAACAGCCGGTGAAGTTCAGTTAAGGATGGTAGATAGTCCAAGTTTGGGATTCTTCAGTATGAAAACTGGTTCCGAAAGAACCCATTTGAATTAAGGTTCCTGGAGGATCTTTAGGCTGATTTTGTGTATCAATTCGATGATCATGTATCCACTAGTGATTTAAGCACTTTGTTTGATAAGCTTTCCATTCATTTTAGTGAGATCATATAATATAAATTAAGTGTGAAAATTGCACCTTTAGTCAATGTGAGCGACCAAAATGTATTACTTAAAAAGCTTTAAATGTGATGCATGCCTCCGAATCGTGTGATAGCGGCTTCTGGTGGTTGAATGTCATCGCTCTTATTTTATATGAAAAAAAAACACAACTTGACAGTAGGCCTACTTCACTGTCTGCTCATTCTAACAAAACCATAATGCCGTTGTTTTCTTCATATAGAGGATAATCATGGCGAGGAAGCAGGAAGGAGAGCAGAGGAGACTAGAGCTGGAGAAGGAACAGGTTTGATATTTCTAAATAGACACTTTTCTTTTTCGAAGAGGGGGAAATGTAGCTAATCCTACCAAGGGGGGGTTTTAACAGATTTTATGTTTTTGTGGTAGAAAAAAGAAGAGAGGAGGAGGCAGAAGCCTAGAGCTGCAGAAGGAACAGGTTTGATAATTCTAAATAGACACTTTTCTTTTTCGAAGAGGGGAAATGTATCTTACCAAGTGGGGTTTTAACATAGATTTTATGTTTTTGTGGTAGAAAAAAGAAGAGAGGAGGAGGCAGAAGCAGAGGAGCCTAGAGCTGCAGGAACAGGTTTGATCATTCTAAATAGACACTTTTCTTTTTCGAAGAGGGGAAATGTATCTTACCAAGTGGGGTTTTAACATAGATTTTATGTTTTTGTGGTATAAAAAAGAAGAGAGGAGGAGGCAGAAGCAGGGCGAGATAGTGTCGATGATTCTGACCAAAATAACCAGGGAGATAATGAGCAAGATATCCCTGAATGCTGGACATCTACCAAGTTCAGGGAGAAAAAAAAGTATTATCCATGGCTAATATGTCAAAGCAAAAAACTTGGCTGCCTAACCTGCCAGAAAATGAAAGTGGTTGGGCCAAGTACAGGTGGGAGCAGCCAGTTGCATATTGCTGAGGAGTGGTCCAACGTTAAGGTTACAGCCTATGGTACAAACCGAGCAGCACAGCTGCAGTCTCTTCGTAAGAAAATACACAAGCATAAAATGTCAGACTATCACCAAGCAGCTGAGAAAACCATGGAAAAAGCAAAAGAAAAGACATTGGAAACATTGACTTCTGAAATGCAAAGGGATCACTTCTTAACTACTGATAGGGTATTTCGTACAGTTTACAAGATTGTGAAATCTGGAAGGCCTTTCACAGATCTACCGTCCGATATTGATCTGCAAGTCTTGAATGGACTAGACATGGGAAGAACTTTACATTCAGACTATTCCTGTGCAACAATCAGCCAACACATAGCAAATGAAATGCGAAAGAGAGTAGTTGGAAAGGTCCTTCAAAGTGGAACAAAACTTTCTGTTATGATAGATGAAGCTACAACTGACAGTAAAAAATCAGTATTGATCATTTATATTAGAGCGAGCTTAGGGATGAGTGAAGAGCCCCTAACATTCTTCTTGGATCTAGTTGAGCTTTCTGCTACCAATGCAGGTGAAATCTATCAAGCTCTAATGAAAAATCTGTCACATCATGGCTTCTCTGAAGCTATTCTGAGTGAACGCTTTGTTTGCTTTGCATCAGATGGAGCTTCTGTAATGCTTTGAGGTAAAGCAGGTGTTGCAACCAAAATCGTAGAAAAGTTTCCAAACGTAATGGTGTGGCACTGCATGAACCACCGTCTTGAGCTGAGTGTTGGAGATGCTGTTGAAGAAACTGTAGGGATGAATGACTTCCAGTTTTTCTTTGACAAAGTGTACAGTCTCTATCATGCATCGGCCAAAAACCGCCGTGAGCTCACTGAATGTTGTGAGGAACTTGCTTTACAGTGTCTGAACATAGGGAGAATTCTCAGCACTAGATGGGTGGCATCCAGTTACAGGACCATTAAAGCTGTATGGCAGCAGTACCCTGCAATCCACAAGCACTTTTCCAATGCCTCAGTTGATCCTAAAAGAAGTTCAACAGAGAAATGCATGTTCAGTGGTTTAATAGATCGCCTTTCTAATGTCACCTTTGTGCACAATCTTGGAATCATGTATGATGCTTTAGAAGAGTTGTCTGAATTCTCTCTCTCTCTTCAAGACAGAAACATGACGCTCCCCAAGGCTGTAGCAATACTCAGTCGGCAGGTCCGTGTGTTGAAGTCCATGGCAGAGCAGCCTGGACCAGCGGCAGAAGTGGCTCAGACTGCAATCGGTTTGAAGCTATTCAAAGGGGTGCCACTAACAAATAATTTAAGACACAGCAGAGAAATAAACCACCAACATTTTTTTCATGCTTTGGCTGCTAAAATTGAGACAAGAATGGGATCACTGCCTGGAAAACAGAGAAGCAAAGAAGAGTACCAGAGCTTTCTTGACAATGTCAAAGTGCTGCAGCCATCAAACTGGCCAGATGTGTGTGGTGTTCGTTATGCCGAAAAGGAAATACAGGAACTCTGCTCCTTTTTCAAGCTTGATGATGGCAGACAAATTCAGAGAGGAATGAGGGAATATGTTGATATGGTGAAACTCAAAACTGTTGATGAAATGACACCACAAGCACCAGAAGAGCTAAAACCCCTCCTTCAAGCAGTGAACACACTGGTCATCTCCACAGCTGAGTGTGAGCGTGGGTTCAGTCAGATGAACATTTTAACCACAACTAGAAGCACGCTAGAGGTAAAAAGTATGTCAGCCTTGCTTTTCATCAAGTGTGTTGGCCCTCCACTACAAATGTTCAAACCAGAAGTTTATGTCAAGTCTTGGCTTCAAAGTCATAGCTTGGCTAATGATCTGAGAGCAAGAGCCCGGAAAGTTGTCATTAAAAAACATGATTATGAAACTCTTTGGAAGATCCTATGAGATACTACAGTATAGGGGAGAATTGGGTTGGTAGCCATTGAATAAAACTGTTTATTTGTATTTGTATATCATATTATATGTATTATTTTCAGATTTTGTAAATAGTATATTTGTTTAATCCATGTTCTTGCACTTGAATTAAAATGGACTTGACTATAGAGGATTCATGTTCAATGTTTTGTGAGGTTTTGTTTCAACATTTAATGGATGAATTCCCAGTAGATTTATAGGTATTGTGAGTGTGAAGTTGAAGTTGAAGTTGCACTTGCACCCGGTGGGAAAATGTGTCCTCTGCATTTACCCTAACTATGTAGGAGCAGTGGTAGCCATGGGACCAACTCTAATTCTGAGGTGCCTTGGTCAAGATCAATGACAGGAGTATCTGACACGTAATATATCCATAGCATGCAAGTTGTTTTACAGTAATAGAATATAATAATTATCTTTGTGCTTAAACACTAATCAAAAGGGTACAACGTTGGTCTCCCACCAAATGCGCTGTCATCAGATCAAATTAAGGGCCCTTAAGGCAGTCAGCACCAATCAACTACCCTGAATTGCAGGTTATTTTTTGTTTTTAATCTCCGGGGGGGGGGGCATGCAGATCCACCATCCCCCCTGGCTTTTTTTTTACAACTTGACCACTGGCTACAACTACAACAAAATGAACACATTTTACCGTGATTAAATTGTAATACACGTTTCTAAATGATGCCGAAGTAACCGGTTAGTAAAAACCATGAATTAATGCTTGACAAGACTGCAGACAAGACGGCAGGCGAAAAACCTTTTTAAAATGCTTGTTTTCTGAATGGAGATTGGGTCGACCAGGCTAAGCTAACGTTGTATATGCTCATTCCACACTCATAACAACGGCCTACAGACATAAATAAACCAGCGACTGTATTCGCCATGACACAGACAGTCTGTGGTTTGTACTTGTTTAACTTTTGTCCAGTTTCTGAAAAGATATGAGGAGCTGTGATCTCTGTTTGCTAACTGCTAACAGCTAACTGCTGCTGTTTCTGGTTGAACGTCAGTGGCAGGCTGAGATCCTCTTCTTCTTCTTCTTCTCTTGCTTTTGGCGGATTGCAAACAACTTAAAAGGTGCATACCGCCACCTACTGTACATGACTATGCATCATCACATCATTCCAACTCATTAACCTATGTTCTAATAAAAATAAAAATAAAAATAAATTAATAAAACCATTAAATAAATAAAACAAAACAAAACAAATCTATATTCTTTCCCGACCTAATGTTAAATTCTTTTTCCTACCCCAGTTTCACTCAAAAATTTAAAAAGTGCCTTTCTGGTAGCTTTTACTCCCTCTCCTTTTGTTCCCAAAACACCAACCAAACTCCACTCCCTCTCTGCCTCTAAGACTTTAGCCTTTAATTGTTCTCTTTCCGCTTTATAGATGTCACAATTTAACAATATATGTTCTACATCTTCTTTTACTGCACAGTTCCCACACTTGTTACTGTCACTTTTCCCCATGATATACAGCGTACTATTCAAAGCCGTGTGATTTATTCGGAGTCTAGCCATCATGATTTCCTCCCTTCTGTTTCTTTCTTTATGAATATTAATTGTAATTGTATTTTGTACTTTGTGATAGTCCTTGCCATTCTGGTCTTTCTCCCACCTTTTCTGCCAGATCTCCATCCCTTTCTTCTTAATGACTGCTTTTCCTTCTCCTTTACCAAGTTGAACTGGTAATGTTATTTGCTTTTGTAGTGCACTTTTTGCTAATCTATCAGCACACTCGTTCCCTTTCACCCCCTCATGTGCAGGCACCCAGCAGAACTGCAGATCTATGCCGCTTCTGTGCAGTCTTAACAGGCTATGATTCAGTTCTATGAGAATGTCTTCTCTAGTAGTTGTTGTTGATTGTATGCTTTGTAATATGGACAATGAATCTGTACATATAACCACCCTATCTGGTCTGACCTCTTCAACCCACTGCAATCCTATTATTACAGCAAGCATTTCTGCTGTATACACTGATAATTGATCAGATGTTCTTTTTAAAATAGATATTTTAAAGTCTGGGATGTATATGCCAACTCCAACACGCTCTTCCTTGTTCTTAGAGCCATCTGTATAAATGTGTAGGTAATTGTAGTACTTTTCGTTCAGATACATACTTGTTTTAATTCCCACTTCATTTATTTGCCACTCTTTTTTCCTTTCTATGATATTCATATCTATGTTAGCTTCTGGGAACAGCCATGGGGGAACACTGCTAAATGGAGTTGCTTTGGCAAACGTGATATTCTCCACTCCATATGCCCTCGTTCTTTCCTTACTCGTCCAGCCAAACCCACGTCCCTGGAATTTTGCATATTCCCAGCAATCCTGTAATATTCTGTTTGAAATATTTTCTTCTCCACTACCTTGTAGTCTGACCCAGTATGACAGAGCAAGTTTCTCTCTTCTGATCTCCAGAGGTGTCTCTCCTGCTTCTATCAGAACTGCATTAATAGGGGATGACTTTATTGCTCCAATACACAGCCGCAATGCTTTATATTGTATTCTGTCAATTTTTAAAAGCGATGTTTTTGCTGCTGCTCCATATACTATACAACCGTAATCTATTGTGGACCTCATAATTGATCTGTAAATGTCTATTAATGCTTGTTTATCTGCGCCCCAGTTGCATCCAGCTACAGCTCGCAATAAATGTAATACTTTTTTGCATTTTGTTTCCACTTGATTAATATGCATTTTCCATGTGTATTTGCTATCAAACCACAGTCCTAGGTATTTGAACTCATTCACCTTTGTCATTGGACGCTCATATAGTGTTAGCTGTTGGCCATCAATCTTGCGTTTGTTTGTAAATACCATGTAGCATGACTTGCTTTCTGACATTTTGAATCCCCAGTTATATGGGCTGAGATCCTCACCACTGCTTTGTTTGTGTGTGTGTGTGTGTGTGTGTGTGTGTGTGTGTGTGTGTGTGTGTGTGTGTGTGTGTGTGTGTGTGTGTGTGTGTGTGTGTGTGTGTGTGTGTGTGTGTGTGTGTGTGTGTGTGTGTGTGTGTGTGTGTGTGTGTGTGTGTGTGTGTGTGTGTGTGTGTGAGTGTGTGTGTGTGTGTGTGTGTGTGTGTGAGTGAGTGAGTGTGTTTGCGGTGTGGTGATGAGGCCCATGATCGTAGCTGCTCATGCTAGCTTGTCTCAGCTAAAGGTGGAACGGAGATTTGGTGCGTGGAGTTCAACTCTGAACCTATCTGAGTTCAATTTCACGCACCAAATCTCCATTTCACTTACATATGTACATACAAAATGTGTGCTTTTAAAATGTTATATTCAATATTGTCATTTTAAAAATAAAAATGTATTCAATAATTTTTTTAGACGGAGCTCCATGGTGACTTGTGCTATTTTTAGAACATGCACGCGGTCGACCAATTTCCCCCCTGCGGGCGACTTGGTGCCCGCGGGCACCGCGTTGGCTACCCCTGCTTTAAACAAACAGAGATATCAAATATAACATATATATATATGTAAAGTAACAATGTGTTGGTCACAGACTTTTTTTACACAAATGTCATGTGATAATATGGAAGCCCATTTCCGCCACTTGAACAAAATAAAATCCCCATGAAAAGGCATAATGATGAGATAAAAAAGTCGAAATAATGAGATAAAAAGTCACAATTATGAGATAAAAAGTCGAATTAATGAGATAAAAAGTCATAATTATGAGATAAAAAGTCGAAATAATGAGATAAAAAGTCATGAGAGATAAGAAGTGCGCATGCGCTGCAGTGGCGCTGTCTTCAAAGGTCCCTTCATCACCTTGCTGCTCTCCACCATGCAAACGGCATCTAGTCCTAAATAAGGTGTAACTACTCTGGTCTTGAAAGAACATTACAGTACGCATCGAACCGATGTCCACAATCACGTTTATTCTCTTCTTTGCACAATCATGAAACACAGTGAAAACGTGTTTGCCTAGTAGACCAGCAATAGAATTACGTTATCACATCGTTGACACTTTTACCGCACCCAAACACAATATAAACATCCGGGGCAAGAGGTCACATGACTTCCGGAAAGACAACTCTTATCATTTTTACAAAATAAAACCACACAACAAGTAAGCCCAGATCAGAGGCATCTCTTCGACGAGAGCAGAGGATGGAGCTCAAGGAAGACCAACAAAGACAATCAGAATGTGCAGAGGCTTTGTTGGATCTACTGCAGACAACCGAGAGCCCAGAACCGACGCAACCCCCGTCTGACAGCCCACAACCAGAGGACACCAGTGGGATATTAAATTACCAACAAGGTAAATTAACCACCAGCATTATTATTAAATATTACAAATGTGATTGTCAGAAAATCAGTGCAAACTTTGAATTAGGTTTAGGTTTAGAAAATAGAGTACTGACTTGAGAATCTGCAATAATTGGAACAGAGAACTTGCATGTGTGTAAAAAGGTTGTCAAAAAGATAACTTCACAACAATTCACATTCATATTTGACTATTTTAAATAACTAATTATACTTGCTACTGCTATATTGTATGCAGATGCAGGATGCCAGACTGATTTAACGATGGAGGACATCAAGAGGATGGAGGATGTTCTGAGACAGAACACAACAGAGCTGGGAGATCTTCGGACAAAGGCACTGGATACAAAGTTCAACCAGGAGTCCTTTGAGAACAACGAAGAGAAGACAAAGTTTTACACCGGGCTCCCCAACTTCTTAGTTTTACTTCAGGTTTTTCAACTGTGCGAGCCCTACATCACCTGTGGCCCTATGTCTGTGCTCTCCAAATTTGAACAGTTCATTTTAGTTTTGCTGATGCTGAGACTAAATCTCTGTCTGAAAGATTTGGCTTTCAGGTTCAACATCTCTCTCTCCACTGCTTCTAGAATTTGGCATAAGTTAATTGACATACTTCATGAGAGTACAGAATTTATAATTGAGTGGCCAGAGCGACATGTACTTCAAGCTACAATGCCAATGGGATTCAGACAGGCATTTGGATGTAGAGTTGCTGTGATTGTTGACTGTTTTGAAGTTTTTATTGAGAGGCCCTCTAATTTACTAGCTAGAGCACAAACATGGTCCAACTACAAGCATCACCATACTGTTACATTTCTGATTGGTGTTGCTCCCCAAGACTATGTCACTTACATATCTTGTGCCTGGGGAGGAAGAGTTAGTGATAAACAGATCACAATACAGAGTGGGCTCCTAAAAAACCTGTTACCTGGAGAAATTGTCCTAGCAGACCGTGGGTTCGATATTGGCGATAGTGTGGGATTTTACTGTGCTTCACTAAAGATGCCTGCATTCACCAGGGGGAAAAGTCAGCTGTCAGCATACCAGGTGGAAGAGACAAGAAAAATAGCTAAAGTGCGTATTCATGTCGAAAGAGTCATAGGATTAGTCAGAAGAAAATATCAGATTCTGCAAAGCAGAGCTGTCAATCAATCAATCAATCAATGTTTATTTATATAGCCCAATATCACAAATGTTACATTTGTCTCAGTGGACTTCACAGTTTGTACAGAATATCAGTATGACAATACGACACCCTCTGTCCTTAGACCCTCACATCGTACAAGGAAAAACTTCCAGAGAAAACCCCACAGTTTAAAGGGAAAAATGGGAGAAACCTCAGGGAGAGCAACAGAGGAGGGATCCCTCTCCCAGGACGGACAGACGTGCAATAGATGCCGTGTGTAAATTGAAAAGATAATACATTTGCAACATAGGTAGTCCAAATGTTTTGAAATGCATGTGTGTATAATAAGAAGATGAATCCACGAGGATATCCATCCAGGACTTATGATCCAGGACCGCAGCCACGACTCAAGATCCAGGACTCGCAATCCATGACACAGGACCGCAGGATCATCCATGACTCCGGATCCCGGCGTATATAGACACCAAAAAGAAAGAAATTTGGGGAAGCTGGGTTAATCGGAACATGAGAGTACACAGGTATAGACAGAGAGAAGGAAGAAGTAAGATGTCCCCCGACAAACTAAGCCTATATCAGCAAAACTAGGGGCTGAATCTAATCAGCCCTAACTATAAGCTTTATCAAAAAGGAAAGTCTTAAGCGCACTCTTAAAAACGGATAGGGTGTCTGCCGTCCGAACACAAACTGGAAGCTGATTCCACAAAAGTGGAGCTTGATAAGAAAAGGCTCTGGCTCCCATTGTACTTTTAGAGACTCTAGGAACAACCAACAACCCTGCATTCTTGGAACGCAATGCCCTAGTAGGACAATAGGGTATAATGAGTTCTTTAAGGTAAGATGGCGCCTGCCCATTAAGGGCTTTGTAGGCGAGAAGAAGAATTTTAAATTCTATCCTGTGTTCTATAGGGAGCCAGTGTAAGGCAGCCAGAACAGGAGTAATGTGGTCCCTTTTCCTAACTCTGGTTAGTACACGAGCTGCAGCATTTTGAATCAGCTGAAGCGACTTGACTGACTTCTTGGTACACCCTGATAATAAGGAGTTACAATAATCCAGCCTTGAAGTAACAAATGCATGGACTAGTTTCTCTGCATCGTTTTGAGGCAAGATATGCCTGATTTTTGCAATGTTACGTAGATGGAAGTAGGCGGTCCTTGAAATTGATTTTATGTGGGCGTTAAAGGATAAATCCTGATCAAATATAACACCAAGATTCCTTACAGTCTCACTGGAGGCCAAATTAATGCCATCCATAGTTAATATATCTTTAGATAATTTGTTTCGTAGATTCTTCGGGCCAAGTACAATAACTTCAGTTTTGGTCGTGTTTAACATCAAAAAATTTAAGGTCATCCACGTTTTTAAGTCCTTGAGGCAGTCTTGAATTTTATTTAGATGATTAATTTCATCAGGCTTGATTGATAAATATAGTTGAGTATCATCCGCATAACAATGAAAGTTTACAGAATGATTCCTTATAATATTGCCTAACGGAAGCATATATAGGGTGAACAAAATAGGTCCAAGCACTGAGCCCTGTGGCACTCCATGGCTAACTTTGGTTTGCATGGAAGATTCATCGTTGACACGTACAAACTGAGAGCGTTCAGATAGATAAGACCTAAACCAGCCTAAAGCAGTTCCCTGTATGCCAACTAAGTGCTCTAGTCTTTGCAATAGGATATCATGGTCGATAGTATCAAATGCAGCACTAAGATCGAGTAAGACAAGAATAGAGACAAGTCCCTTGTCAGAGGCTATTAGAATGTCATTTGTGACTTTAACCAGAGCTGTCTCTGTGCTATGTTGTGTTCTAAAGCCAGACTGAAAATCTTCAAATAAATCATAGTTTCTTAAGTAATCACACAGCTGTTTTGCGACTGCTTTCTCAAGAATTTTTGAGAGGAACGGAAGATTAGAAATAGGTCTATAGTTGGCTAAAACCTCTGGATCGAGGTTGTGCTTTTTAAGAAGCGGTTTTATCACTGCTACTTTGAATGATTTTGGAACATAGCCTGATAATAAAGACATATTCATAATATTTAATAAAGAAGTGCTAATTAATGGAAAAACTTCTTTTAACAGCTTAGTTGGAATCGGGTCTAAGATACACGTTGATGGTTTAGAAGAGAGAATCATTGAATTTAATTGTTCAAGGTTTATGGCTGAAAAGCATTCTAGTTTACTATCTAGTGTAATATTATTAGAACTTACGTTTCCGGGAGCTGTTGATAACACTATACTGGTCAAAGGCAAGAGGTCATTGATTTTGTTTCTAAGAGTAACAATTTTATCGTTAAAAAAGCACATAAAATCATTACTACTGAGTGCTATGGGAATAGAAGGCTCAGTCGAGCTGTGGCTCTCTGTCAGCCTGGCTACAGTGCTGAAAAGAAATCTTGCATTATTCTTATTCTCATCTATTAATGAAGAGTAGTATGCTGCTCTCGCTTTACGCAGTGCTTTCTTATATTCATTGAGAGTAATATGCCAAATTAAACGAGATTCTTCAAGTTTAGTGGAACGCCATATCCTTTCAAGTTGTCTCGACTTTTGCTTTATTTTGCGGGTTTCGGCATTATGCCATGGAGCTAATCTATGTTGTTTTATTTTCTTCTTTTTCAAAGGAGCAACAGAGTCTAATTTTATTCGCAGCGCATCTGTAGCACTATCAACAACATGATCAATTTGGGGTGGTGTACATTTTGTATAAGTTTCCTCCCCTACATGCAGACATGCTATCGAGTTAAGTATTGGTGGAATCTCTTCCTTAAATTTGGCTATAGCACTAACAGATAGGTTTCTGCTGCAGGAGCTTTTGGCTAATGCTTTGTAGTCTAGTAACAGTACTTCAAAAGTTACTAAGAAATGGTCGGATAAAGCAGGATTATGCGGTTCGACTAATAGTTGCTCAATTTCAATACCATAAGTCAGAACAAGGTCAAGAGTGTGATTATAGCAGTGGGTTGGTTTATTTACACTCTGACAGAAACCAACAGAATCTAATATAGAGTTAAATGCAACAGTAAGGCTATTTTTATCATCGTCAACATGAATATTAAAGTCACCTACGATAATTACTTTATCTGTTTTAAGTACCAAAGCTGATAAAAACTCAGAGAATTCTGATAAGAATTCTGAATAAGGACCTGGTGCACGGTACACTGTAACAAATAAGATTGGCTGCAAAGTTTTCCAGGTCGGATGCGTAAGACTGAAAATGAGGCTTTCAAAGGAGGTATAATTTAATTTTTGTTTAGTATTGATAAGTAAACTTGAGTCAAAGATTGCTGCAACTCCACCTCCTCGGCCCGTGCCTCGGGCAATATGAGTATTGATATGGCTGGGTGGAGTGGCCTCATTTATGCTGACATATTCTTCATGTCTCAACCAAGTTTCAGTGAGACAGCATATATCAATATTATAATCTGATATTAAATCATTTACCAGTATTGCTTTAGATGCTAGAGATCTTATGTTTAAGAGACCACATTTAATCTTCCTGTTTTGTTGCACTGTAGTAGTTGTTACATTTACTTTTATTAGGTTATTATGTATGACACCTCTATTAGGTTTTACCTTAAATTGTCCTTGGGCAGACACACACACCGTTAATATTGGGTATTTTATTGGGGTCGGGATTCCTATGGATGACTGCCTAGGAGAGAGCGCAGAGAAGCGTGTAAGACTGCGACTCTGCCTCCTGGTCTCAACTCCAGTTTGTCATGGATTAAGTCCACAGAGCCCTGAAATGTTTGCCGAAATGAGATTTGCACCTTCCAAAGTAGGATGAATGCCGTCTCTCTTAATCAGACCAGGTTTTCCCCACAAGGCTGTCCAATTATTCACGAAGCCCACATTGTTTGCTGGGCACCACCAAGACAACCAGCGCTGAAATGATGACATGCGGCTATACATGTTATCATTGATCAGATTGGGGAGGGGACCAGAGAAGATTACGGTGTCCGACATTGTTTTAGCATAACTACACACCGACGCCACATTAAGTTTGGTGCATTCTGATTGGCGTAAACGAACATCATTACCACCGACGTGAATAACAATCCTACTGTATTTACGTTTATTTTTAGCCAGCAGTTTAAGATGCGCCTCAACGTCGCCCGCTCTGGCCCCCGGAATGCATGTGACTGTGGAGGCATCGGTCTCTAAATTCACGTGTCTCATAATAGAGCTACCAATAACCAGAGTTGGCTTCTCAGCGGGTGTCTCGCTGAGTGGGGAATATCTGTTAGATACGTGAACGGGTTGGTGGGGACCTGCGGGTTTCGCGTTATGCCCCTTCTGAACAGTCACCCATTCTCCCTGCTGCTCGGGAGTTGCCGGGGGACGGCTAAGAGGAGCTACCTTTTGCCGGTCCGCACCGGCTAACATGGGCTTTACTGTAGCTGAGTTATTGTCTAAGATGCGGAGCCGGGCTTCTATGGCTATGATTCCCGCCTCCAACCTAACAACTATACTACATTTAACACATGTATCGGTACCAGTAAAGGAGGTAGGGGAGTAACCAAACATGAGACAGTTAGAGCAGGAAATAGCACCCGAGGGTGGGGAAAGAGCCATGGCTAGCTATCAAGCTAAAGTAGCTACCGTTAGCAAACCCGAAAAGAGTGTAGGCAACTGTGGAGTTACAGTCGCTAAGAGAAGGAGAGTTTGTGAGTGCTTAAGCTGTAGTAACGTGTGATTACAACGTCAGGCAGTTGCCGTGATCAAGAGTTTTAAAACGATCGATTAAGTTAAGATAACAAGCTATCAGCAACAGAACAGGCACACGGGATACCCGGAGATGACAACAACAACCGGAAGTTACAACATGCTTACCGCAATAGTGGTCCGTGTAGCTGTGACCATAGAGCACATGCTAACAAAACCAGGTGAGGCACTAGCATTAATTGACAAGATTGGGGTTATTTGCTGTGCCTTGTCTAATCTGTCAGTGTCTGTCGTCCCATTGGAGTAAAGTCATGTAGCTGTAGTCTTGTAAATAAGAAACCATGTATTATTCAGTATCATTTAATCTTTTCAGTAAACATCTTTTTGTGTTCAAACATCTTGTGTTCAAGTCTTTTCAGTAAACATCTTTTTGTGTGTTGTAAATTGTGTAGCCCTAATCAATATACAACTTTCATCTACATTCAGGCTTAATTCATTCAACAATATTCTAGAGATGACAATTGGTCTGGTGACGCTCCCATGTATGGCCATTGAGGGTTATTGTAAATAAGAAACCATGTATTATTCACTCTTCTTAGTATCATTTAATCTTTTCAGTAAACATATTTTTTACAATAGCAATATATCACACAGCCCTACTTTCTCTAGTGAGTGTGGTCAGTGAATATGAAGGTACTGTAATGCAGGTTAAAGAGCTGCCACTGTGCAAATAATAATGCAACAAGGAGAGAACGACAACTTCCGCTCACAACAAAGTCTTCTGTCACCATGGGGCAGCCAATCAGATCCAAGGAACAGATGAATGGTTCGGAGGTTTTTGGATCTATTCCGGCGATCACAGGCTCGATGTAGTATGGCCCAAACCTGATGCATGACATATTTACTATTTATGCAGGTATTTGTGCCTACTGTAAGCAGCTTAAATGTGGACATGGGTCTATATTAAGTTCAGTGCACTCACCTCTTCTTGTACAACAGGTTGGACACCATGCTCATGAAGGTCTTGGGTTTGATCTGGCGACCCTCCTTCAGCTCGTACAGGTTCAGTCTGAATTTAAGCCTCTGGCATCTACACACAAGGCAAAAACGTCCATCAATCCTCAGATATTTACATTGAATTCAGTCATCACAAATCTAACTTATTTCAAAGCTATGGATAGCAGAATTTCTAATAACGTTTTCTCCCCTATTTATTAGAATGCATAGTAATAATATTCAACTAAAACACTTTTGTTGTTGGTATAAACATTATAGGTGTAGTATTGTACTTGAAACTCCAGGCTTTCTCTAAATGAGAAGTCTTACTTCGTCTAGATCTGAGAGTTGTAGCTTTATAGAGTTGTAAATCAATCCTGTCATCATAGTACCCTGGTGTTCACAACTGTTTAGTCACTTTGAGAGAACAAGGTGGAGGTCTACACACTCACACTGTCTGAACATCAGTGGCCAGTCCTGCCAGCCCAATATACAGCTTATCTCCCATGGGGAAGATCTTCTGTAAGTCTGTGGTGACCATCTGAGCCTGGATGCCAAACCTCCGGTCCGCTGCTATCGCCACACAGCTCTTCCCTCGCATGGCCTCGCATGGCCCCTTCGCATGGCCCCTCCGTTATAGGACATAATAGACTGGATGAAGAAGGAGAAATGTAAGAAGAGTTAAGTTAGTCAGAGCTTAAACCATTGATAGATCAAACAACTGATTAAAGAGACAAATCAAACTATTTAAACATAAAGCTAATTTTTAAGCACATTCATTGAAATAAAAATTAAGTTTAAGTTGAGGCCCTTCTATACAGCATAACATGTAAAGAATATCCTAAGAATATTTATTATTTGCAACATGCAAATAAGATACTGAATAATGTTGTCCTCAAAGTAAATGACTGAAATCTACGTATTTCATTTAAGGACCAAAAACATGACTCAGGGTTATTTCCAACCACCCAAATGTGTAAACATGGAGCATAACGTTCATCTAAAATCATTTCAACGATCAAAAGAAATAAAAGTAAGATAAAAATAAAAAGTGTAGTTGTAGAACATTATTATTGAACCAAAGTCTTTATTATCCCGCGTTATACATGTTTAAATGTAATGATGTATAGTGAAACCTTGTTGCTGGGTTGGTGAAGTTGTTGCAGTTGTCTGCTGTCAGTGGACTCACATTAACAAATTGCTGACTAGCTTAGTAGGTTGAAGCTTTAGCTAACCAAACTAGCAATGTCTAATTAACCAAACGTTAGCTGATGTTGACCCAAACGCAACATCAGCCCTTTAAGTGAACCGGATTTATTGAATCATAATGCCATTAAAGTGAGTTCGGGGAATGATTGTAAAAGTTAAGTTAGCCTACAAGACACAACGTTAGCTCGTGTGCAGCTAGGTAAGCTAAGTATTTAGCATTGCAGCTATGCCCCGGCTACCATCACAATGAAATGTTTTGTATAATTAACTACAACATTGAATATATTGAAACGTTTAGAGTTGTGAGATTGAAGTTACTTGCAACCCCAAACTTAAAATATGTTTTCATTGAATATTTGCTAAGTTTAAGCAGGACGGAGAAGTCTATAAGCTAGCTGGCTACCAACATTAACTTAGCCATCTCTTGTAACTGTTACCCTTAAATACTAGTTACATTTGACCATTTACCTAAAAACACATTGGCATGTGATCTAATGTCTGGTGCTCTTACCATTGTGAGTGTGTTGTGATTTTTTCACGATATCTGCGGCGTGCAGGTTCATTTAATTGTTTGACATAGTCGGTGTCCTCCATGATTCCTGCGTTGATGAATGATTGCGTTTTCACTTCCTGACCTCCACTTGAATTTCGCGCGTCATAGAAGTCACGTTACTGAAACCAAGCTATTGTTCTGCACGGACATTTGAGTGAGCCGGACTTCCTGTTTCCGCCGGTCTTCGCTTCCCGGGCTTGAAGTGTTTACATGTGTTTGCAGATGCTTAATAAAAGTCTAGCTTGTACCTTCGATACCCCGCCTCCGACTCCCGTCTCTCGGCACCACAATGCAATGAATAAGCTTAATTGTCACAGAAGCGCACATAACGTCATATATCTAATATTTAAACAAATCATTTCCTTGTCCCTACAGCATTGGCTACGCTACTTTTCGTCCTTAAATGCAGGCATTAAATTACATGTTCACGTTCTGCTGCCACAATAAGTCGGTTTATCCGGCGTAATGATAATAAAATGCTTAGTAAGTATTGGTAATAATATTAATGAAAAAAACAACGTTTGGGTTCGTTCGTTTAATATGATGAACGTTAACCAGTAAGCTTCAATAATCAACTCCAGCTCAACAAACCATATTGCAATATCTACGTTAACGTTATTTCTGGAACCAACTGGAAATGTGAGATTCATATTTTTCAGATACACAGATCTTATAGTGAGGTTAATCTCATACAGTACTCTGCTCTTCAACACTAATGTGACGCTAGCTGTCTGCATCATCGAGCATAGCTATTTTAAATTAACAATAACAATGCATACAGTTACCTAACTAGCAAACTAACTAATGTACAAGCATGACCTTATTTTACCAACCTCACCGAGAAGCCTTTTGTTCTACAGTATAATCCTTCTTAATGTTTTACACTTCTCTATTATGTTTTAACTTGTATGCTACGGATAGCATCGTTAGCAAAGATGTAGCTTCATCTCGCTTTTTAACTGAATAAAAAGACAAGTAAGAAATAAAGTGCTTGAATTTCACTTACCGAATAAACATTCATGGACGGTCTGTTTGAACCGCAGAGCCATAAGATAAGTGCGATATTTCAATGAAGAATACTCCACCAGGCATCAACACAACAAACACGTCCGAGTAGCAGCCTGGAGCTAATGAAGCTAACGGGGCTAGCAAAGAGACCACTAGCAGAGCAGTTTGGTACTTCCGTTTCATTACAATTACTTCCGTTTTTATTACAATGACTTCCGTTACATTACAATGACTTCCGTTACATCAAGAATCCCCTCACACACACATAGGTGAAACACATGCACATTCCCTACTGAGAACCTTTCAGTAAAATGAATGTGAGAGTATTTCAGTAGTATGTGCGTGAGGTTAATTTATAGTTGCATGTGTGAGGTTTAATTTTCAGTTGTGTATGCGAGGTGTTCACTAGTGAATGTGAAAGTATTTCAATAGTGTGTGTGTGAGGCTAATTTTCAGTTGTGTGTGTGTGAGGTTAATTTTCTGTTGTGTGTGTGTGAGGTTAATTTTCAGTTGTGTGTGTGTGAGGTGTTCAGTATTGAATGTGAGAGTATTTCAGTAGTGTGTGTGTGAGGCCAGATGTTTTCAGTAGTGTGTGTGTGAGGTGTGCAGTAGTGAATGTGAGAGTATTTCAGTAGTGTGTGTGTGAGGCCAGTTGTTTTCAGTAGTGTGTGTGTGAGGTGTTCAGTAGTGAATGTGAGAGGATTTCAATAGTGTGTGTGTGAGGTGAGTTTGAATTTTGGCCTACACGGCCCTTCATAGAAATCCATACCTCAGCTTCCCTAGCCAGGAGGCGGTCTAGCGCTCCCGAACCTCCGCCACTACTACTGGGCCTGCAATATGAATAAACTCCTCTACTGGGCTTGTAATATGAATAGACTCCTCTACTGGGCCGGCTGCAGGTCTCCTGACTCCTACCCAGTGTTGGGAAAGTTCACTTTCTACATGAACTAGTTCAGTTCACAGTTCACACATTTTAAAATGAACTAGTTCAGTTCATAGTTCATAATTAAAAATGTTGAACTAAAGTTCATGGTTTCAACAATGAACTAATTTATAGTTTATAGTTCTTTTTTCAATACGTTGCTGCGAGCTATTATTTGTCAAAATGATTGCCACAACCCATATAGAACCACAGACAGCAATCAAAATACTGGCATTTCCATAACGCTTTACTGCCGCCCATTCAGTCCACACTAGTAGCAGCTGCAGCTTTCATCTCTACAGTATATTTTCAAAAACATGAGGAAAAACGTGTTGCTTGAATGTTCTTTATTAAGTATAATAATCTAAATATACTTAAAGTACCAAAAGTGAAAGTAGTCATTGTTCTCAATGTGCCGTTTAAGGTTTGCTGTCGACGTCGTCGATGTACGGACTAGCTTCAAACCGGGCGGACACAGTTTACAGGCAAACGTTAGATTTTTTCCGTCTGAGTCAGTACTGACTTTAACGTAAAACTCTTTTAAATGCTCATACGCCGACGCCATAGAGTCTGACTCTGAGCGAGTGCTGCTGCAGCTGCTCTCGGCTTCGTCCATACTAATTCATTAATTCATTCAATGCTCGCCGCTTCCGCGGTTCCACATTGTTTGTTGTGAGGAGTCTGATGACATATATTTAAGTGCGACAACCAGGGGTGACAGGCGCGTACGCGTCACTGGCAGCTTGCTGTTGCCAGATTGGGTGGTTTTCCGCATTATTTTGAAGCCTGTTTACGGTGTGTTTTAACTGGGTTTTCGGCTGAAAGGCATATGAAATCTGGCACACTTTTGAACGCCGTTATAATACAGTGCTGAGAATGAACGCACTTTTGAACGCCGTTATACAGCGCCGAGAATGAACGCGTTCTCAATTACGTTCATCTAGCGGAAATACAGTACGTTCAGTTCACGTTCGCCCAAAATATGAACGCGTTCATGAACGATCGTTCATTGAACGCGTTCAGGTACATCACTGCTCCTACCCACCATGGGTTCATACTGAGACTTCCTCCTCCTCTGGTTCCTTACACTCTGTGATTTGGTCTCAGCTTCCCACAGTAACCCACAACAATGCCCGACTGTTTTGGACATAATATGGTCTTTGTTTACATTAGCAAGCATGCTAACACTCAGAGCTAACGCAGTACTGGAGAGAGCACATGTGTTTAAAAAGCAGGAAATAAAAAAAGAAACTCACCTTCTGGTAAAGAGAGAAAAAGCATTTGAGCCTCAAACTGTTTCAGAAATAATTCTTGATGTGGTTTGGAACATGATGGCTTTAATCACGGGAGCATTAAGCTGAATCTGCTATAATTCTGAGCAGGCATTTGCTCCACCTTCTCTTTTTTTTTTTTCAGGCTAAGGACACCAAACCTGCAGTTCTCTAACAGGGCTAAAACAGAGGGATATGAGGGATGTCTAAAATGCCGACCCAGTCTCATGGCCTTTCGTGTTATAGTCACAAAATTAATTTAATCTATTGATTCTTGTTCACCAACACGATCTTTGCATTTTTTTCGTGTCACACAGAACGATTTTAAAAGCAACGTATTTCTATGTTTTGTGCCTGCACCACGTCTTTGTGTCCAGTCGGGTCTTGGAAGCTGTGTGGTTCATAAAAACATTCTCTTACTATACCCTAACCCTAACCCTTTTATTTTAAATAGTATAATGTCGGAGTTTTTTTGCCGTCCGTGAGGAAAAGAAATGGGGCTAAACCTAACCTCACTCTCCCTCCTGTCTCATCTCCCTCTGACCCTCACCTCATTCTTTCTTCTTCTCCTCCCCCCACCACCTTACTCCCCACCTGGCCCAAACACAAACCTCCCACTAACCCCCCTCTAAACTGACTCCTCACCTCTCTTCCTTCCCTACCTCTCCTCCTACTTCCTCAGGCCTCTGTACGTCGGGGGGGGGGGGGGGGGGGGTTGTGGCGGGGGGACCCGAGGCACTTTCTCAGTCCCTGCCTCAGCGCACTCTCAGAAGCCAAGTGCAGGTTGAGATTCATTTGCTCCCCCAGACCGTACTTGACCATCTGGGAGACGATGGGGCTGGGTCCTTGGTCTACCCCTCCGTCTTTCCTTCCTCCCCTCCCTATTTGCCACCCTCCCCACAGACAGCAGATACCCCCATAATACAGACACCTACCTTCCTCTCCCGTCTAATTTCCGTCTCTTCACCTCCCTCTCCACCCTCCATACAGCCACACAGCAATGTTGCTCTCCCCTGCAGTAACACTATCTCCTCTTTTCCACCTCCAGATCCACATAACAACCAGCAGAGCGAGCCAGAGCTGTTTGCTGTGGAGACCCTGCAAACCACACTGAGCCCTGAGGTGGATGTAAACTTAACATCAGTGCAACAAGTCCTCCAACTCATACAACCAAATATACCGATTGTTCAGGCCCAATTATGCCGATTGTTCAGGCCCAATTATTACGACCAAATATGTCGTTTGTTCAAGCGCTTAATAAGTCCATGCTCCCGTTGAATGCAAACGTTACATATGGTCGTTTGTTCACAAATAACCCTCTCTGTAAAATCCTAAATTGTAGGATAGTTTGGCCATTAAAACGCTTTTTGATTAGATTTCTAGCAAGAAGTGTATATTGTACTTTTAGAATCCACGTGCAGTCGATATGTAGGATCTATAGTTTGATAGATATTACGAAGATGATTTGAGGTATGCGGCAGCCTCCATGTAAAGTTACGGGTTGAAAACAGTATTTCCGGTCTCGACCAGTGTTGGGCAAGTTACTTTAAAAAAGTAACTTGTAATAGTTATAGTTACTGCTCTCAAATAATTAACTAGTTACTTTATTAGTTACTAAATTATAAAAGTAACTAGTAACACGTTACTTTACTTTAAAAATAATAACAATACAAATACAAGTTTTTGTGTTGTTCTGTGGCACTTCATTATGAAATGTAGTAGAATAATAAAACACAAAAGATATGTTTAGACATTTTGACAGGCATCTTTATTGTAGCCTCAACAATCAAGTTGACAATGCTTTCTGCACTCTAAGAAACGAAATATGGATGTTGTTTGCATTCATTGTTTTTTTATATTGAAACTACTAAGTAAATGCACTTTTTACAATTAAATCAAGGGACTTTAATTGCATTTATGTAAAAGTTAAACGTTTTGGGATTACATTACCATGTTGTGTTGTATTTAAATGGTAAAGTTATTTAAAACGCACTGATTGTCCCAAAGTGCTTGCCGTACTTTCTCAGCACATGCGCTGTAAGACCGGGGACATGCGTAATTTGGATCCTGTGACTTTGAGATGTGGCGGACAGAACCGCATATCTTTCCCTTTCCTGTGCCATCCTGCGATTTCATGGTAAGTTTCTTAAATATTAACATATATTAAACACAAACGGTCCCTGAAACACAAAAGTTGATGTGTATTTTTGATTTCCCTGCTACCAACTGTATACTTTGATGATAGATTTGAAAAGCGGTGCAGCCTAGCTAACAGCTAGCTTAACGGTCTCTTTTTAATGATGTTCCCTTGCACTTAAAAGTGTTAGAATATGTCACAAAAGAGGTGGAATGTCAAGCTTTGTCTGTAGAAGTCTCAATCGTTATGTATTTAATGATTTTAGCTTGATGTGGTTTTAATTAGTAATGTCAGCTTAAAGGTGGGGTAGGTAAGTTTGAGAAACCGGCTCGAGATACACTTTTTGTTATATTCCATGGAATGCTCTTAACATCCCGATAGCAATGAATATCTTAAGTGCTTTGACAAAAAATCCATAAAAAAAATTAATCTGTGGGACCCGTAATACTGTAAAAAGTACAACCAATCCGTTTAGGATTGGATTACCGCCCTGTCTGTCAGCCTTCCATCTCGTGCACGCACAAATGTATCTTGTGCCCTCATTGGTCGTGCCGTCATTGGGCGTGCATTGCAGCAGTACTTCAATGACTCGCCAGCAACAGACGGCCACTTTCAGCATGACAGAGTTAGGTTCAACATCGTCTACTCGTCGCAAAAGAAAAAATTTAACGGAGCAAATTAAGAACAAAAAGAAAGTGGAAACTAGGAGAAGTCAAACCAGAGTCAATATTGGAGTTGCTTTTGAACGATGGCGACTACTGATGCAACACACAGAGTTGAAATCTGACGCCATGGTCGCCCTTTTTCTCTTGGACAGGTAATTATCTGTTTTGTATGGTTTACAATTCCCCTGAACTATATAGCCAACCTAAGTTTTAGCAGCTCATTTGTAAAATACTTTAAATTGCCAACGAGTATGAATTGTGCTATTTTTAAATACACTTAGCTTGCCTCGCCTTGCTTCTCGCATAGACATAGAACGTTTGTTTTTTATACATAAAAAAGTAAGTGAACATGTAGGTAGCAGCCAGTAGTTTGTGAATGTATATGACAAAATGCTCGTCTTTATCAGTTTTGAACAGGACGTGTGGTAATGTAGGTTTTCTATGCCTTTCTGTAGTTACGAGAAAGATGTATCAAGTTCCACACCTGTGAAACCTGGATTCCCGAGACACCCACCCCCCGCCGTTTTCACCATTTTGTCGGAGGAACTTTCTGACCGTTAAGTGTAAAATTATGCTTATTCTAAGGGAACATCACGTAGGCTAACTGTTTTCATTGATCGGCAATATGTAAATATTTGCATATGTTTTGTGTCTAGCTCGTTTGTTTACGTGCATAGCGGTGCTCCTTGGCACAGATACATTAGGAAAAAACACATGTTCACAGCTCTACATCATGGCATTGCTCATACACCTGGGGTGAACAAGTAAAATCAAGGTGTGAGCAATAGAGAGGCGAAGTCACGCCCATCTACTTCCGGTCCATGGGACCCCGGAAGCGAAAAATTATACATTGAATTCAATGGAGAGAGAAAACGTATCTTTTGATCCCGTTTGAATTGTGCCACGAACTACACATATGATGTTTGTCAATCTTAAATAATCATTTCCATTAGGCTTGGGCGGTATGACGGTATTACGGTATACCAGGGTATTTCGAAATACCGTCGGTATGATTTTCAATACCGTGACGTCACAGACTGTGCGCCAAATCACAGATGCGTTTCATTCTATTACACTGACACGGAGTTTTGACAGGGACGACATTGGTTGTAATGCACAGCACGCGCCAGCAGAGGGCAGGGGAGGGCAGTCCGTCTTTCCCGCTCTCAGAGCTCAGCACAGAGCTGAGCTGAGCAAGATGGCGTCAGTATTTGCCGGCCCCGAACTCGGACAACTAGTCGAAAAGAAAAATGCCTCTGCGCCTGTTTGGGACTATTTTGGGTTTACTCGTCGCCAGTGACTTCATCCAGCACAACGAGAGACAGAGGCACTTCTTTGGGAATGTTTAAGACGGGGTGAGTGAGTGTTGACATTTTTTAATCCTATGCAACTGGTTGATGGTTTTGTAGTCGAGGTCGGACGGTTCTAAAAACGAAAGCATTTACGTGCTAAACATTCACGCGAGTAATCCAATTAATCAAATGGAAATAAGGTTTTTAACACATGCACGGAATAATATTGCCAAACTAGTTAGTGAATATAGCAAACTTTATTCAATAAGTCAAGTATTTACTCCCGGAAAATGTTTATGTATGATGATATATTGTTAACTTAGCTCACTATGGAAACAACGTCGGACATCTACAAACGCGTCCTATATCTCAAAATGTGCCATTTGCACAATGTGTCATGTATGCAGCCCTTGTTTTGCACCTACGCGCACGTCGCGGCACTTTGCGAGCGTCTACCGGCTCGGGCTGCATTTTACACCGAACATATAATATACCGTTCGAAACATCTATTTGCCCCGAACGCCACCTCACTCAAGTCGACCCAAGTCATACCGTCAGTGGCGGCTGGTGGAAAATATTTTTGGTGGGGCTGCTGATATAGTGAGTAAAACATTTTTTTGGGGGAGAAATTACCCCTTAAATTGGGACTGATACCGTCATATACCGTATACCACGGTATAATGTCAGCAAGGTATGACGGTATGAAAAAAATGATACCGCCCATGCCTAATTTCCATGTCAAAAAAGTCACATTTTGTCGTAAAACTGTTGAAATATAAGACTATGAAAAATACGCCACTACAAAGACTACAAATCCCAAATCCCATTCTGGGTCGCGTATGTGATGTCACAGGCGATAATGCTCCAAGTGGTTGCGACTCGTAAATTAAAGCGAAGAAGAAGATTTCATAACTGATTTATTCCCTCCAATAAATATAAGAGATTGCTCAAATAAATTCACTTTTACAAGATGCCTGTGTGCTTTGTACCATGTTGTAATCACAAAAGTGATTATACCACTTGCTCGTTCTATCGCTTCCCGTCTGAGGAAAGGACCAGGAGTCGCTGGATCAGACATATCAGGTAATATCATATGTAATATACATGTTGTGCATGGAACACAGTCAAGTTCGCTACCTAGCTAGTAGCGACGAGTAGCGAGCACGTTAGTTAGCATTACATTACTTAGCCTTGTCATTTTTAGTAGCCTTACCATGAAGTTATTATTTTATTACATGAAGTACACCAAAATGTTAAACAGTAAGAGTAGTCATCATGGTAAGTATTTTGTGAAACATTTGAAGAGTAGCCTACTGCGCCCTCCACCGGGTGCTAAGGAAGCAGTTCAGGGAGAGTCGAAGGAAGGCAGGCAGGCAGGGAGCTTTGCATGACATTCTTCTGGACGTGTGTCATTGTGATGACAGTGAGGGTGAGTCAATCTGTTTGTTGGAAAGACAGTAGTTGAGTGATTACTGAGAGAAAATTATTAAGACAGATAATTATTCAGTGTTGTTACTTTAAAGTGTTGTTACTGACCTTTTTCTCTTTTATTTTCTTTACCTCACCTGTAACTGCTGAGACCCTGAGGAACATGCACACTGACCTGCTCTGGCAACCTGGTTTTCACTGTACGTAATAGTATTTTGTTATGGTATATTATTTATATACATCAAAGGCACAATGCATCCCCCAGAGACACACATGTATTGAGTGTGATATTTTGCATTGGTCATGTGAAATCATCTTTACACACTAGAAAACTGTAGGAGCGGCAACTTGTTTTGAAAATTGAATTTGTAATATTCGATAATAAAGTTGATCTGTTGTCTTTATTCTTCTCTCTTCCCAGCTCCATCCATCACCGTTCTCTGTTCCTGCAGGTCCTGCTTGCTAATCAATGCTTTATTTTTTTACACAATTACAAATAAAGTCAATGTATTGTATGACATGAAGTTGTGCTTCATTCTGAGTACAATAATACATTCATTCTGCCTTCAACTGCAAAATGATTGTGGACTGCACCGACATCCATGTAGCTGCCCCCCAGTAAGATGAACCAAGCAAAGCTGACACTCAACATACAGCTGTGCTCTTAAGTTGACATGAAGAATTTGTGAAATATTGGTAATTATTTGGAAAAAATGACTGACGATGCAGAAAACTTTTTTTATTTAGGAACAGTGGTCAGGTGAAGCATTTATCACTACATATGTGTCACACTTAAAAGGCCAAACACACTGTTTGGCCTTTTAAGAGCTCTGTCTCACTTCCTCACTCTTGGTCCTCTTCTACCTGGAAATAAAGACAACTAAAACACACACAAGCTGAATGTTACAAGTGCTTCACAAGATAAATAGAAGAGTGCAGACTGTTTAAACTATGGGTAGGGGGACTATTTGGCAGGTTTAAATGATTGTTAGAAATGAATTATATAATTTTCTCATTGTAGACGAGCAGACAGGGAGCCAGATGAGAAAAGCAGAATATGCAGCTGCCATTTTCCTCATGGAAAAGAGAAAGGGCCAACTGTATTTGAGTGGACCAAAGGGAAAAGGAGCTTAGCGGTTAATCAGTCCAGCGACCACAGCTACAGCAAAGGGCCTGAGTCTGCAGAAACTGACCCCGAATTCTCCAGCGTGCAGGCCGCAGACACCGAACCTGGAACCTCCAGTGTGCAGTCCAGTTGTTCCGCAGACCTGGCAGGGGATACTATTATATTCAGCAGCAGGCTTACCTGATGATGTCATCCGTATGGAAACAGGGCTTCCTGATCAGGCCATGTTTAAAAGGGTGGCGGGGTTGGTGGAGCGCTTTGAGGGCTCCATTGTGTATTACGCTGGATGGAAAGTGGAGTGCATCCTGCTGGCAGACCAGGTCTTCATGGCCATGATGAAGATCCGGCAGAATTATCCTCACCTGCACCTTGCACAGCTGTTCCACTGCAGTACCGCAACAGTGGGTAATGTGGTGAACACCATCGTCCATCTGCTCCACAGGTTGCTGTTCGAAAAAATGATGTCCACTGTGCCCAGTAGTCAAAAAAACCAAAACAGCATGCCTGCTGCTTTCCAGTTCTCTGCCTTCAACTGCAGAATGATGGTAGACTGCACCGACATCCACGTAGCCGCCCCAAGTCAGATGGACCAAGCCAAACTGACGTACTCCTCCTACAGAGGGATAAACTCCTTCAAAGTGCTCATCTCTGTGGCCCCAAATGGAGTCATCAACTTCTGCAGCCAACTCTTCCCGGGCTCTGTGTCTGATAAGGCCATTATGCAGCATTCAGGCATTCTGGAACATTTAGTGGCTGGCGACCTTATCCTGGCAGACAAGGGATTTTTAATTTCAGATATTGTGCCTGCGGGTGTGATTGTGAACATTCCCCCTTTCCTGAACAAGGGTAAGTTCACAGAGAGTGAGGTGAGAGCTACCAGGGAAATAGCCAAGAACAGGATCCATGTGGAGAGGGCAAATGCCAGAATAAAGGAGTTCAGGATTCTGGACCTGATTCCTTGCCACCTCAGGAACACTGCAAATGTGCTGGTACAGCTTTGCTGTGCCTTGGTGAACCTGCAAAATCCCCTGATAAAGGAAGTAGCCATCACCCTCACCGTTGACTAAGCCAGGGGTTCCCAAACCTTTCAGCCTGCGATCCCCGGGGGGAGCATCCAGCTGGCCCGCTGCATCCGCGGAGAGGGCTTAAACTGCTGAGACCAGCCCAAAGTCACACAACGGCTCTTTTAAGAGCCACCTACACCTTTTTTAAAGAGTTACAATCCTAAGTTATTATAATGATTACACTGGTTCATATTTTCCTCAGTTTACTGAACTGTGATGCATGAAACCAGAAGGGGAATTGTTGAGGTTTACTGAAGTTACAAAGACATTAATAGATATGAGTATAACAGGTCAGTGTAAAAACAAGCTTATGTCAGTCATGAATCATTCAAACTATTTATATAACCATGTAATACAGTTATGTAGTAGTTCAGTAAAAGTAATTCTTTATTTATATGTCTTAAATATCCTTTATTTTAGAGGGGCCTGAGACTTAACATGTTCATTGCCCAAAACTGCACTGTAGTTATTGTGCATGTGACAATAAGGCCTTAATATTAGGGCTGCACGATATCAGGAACACATAACACGATAACACTTACAATATTTGAACAAAAACGTATACATGCAGCATTATTACTTTTCCAACAACATGGGATTTATTGTTTATTAGTTAAATATCGTGTGTGTGTGTGTGTGTGTGTGTGTGTGTGTGTGTGTGTGTGTGTGTGTGTGTGTGTGTGTGTGTGTGTGTGTGTGTGTGTGTGTGTGTGTGTGTGTGTGTGTGTGTGTGTGTGTGTGTGTGTGTGTGTGTGTGTGTGTGTGTGTGTGTGTGTGTGTGTGTGTTTATTTACATGTCCTCTTCCCTACTGGCCAACACAGGGAGCATATGCTGAGTGTTGAAGTTATCCAGGAGGAGGAGATTTCCATGCCATGCAGGGTCTTTGGGGATGGGGATGATGATCGCCTCCTTTGTGGTCCACACAACAAAGTAGCAGAGACTCCGGTCTGTGATGTGCAGCTGCCCTTGGACCTGGTGCCAGTATGGTTGATTCTTCTTGAGAATGTATGGCCCACCCTCCTCACGGAGACAGAAGGATGGTAACTGGACTGCCTCCGCGATGGTCATGTTCCTCTGGCTGTGTGGACACTTCACCTCCAGCAGGGCAGATGTCTGCACAAGTCCATCAGGTGATGCTCCCAAAACACCCGACTCACTCACAAATAGACCAGAGTCGATCACTGTCACCCGATAGGCCTGCACAAAAGCCTTCACCCCTTCGGCCTCGTTTACAACTCCCCAGTTGACAGCCATGACTCCGTCTAAATTGTACTCCCCAAGCACCCTCTTCATGAGGGACGCTGTTAAATATGTTCTTTATTCTCGCGTCCAGGAGAGAAGCTTTAAAATGAGACTAAATGGAGTCTCTGAAAAGATTCAAATGGGAGAGCAGTTGCAGTTTTCAAAGGAGGTTGAACAATGCTGGCAGACATACACTCGGGCCCATACAGAAAGGTAAAGAAGTACCTGTTTATTCAAAATCTTCAATAGATTACATAGTGAACAATAGGAGTGTGTGTCTGTCTGGTAAGTTGGACTCCTGAGAAAGACTGCCTAAATTTAAGTTAAAACAAGCCTAAATCGATAAACATTGGTATCCTACCACGTGGCGTTGCTTTGTTAAAGGCAGGGTGAGTTCAATTTATTTTTTTCTATTTAACCCTGCATGCTATTCGTTTGTCTGTTATTACATGTCGGCTAGAGGCCAATCACTTATATAGGTGTCTTTTGTTGCGTTTTACGTTTTACGTGAATGGTTTTAGGCCGTTAAGCAGTCGGGACTGCTTGAGGCAAAGACATAGCCAAAGTTTGAAGCTAAGGTTATTGGAGTGAGTGTTTTGTGTTAACAACAGTGTGAGGCTGTTTTAAAAAAGTCCTTTTTCAAGGAAAAGGCCTGAGGAGTTTGAAGCTTTCAGTGGTTACTTTATTTCTGTTTTCAAAAAGACATTGCGTTGTGGATTACGGCAGGAAGTGCGACATTCGTGCGTTAGTTAGACGATATTCTTCTGATTGTGTTTGGATAGCGTCCCATTTTGTCCCATAAATAGCGTGTTTAAACAGAAGAGATGACCATACTGGCTCTTAAAGTCAAAACATTTACGTACATGGGTAGAGGGCTATGACGTAAGGGTATAAGGCCCATTTATCATTGTAAACTAAATAGAAATGTTATTTTAAACTACAGTGTTGTGTGTTGAATTTACTAGACAAAATATCACCTCACCATTATTTCAACTCCAGGTGTTTTCTCAAATCCCTTTGTTCTTCAGGTCAAAGGTTGGAAAACCAGTTGCCATCTTGTCTTGACCTCATGTTCACAGTGAGCCACACGGCAGTCGCCATTTCATGAAATGCTAATTGAAGTACTCTGTTTGCTTTAACACACTGAGGCTAGGCATTCCATCTTCTAAAGAAAATCATACTTCTTGTTAGAGTTAGAACTATTGGAAGTACTTCTGCTGGTAAATGTGTTTTGGCGGTTTTGTGAATATTCTTGTTTGCAAATGTGTTTTGGCAGTTATGTGCTGTGTTGTTTAACCATAGTGTAATGTTCTTCCTATTTTAAAGATATTTTTAAGGAAAATAAGTTTCTCCTTGTTAAAAACGAGTCAGTTTTGCAACAGCTATTCCCAGTGGATTAAGCTGGAAATTAAAATAGCGCACTCTGGTGGTAGTACAGAATTATTACCTAAATAGAAGAAACACCATAACATTGTGAAGTATTATTTTAAGTGTTATAAATAACACATGCTTGATCGCCAAGACAGAATTGCAAGTGGTTTCTAATTATCAGAGAAGAAACTTTACATAATACTTTTTCACACACCAATTTATTGAAGCTAACACAAGTGGTGACATTAGCATAATTTCATACATTTCGGTATGCACTGTACACAGGAGATTTGGATTTGAACCATATTCATATTTCAAAGTCAAAACCATACACGGTACAACTTTATTTTAACATTTCATATTTTAAATTTGCATAATTTTTATATAATTAACTTTATTAATATTTTACCTATAAAACAAACAAAAAAATTCTATATCTAAAAAATAAATAAAACCTTGAGCAACTTAAAAAAAAGAAAAAAAAAAGATGTAAAGTTCGGACGAACAGCAACGAAGGTGCTAGTCAGAAGATTAGTGCTTCATCTTTGATAAGTTAATAAATAATTAGAGAACATGTCACCAAAACAAACTAAGTTGAGACTAGACGCAGAGCCAGGCTCAACAGCAGATATCAAAGGAAGGATAAAAATCAGATCAGATGCCATAACAGCTCCAAATCTTAGACAAAAGACATGGAACCACATGGAGAAACTGTTGGAACAATGGCAAACAAGAGGACTGTATCCAGCTGATGATCAACCAGCACCAACGAAAGCCCATAGAAAAGCAGTAATTGACCATGAAAATGGAGAATACCTGCGAGAACAACAAGCATGGATCAAAGCCGGACAACCCTCTTGGTATGGACCTGCAAAGATTGCTATGAACAAAGCGGAAATAAGGAAAGCACGAGTTACAAGTCTGATGCTCCATTTAAAGTATTCTGCTAGTGGGATAGCAAACATGTGCGTTGCCAAAGAAGCAAATTCGCAAGCAGAAGAAGATGAAAAAAAAAAAAATGGAAGAACCAGTAATCCAAACTCCAAAGATCTATCCTAACTTGATTGAAGAACCTCCTCCCTACATTTCAGAAAATAAAACTCTCCTTCAACCCTCAATACAAGCCCCAACTTTTGGTATTTTGGGAGGAGTATTGGAATTGGAAGGAGTCCCCACAGCAAGACGTCTCCAAGAATTGGAATACGGAGTAAGAATGCTCACGACTCAATCCAATCAGCTGCTTGAGGAACACAAACGATTAGCCGAAATGCAAGCATTAAGAACTATGCCTACAGATAGACAACTTCAGCGAGACATGCTACAAACACCTATGTCATTCCAGTCAATCAACAGATCAACAGGTGCAGATCCAGGAAAAATGGCCGCTTATGAGAGAGCGGCAGAGCCTATCTTCTCTCTTCAACCACAAACAGCAGAGGAAGACGCACAACAACACAGACGAGAAGAGGCACATAATGACAGATATGCTGAAGAAAGAAGAAAGGCAGAAGAGGCACATAATGACAGATATGCTGAAGAAAGAAGAAAAGTAGAAGAGGCACATAATGACATTCCGGGAAATGATGGAAGACAGACACCAGAACCAAAATGATGAACAAAGAACTCGGGGATGGGAAGACTCTCAAAGAACACGCCGAACAAATTACTCTCCTGATGAACAAAATTACAGAGGACAAGGACATGGAGAAGACAACGACAGTGCACATTCTCAAACCAGCAGACACTCGGGATACCCCGAACACACACAACAAGGTTTCAACACACCCTCAGGGAAACACAGAGGTGACGAAATCAAACAACAAACTGTGACAGGATAGCTGAAAGACTCAGGAATACCGCACATAGCGCCATGCCATTGATAGCAGCTGGAAATGGAGGATTTCAATACCAATCATGGAATCACAGGGACATGGAAGCATTAGTGGCAAGACTACCTCCACTTACACAAGGAGGTCAGAAGTGGGTGAATGATCTGGAGAAATACACAGTCCAAGACCACCTGTGCTTGGGAGACATGAGGGCACTGCTTGGACGGATAGAAGGAAGACTAGAGGCAAGAGCAGTGGATTCCAAGGCCAAATGCACCAACTCTCCAGATTACATTTTCTTCAACAAAGTCAGGTCGAGGTATTGGGCTGCCATTCGTCAAATCTACCCAACAACACGTAGTTTACATGCCCTCAACAGCCTGAGAAAAGAACCGGGGGAAGACATGTATGCCTTCCTGAAGAGATGTGAAGGAGTGTGGGAGGACCGCACTGGAGAACGACATGACGTTTCACCGTCTGTCGTAATGCTGTGGAAGAACGCGGTCATTAACGCCCTTCCCCAATCAGTGCAGGCAAGCCTGGGAGATGTGGTGGCATTAGACGCTATACCCATTGAAGAATGGACACAACATCTCATTTACCACGATATGAAATACCAAGCAACCCAGAGGGAAAAAGACGAAGAAATTAAAACATTACAACTAAGACTCTTGAAGATACAAATGGCTGAGAAAGATACCGAAGCTAATAAAAACAAGAAAGCGGCAAGGCAAATGGCAGCTACACCAGAGAATGCAGGGCAGACATCTCAAACAGTTGAATCTCAGATAGTGCCAGAGAATCAGATGGAGAACCAACAACCAGGAGGTTTCTGAGGAAGCGGAGAAAAAGTTATCCGGTTCGAGGGATGCTACATATGCAATCAGCTGGGCCATTGGGCTAGAGATTGTCCACAACAACAAATGAAATACCCACCACATGCACCAAACAACGGCCCACCATGCAGTTTCCATGATGACGACGGAGGCAGGGGGTCCCAGAGATGTCAAAGACGTACAGGATTTCCAAACATGAACCAAATGCCACTGACAGCCTGGTATCAACCACAACAATGAGGAAGCTTAGAGGACCAGACCATCAGGTTATGCATCTTCAGCACTAGAGTATTTTGAAATCCAGCTACATAGAGCCACATATGTCACCACAGGAGGGAGAGGTTGAATGTTATTTAAAAGATAGTGAGTAGAAATTGCATTTACACATAAAGCATCCACAGAGTAGTAGAAGATTAAGACATAGTAGAACATTTAGCAGACTATTTTTGTAATTATGAGAAGGAAAATACATTACGAGTGATGTTGTTCCCCCACACAGAAAACTATTGTGTCCACACAACTAGTGAGGTCAAGAAGACGGGCTTCCACCCAAAATATGCAAGGGGCGGCGATATACCTGACGTGAAGCTGTCCAGACCTGAAAACAGAAACTCAATTCTGCTGTGGTGAAGTCTGGCTACAAAGGGAGGTGTCCGATAGGGTTGCCTGTCTCAAACCAGTGAAGAAGTCAACAAGAACCCAGCTGAACTAGAGAGTGACTGTTAGCGGGAGAACAGTGACGGAGCGACAGAGACTGGCCCAACATTTTCCAGCCAGTACATAGATAGACCCTGTCAGAAGACCGGGGCTGTGTTTAAAGGGGAACTTCATTTATTCTTAGCCAGAAGTGCAGTTTTTAATCAAACAATTATGTGATTTATCGAGTCAGATTACATTTTTCTCATAAACACAATTTTATAATGGGTCTGAAGTATCTGTTTTAAGGCGTGAGCTGCAGATTAAATAACATAACACTGATTGAGAGCTTGGATGAAGAAGTTGTAGGGTTTTTACAACAGTTTCAAGAATCAGTCTTTATTTATTTATTCTTGAGTAACTATACTGATTTATAGTGTAGTGCGTAAGGCAATATCTCATTTGAGTGAGGGGCACCAACCCTTCATGCAGGTCACTCTCTGTGAGAATAGTTCATATTTTCCCTCCAGTTTGGAGAAAGATTATTTTATCATATGTTAGTTCAGCAGTGTCAACCATCCTCTGATCCTAGAATTATTGAGACACATTAGCGACACCAGGGGTATTGTTTTTCGCAGCAACGATGATGCATAATACCATGACAAAAACCATTATTGAAATAAGTAAACTATTAGAAGTGCTAATGGGAAATGTTTTGTGAATATGCATTTATGCCATCAGAAAGCCATACATCATATGATATTGTTGTACGCCTTGTGGGTACACGGAGAATTTATATTTATTTAATGCAACGTTATGGGTTTTACATGTCCTGTTCATAATAGGGTAATCATTGCAATATTAATTGAGCATTATGCTCAAAGGAGGGAGTGTCATGATTATACAGATATGTTGATTCGGTGACGTTGTAGTTAATAAATAATAACATGTAGTTAACAATAGGTCTCAAAACAACAAAAGGTATGTCAAAGCTTGGGCCTTCTCCAAGGAGGGAGTGGTCCAGTTTTAGATATTAGACAAATAGAAGTGGATGAATATGTCAGAACTCTGAGTAATATTATGCAAGTTTTGTCTACACAGGCTAGGAAAAATACAGAGATGCCAGACGAGACACCAGAAGAGACTCCTGGTCGGCCAGGTGATTGGGTGAGGGTGAAAGTTCACAAAAGACAGTGGGCTTATCCCCGGTGGACGGAAGCGTGAAAAGTTGTAACAAACTTCACACGCGCTCCGGTTTAAAGGTAAAGAAAAAGGAGCAAATTGACACCACCTCACGCATTGTCACCCTTCACTGGCAACTTTCAGAACAGGGAGTTAGGACTGATTTGGCAGAGCTGGAACAAAACAATAAATAGAAATAAGATAAAGATAGAAACAGCTCAAAAGACAAATAGTTTATAGATTTTTATAGATAGTACATTAATGTGAAAACCTATTTTTTGTTTTACATCTGAAAAAGAGTCAAATTTGTTGTATATGTTATTTTTGTACTCATTATTTAAATTCTGTAACGGACACAACCAGGGATAAAATAGAGATGATGACAAGAACAAAGCCAAACCAATTGTGGGGTCCCCTAGGGATAAGAGGCAGGATAGCATTGTTGATTGTGCTCATTACACTTGGCACCTTTCTGGTTGGATGGGGAGTACAATATCAAGTAAAACATGGAACCATTAGTTCACTCATAGAGAATGCCCACATCACTAACAAGACTCCAGCTGTGTTTTACAGACTTTCACTTATCCCCAGAGCCAAAAGATCAGCTGAGCAACAAGAGGAGGAGTTAGAAATACTCGTTCCCAAACAAGAGGCGGTTATAATCAAGATGATTCACCCCCCCCCTATATGCAGTTCTTGTATCAAATGATGAGATGGGTTTAAGTGATCGGGATATGTAAGTGATGGGGATTTACAGATTAGGGGAATCTCTAAATACACTGGATCCATGTTTTAGTCCGTACCAGAAACACCCCCTGTTAAGCTATGAACAACCGATCGGTGACCTGAGCACAATTATTGAAAATGATTGTTAGACACAGGCTACTAACCAACAAGTACAGCTTTGTACGTACAAACTCTATGAACAAGATTCCCCAGCAGATAGTGGCGACATTGCAGATTCAGTCACAAAAGTCACTACGGTTCTAAATAACAGTGAGATTTAAAGTGATGGAGAAAATATGGAGACGTTCTTTTATAGTGTGTGAAATATGTGGTGCTTGAAACATGTAGGTATTTAAATGTGTAGAAGAAAATGGTTTCCTGAAAGATTTAATTGGAGTAAACATGTTACAGTGGGTGAAAGCAATGTTTAGGGATATGGTAAAATTATTAGTAGACATGAATTGTGTTTAGATGACATTTAACAACTAAGATGGATAGTAAGATTAGGAAAATAGAGTGGAAAAGGTTGGATTTATTTTACCTCAGTGTGTTAGAATTAACTATAGATAATGCGTCCCGAGATCTCTCTCTCTCTCTCTCTCCACCTGTCAGAACGCTACGACCCCATCGTCCAAGCAGACAAAAGACCTCACCACGGAAGACTCCTCCTCCTCCATCGAACAGACTGAGAACCAGAGCTGAACCAACAACTCCAACGCTGCATCCAGAACTATCTCCACCTGAGGCACCAAGAACCAAAACCAGGTGACATAAAAAGGCACACTCTCATCGGTCCCCCACAGGACATGAAGTTCCAAGGCTGAGCCACAAGATTTGGGCACAAGAGCAGAGTGTGGGACATGAGAGCGGAATACGCCCTCCATGCAACCAGTAGAGACTGTAAAGGAGGAGATGAAATGTAAAGCAGATGGGACACTGAAAAGAGTTACAGCGGAAGGATCCAAGAGCAGATGGACTGAGGAGAAGGTGGACGGAGGAGAGGAAAGGACGGAGGAGTTGGCATGGTCCGGCAGAACGTGAGGGGGTCGTGGCTTGACAACCAGAGGGGGAGAGAAGGTAAATGGGAGTGAGTGAGTTTACACATAAAACACACTTATTCACCAACGAGAAATACGTAAAGAAAAAGATTTATTAGCCATGAATTAATGAATTGGTGAATTTATAAAGAAAAAAGAGGAAACTATTAAATAACCCTAAAAACACACTGAGGGTAGAACATATTATTCAATCTTTTCATCATATGAACCAATTATTCTTTAAGAGTTTTTTATTCATGTGTGAATTTGGGGAAGATTTAATTTGTTACAGTATAGACCTATAGTTTAAAGGGATGGTTTTAGTAACCACTCTATAAAAGCAGACAAATCTTTATTTGTATGGAAAATGTTAAAGGTAGAGCTAGTACCAAGCCAAAGATGATATTCCAATCTAGAGTATTGATTTCTCCATTGTAGCATGGTTATTACCTCAGGAGGGAAGATTAAGGTGGAAATAACATTTGTTTTTCGTCCATGTAGAGTTTTAAAAAGACACTGGGCAAAGAGCGAGAGCAAAGTTTAATTTTTTAAAAACTAATGTAGTTGGGAGCAATACATGCAGGGCCTTGGATCACTCATTGTGATGGTGCATATTTGTTACAACAAACATCGTTCAGGGAGAAGGGGTCGATCAACCCAACCTGCAGATGTTTGAAATCTTACTTGCAGCTTCAGAGGGAGCGCACGGCACCAGAGTATGAGTTTTAAAAGACAAGCGCCACCAGCTCCTAAAGGTCATCCATTCACCAGATGACCTGACATTCAGAGATGTTATTTAAAGGAGAAACATACCTGCCATAAGTGTGAATTCCTGAATTAAACTACAAACCATTAATGAAATGACTTCTGTTTTTAAAATCCTTGTTAAAGGAGGAAGTAATTATCACATGCTTGGGCACCCAAGGTTCCACACACTGTTAAAGGGGTTAGCATAGCTATTTAAGTAGACCAGAATTGAAAATAAATGAGTATAATGAGTTATTGATATTCCACCGGTTCTCACACCATTTCAGGGACTTTATCACTGCATTAGAACAGACCACCTAAAGGTACTGAGTAGGAACTTTTAAGTGATGAAATTCTACAACTGTTGTAACTGGCCAAAATCTTCTCCCAGAAATGACTGTCTAGAATGCCGTACCCCAGAGTAGAACGCACAACGGCCCCTTCTAGAGAACATATTACTTTCATACCTTAAATGGTATGAAAGGAGGGTGGGTACATTTCTCATGAGGAGACAGTTACAAATGCTAGCAGAACAAGACGACCCAGCCAATACAGATGAGGATGACAATGATGAGTTAGTTTAAATAATATGGATGTTCGGAGATGAGATTGATCAATGAATGTCCAGCCGATGTGATTCTTTAAATGATGAAATCATGTGAAGAAGTGAGCAAAATTAAAATGGAGTGAATCCATTTCAATTGACTTCTTACTATTCCAAGATAGTATATTTTTATTATTCCAATTAATTTTACACTATTCTAAGATAGTCCATTTTATTTGACTTTATTATTTTATACTATTCTAATATGGTAGATTTCATGTTGTATAAATCATTGCTATTCTAAAATGGTTCGTTTCTTTTCACTTTGTAAAAATAAGTACCTTAACACTGAGCGTGGTATGAGAACGGTTTCTGTGAAAGGAGGGAGGAAGAAATGTTCTGATACCAAGCCATTGCTGCTATTTTGAAGAATGATATTGAATGTAAACACTAGAAGTTATGCACAAGGGAAAACTTTTATTTTTGAGACCAGACAAGGATTTATTATGTATTTTTGTAAAGTTAAGGCTATAGAACCACATTCCATTTTGATTGTATGTTTGTAACATGAGTTATGTGCTATGCAAAGTTCAAATGAAGACCTCATTGATTTCAGTATTGGATACACACCTTTTAGGTGTGTAAGGAGGGACTGTTAGAAATTTAAAATCAATGTTTTGATGGTATAATGTAGTTTAGACATACTGTCAAGTTAAATGCTCTTTTATACTGAAAAACCAGAAATTCTTGTGCACAAGCAGTTAAGTTTTTATTCTGAAAATCCTTCATCTCTGGTTAGCATTTAGCATGTGGCTAATATACGATTTCCTAAAGAGGTGAATTGAGAAGCGAAATGACGTGGTGTGGTGAAAACCAAAACCTACTGATTTAACACTACAACTATAGATGTCGAGATACTACCATGCTGAATATTAAATGAAAGTACAGTTTATTTGAATACACTGTTGTTTACAGACGAGAGTAGCATGTGACAACATCCGGAATGACCGGAAACCAAACCAGCCGTGAAGCATTTTCTGTATGTTTTAGAGTATTGATTACAGCGTTTAGAATGTGTTACAGGAAAAGTGATGAAAGAGAATATGAGGAGAAAAGGCGTGTTAAGCATATGTTGAAGGTGAAAAGTACCAATCCTCTGTTTAAATGCAACAACGGACATTAGAGGCGAGGCGAGCCGGCTGGCGGGGAGGAGCCAGCAGAGGAAAGGCACCGACTGGGGGATTCGGGCTTCTCTTCTTGCTCAGGAGAGCCAGATCACAGCTGTTTTCTGCCGGAACAATATTCTGTCTGTAACACTACCGCGCCTTTTTTAATTAAAGTATCCCATTTGAATCTTTTCAGAGACTCCATTTAGTCTCATTTTAAAGCTTCTCTCCTGGACGCGAGAATAAAGAACATATTTAACAAACCATAGAAAGTCGGCAGACCTGATTGCATTAGAAGCCTAGTTCATAGGTGTCAAAGTCAATATGGCTACATTTGGAGATGCTTGTGGTTCAGGCTTACAAAATGAACCCAAAGTATGTTCAACATGCTTTGTCACTGCTCTTCAACCATGTGAAACGTACATTTTTTATTAAACTAACCAAAGACTGGTATTCTATCTATTTAGCAACAGTCCTATGTTGTGTCCTTTAGAGAATGAAGAACCATTTTATGTCCAGTAAACAGATTCAAATGCAATTATGTAATTATTGTCAATTTTACATTTTTGCAGAGATGAACAGTTCTCAGTAGAAAGTATAGAGGAGTTGGACAACAGTGCTCAGGAGACTGCTCTTCGCAAATTGGATGCAAGGTATGGTAATTGTAGTGAAAGATGGTGTTAAATTAAATTAAATATTTCCCTGGCACACATTTTAAATAAAGTCTTGGTCCCTGGCCCTGCTTTACTTTAGTGAGCTGTGGTCATGTGACATCCTGACCATTGTATTTGTTTTTGTCTGGCCTCATCAATGCTGATGAATTCAACGACATTCAAAACTCGATGTAAGTTATGCTTCATATGGGCTGTGCCCACTAACAGCTCAGCTACTGCCAGTTCCCCTGCTGCACTTCAGCCCAATGTTGTAACTTATTGTCTAGATAAATATCTGAAATTATTATTTCCCCCCAGTATTGACTGGGAAGATGACTCATGGTGTCCTGACAAGGAGACAGAGTCTGTGTCATCATTAGAGGAAGATGAAACCAGGGAAGTGGACTCGAACTCTGCTAACAGTGAGGATGAAGACTACGTGCCTCGTATTTGTGTGCGGTAGGTTCAACACCGTTTGGCACAGCTTATAGTCAATTATTTTCCATTTTTTTTTCCATTTTTCATAGCTATTTTTTTTTTTAACAGGACTGGAGGTTCTATAACGACACAGATTAACTTGAATGCACTGCCGGCTATTAGCTTGGAGGACTCTGTGTACGACAGTATAGATGACACCCAATATCCTACAACAGATACATTTCCAGAGAAGACTAAAGTCCTGGTTGAGGATGACATAATCGGCCATCCTGCATCCATTGTGTATCATGACAGTGTCCACCAACTGGCCAAATATCTGGTTCTGCCTGTGAACACGTGCACCGCTACGGACCCAACAACCAATTTCGAGTGCCGTGCTCCTGGGCCATTCGAAATCAGTGTCAAGTCCAGGGGCACAGCAGCAATCGTTGAATGGGTGGTATTTGTTTGGCATCATTTGGCATTACAAGTTTTGGACTGATTGCTGCATACGGTAGTAATTGTTGTTCAAGTACTGTGCTGTCTTCTCCACCTATGTCTTTTTTTAGATGTGTCTTCATGGTCACACTGTATGGAAATGGTGTTCCCAGCCCACTTTAAAGTATGGGATGCTGGTTGGGGACTTCATGTTGGGCAGTAACATACTGCTCTCTGGCAACAACTATGCCAAGATTTCACTACTATTCCGGTTCATGAACATGGGGATGGTGGAGAGGTCCTCCTTCTTCAGAATCCAGGACTCCTACTATGTGGACAGTATAAACGATTTCTTGAATGAGAAGAGGGCCAAACTCATCACCCAGCTTCACCCTAAAGGGCCTGTTGTGATCTTGGGTAAGTTGGAGACACACACACTAGCACAAACTATACACCATGGTCTATAACTGTATTTGTTCCCCAGAAGCAGTATTAGCAGGGCAGATGCAAAAATAATTTAAAATAAAGTTCAGTAAAGAACTCAAAAGTAATTGTGTGAAAGTATAAATATAATGCAATCAAGTGTGCCCAAAATGTCAGTCCAGTACTTATTTTATTGGGGTTGAGCGTAATTTCTACTCTTCGTGTTGAGTGTGAGCCTATACCAGGCAACTTTTGCTTTTGAAAAGATGTGAATCAATATTTTCAATGTTGTTGTTTTTGTGTGAGATACAAAACGCTAGGCTGACCTAAGGTTGCTCAGTGTTTCATGCATTTTGAGCAGCATGCAATTGAATGTTTATCGCAATATGGAACTATGTAGTTATCCTTTTTTGTTCTCATTTCGATTCAAAGGAGATGCTCGGGTGGACAGTCCTGGATTCTGTGTGCAATACTGCACATACACTGCCATGGACAATGACTCTCTGGACATCTGGCATGGGTCCAAAAACTTGGGCAAAAAAGTTCTGACCGTAAGTCCATGATCTCTCAAAAATAAAGATAGATAAATAAATAGATATGCTGTACTTCATTGAAATCATCTACATCAACCCTATTGTCATAAACCCAGTTGACGTCCCATAAAAAACATTTTGTTCAATGTCCAGGCAGGGCAGCAAAAGGGGTGCTCCCTACTACAGATGTGGAACAAGGACATCTGCAACCACTTCTGGTACTGCTGTAAAACTGCCGACCATTATGAAGACTTCTTTGTAAGTATTACAAAACAAATATCATCAAATGAAATAATTTATAATAATGTAATACATATAACAAATTTGTATCTGTTTTTCTCAGGACATGTGGACTGGACTCCTGCACCACGTCACAGGAGAACATTCATGGGCCCTTGTTGGAGAGCAGAGAGAAGGAGTGGACCCAGCAGGGCTCCGTGGCACACCAGAGTCTTACTGATATAATTCTCAATGCACGTTGGCTTAAAAAGCAACTTCCAGGTTAAAGACACCTGTGAATAAATGTGTAATACACTAGATTTTCAAAGAAATATACAGAAATATACACTGCAGTGACATCTGGCGTCGTTTTTGTAAGAAATGTTCACTTCCGCATAAAAAAGCCTCGGCACTTGACCTCCCGCGTGTGACGTAACACGGGGGACACAAGGGGGAGAGCTGCCGGTGTAACGTATTAATAAACATGGATCCCAATGCTAGTTTCGACACAGAAGACACAGAAGAAGTTGAACATGAATATTCGAATGCATATGACGGACCACAACCTTATAATTATGAGCCTGCTAGGCGTCCAAGAGACCAGGAGCAGCCAAGGATTAGAAGAAATAACGGCCATCGGAGAGAAATTGAGCTGTGGTGTGAGGAGAACCAGAGAAACTGGGCAGATATCTTGGTGAGTGACCGGCGTTAGCTACAGAATGTTAGCTAACGTCACATCACAACATTGTAAAGTTAGCTATCATATATCAGGCTATAACTAAAGTAGCATTGATAATATAATAACGTTACTGGCAGGACTGTTGATACTGATCCATAACAGAAACTAATGCGCAAGTACAGTATCAGCCATATCTCGCGTTACCTAATGCAACTCCACACTACGGTGCTGTGTACCGGAGGGGAGACGCGAGATACGGCTGATACTTGACGATCTGGCGGAGAAAGGTTGTGGAGCCTCCGTTGATATGTCGTTGTAAATGGCTTGATGGAAAGCAGGTGTGTAGTCGGGGAGGGTGCACAGCTGATTGCAGCAGGTGAGTGGAGGTTGAGCCGGGAGCCGGGAGCCAGGAGTGACAGCCACCACGCACACACAAACAACACAGTACCGGAGGGGAGAGAGAGAGAGCAGCGAGGGGGGGGGGGGGGGAGATAGAAGTAATACGGTTTCCTGATAAAGCTGTGGAGAGTATGTGCTGCAGGGAGGTGGATGCACAACGCACCCAGGAACGAACGCTAGCTCCGGTCCTTTTTACTGTGGACTCGATGTCCTGACAGGATGGTATTTGTGCAACCTGCACAAACACAATACTGCACCATGATTACAAATGGTGAAATACAATGTAAAACTACCGAAAAAGACCAGCTCCTTAAAACACAACCGCTCTACTCAACGCAACTCCACTATACCCACGGTCAAAGAGCGGAGATGTGTCCCCTTTGTGATGTAATATGACGCGTTTGACGTATGACCTTAAAAAAAAGCAGTTTTTAAGAGCAGAGCTCAAAATTGCTCCTTTCCCTCTGAATTCCTGCCCTTATGTCTCGTAAAACATATCAAATCCTGCATTCACTTTTTTAAGTGTAATTTTCAAGCAAGTTTAAGCATAAATGTAGAATAAATAAAAACCTGCAAGATGCTCTTTAAGAACGTCCACAAATATCTGTGTTTCAGTCATACCAGCCAAGGTCTATGTTCAAGTGACTGTTTTCCCATACGTCAATACTTCTGTGTTATTTTGAATGTGGTGCTTTTGTGCATCAAATTGTATAACCAGAAAAAAATAATGTATATTGTTTTCACTGTGCTCTCAGATCAACTGCAGACCTGGACTCCTTCAATAATCACATTCTCAGGTATGCAAGCAAGCGCTTCAGCTTCTCTCCAACGGTATATGCAGCTCGGACACTGCCGGCTGGCCTGGACTACAATCACCACATCCACAGACCAGCAAAGAGAAAAAAAGATGGCTCTATTCAGTATGTAGTAATAATATTACTCCTATGCATTTTAGTCTATTACCTTATAGGTGCTTAGTCAAGGCTGATCCAATGCTATGAAAAATAAGCATTGTGGAAGTACAAACTACTGTGCAATGTACGGTCATATGAACATTTCTCTAATGTCTAACTTTTCTTTTATGGCAGATACAGGAAGTTGCACAACAAAAGGTCCAGGGCATGGAGGTTGCACACATTGAAAGTAGAGAAGGATTACAGCTACATCCCCGACCTCCAGAGCGTTATCCTGCGGCGAAGATTGTCTGCTACCAAGGGGATGACAAGGATCAGAGCCAAGAGGCCAGACGATCCCCGTCAACATGGGGTTCTGTCAGGTGCCCCTGCACCAACCACCCAGGAGCTGTTGCAGAAGCAAGTCAGCAGAGGACTAGGTGAGTTGTCTTACGATAATGTAGATTGATCATCAAGCGGTAACATTCTAGCAAAAGCTAGTTTAAAAAAAGGTGTCAACATTTATGCCAGGTTCCACAAAACATCATCAGTTTCTAAACCTCAGAGCTACTAATTATGATCTACAACAGTTATCTCAACAAAGTAATGGCTCAACCATATGAAAGTGTGTCCTTAGTCCACTAAAGAGTCTAGTCGTTTTGCTTTTCAAATCATCTTTGGACCCACAATAGGTATGACATTGAAAAGTGTTTTTCACTGCATGAAATGCTGCCAAACATGCAGTTTTGTCAGTCTTTGGCAGTAATGCGGGTGTTGTTGATATGCTGTAATTACTGTCATATATGTAATTGTGATATTTATTTTAAAGGACAATCACTGCCCAAGGAATAGAGGATTGGCCCAGCACCAATATGCCACGTGCACATCCTGTCCTGTAATCAACAGCCTGGAAACCTCTGCCGACACACCATTTCTTCCTTTGTGTACATATGATGTTTATAGTTGTTATATAATGTATATATCTTGTAGATTATAATATTCATGCAATATTGAATATTTGATAGTGTTCCAATATAATAAACAGGTTTAATAACACATTTGGTTGTCGTCGTTCGTACAGGATGTAAATAAATAATAAATGTAATCGCTTCATTGTTTATGCTAAAAGGAAAAGGCATTAATCATTTTAAAGATTTTATTTAAACAAGTTTGACGAAAGTGCAGAACATAAATAGTGAATTATTTTTAAAGAAATATTGTGATTGCACTTATGACTGTGAGCTTATACCCTACTGGGGATGAAGCCTTTGTACTGTCCATGTGGATCTGGGTAACGGTCTCCTATCTTCCAGACACAGCAACTGGGTATAATCACTCTGACCCTGTCCCAGGGCTCCATATTGCCACACAACAAATTGTCTGTATGCTGCATAGCTGAACTGTTTGTTGCTCTCCCCTGTGTCTTGAACATCAGCCACTGCCCAGATAGGACCCCCTCCTGCAAAATATACACTTCCATGTGTGGAAGGCTGGAAACACAGGAGTCATGAGGTTGCCCACAGCACTTCCTTTCCACATCTGTGGACATTTCTCTGCAGTTATGTTAGAAACACCAACTGGGTTGACCTTCAACAGGAGGGCCAGGTGGAGGCGCATCTGATGTGAAGCGGAGGAGGTCAAACATCAGACTTGGGTCCCGTGTCAGGCAGAGCTCCAGCAGTTGATGGGATTGCTGTAAGGACAGTCCTTGAATTCTCGCCTATAAAGCAATAGATCACAAAGTAATATCTTTATTGAACAGAGCTTTATTGTCCACAAAGAGGTCTTGTGTGTCCACAGAGAAACCCCTGACTAAGACAAGAGTTATTGTTGGTTATTGGTGGTGTTGAGGTAAAAAAAAAAATAATGTAAATATATGCTTCTATACATACTGTTGTACACCAGCTAGACACACCTGTTCCTCTGCAATCCTTTGAGCTTGCAGATCCTCAACTCTTTGAAGGTCCTCTTGACCAAGACCCGTCTTAGTCCGACCTCCCCGTCCTCTTCCTCTGCCTCTGCCTCTTCCTCGCCCCCTCGTTGCTCTCGCACGTCCTCCTCTGGTTCTACCCCGGGCCACTCTGCTTTGACAAGATGTGCTGGGTTCTGGAGTGTACTCAGTGTCAGAGGAAACCATGCTCTCATCCTGGATGCTCTCATCCTGGAAGCTCTAACAAGCGAAACAAGAGATTATAATATTATAATTATGAATTATTATAATAATATATAATATAATATTATTATTATTATTATGAATGAATTATAATATGAAATCCACGTTCCTCAATGTGTCACCGATGATAACAGAAACAAACGGCAGGTAGCATTTACATTTACTCATTTAGCAGACGCTGTCTAGCGTAGCTAGGTAATTAGGTACTGTATTTAGTTCGTCAACAAACATAATAGATGAATACGCTAAATATTTCAAATAAACATTCAAAACCAACTTGGGCTGTGTAGTATTGCTAACTGTGATATATTCATTTTAATGTCACCTTATATATTCATGTTGTGGGTACTGAATTGCCACAACATTGTGGAGAAATTAGCTTAAACATGTTTTATTACTCTGTATGAAAAAGGAGCAGTTGTGGAGGAGGATACATTCTTCATTAAATACCGCATGTCAAATATCAGGGAAATCTACAGATCTTAAAAATATATGTGTGTGTTTAATTACTTTGTATCAATAATAAGCAGTCTGTGTAAAAAGAAGCTGGAAATATGCAAAGGAATACTCTTTGGAAACAGTCTAAATCTCTGGAAAGGCTGCAGGACAAATGAGTGTGTGTTCTCTATATTGGGCCTGTGTAAAGTTTGACTATTTGAAAAGCATCTCTAGGACTGCTTGAGAGCAAAGGTAATGTTTTCCTCGTTATTATTTGATATGAAGGTAATTTACATGTATTACGTATATTTAGCCAACTATAACAACTATATCTTAAAACATATTTTTAACTTGTGTGTGGTACCCTGAGGGGGGAAGGTGGCCACAGACAGGGAACCATATAGAAGAATGTGTGTGTGCTGGCTGCAAGATGTGAGATAAGATGAACAAACTTGTTATTTGGAGGAGGTTCGTGCTGGACACCGAAGGTATCTGTTCTTCATCAAACTGAAGAGACACTTTTGTTTTCCGGGTCTCCTAGCTGGCTCGCGCTGATTGGGTACGACAGGCCATTTGTTGGTCTCTTCCAATGGGAGACCCCTCTGGGGGAAGCATGCACACACCTCCTCCTATGTTTTTAGTATGATAGCCTGTGTTTTCTCTAAGTTCGGTCTCTTTTCTTCATGCTCTCCAAGGGGTAAGACCTCTCCCAACGAGAGGAACTAGAGCCGGAGTAATCCGGATGACTTCGTGATTGAGGTTGTATTTGTGTTGTATATTTTACCATTAAAGCAGATTATTGTTTAATCCTTATCCTGGTGCTTTGACTTTTCCTTCTTTTAAAACAAACTCATAGAGGAACGCGCGGAGCAGAGGTTCTGCCCCAACATAACCTAGATGTGTTTAGCTTTGCCTGATATGTAACGTTACTGCAGCCTGCTCTCGCCAGCTAGCCAGAAATAATTTACTTATTAATACAATTTCCCAAAACAAACATCCTAGCTTAAAAAATATAAGCACTGACAATAACTTTGTTCGTTTTTTACATTCATTATTATGATAATCTTAGGTGTTGTTTTCTTAAATCTGATTGAGCCATGATGTTTTCCTAAAATGCTCAAGTCTGCTGACGTCATGTGCGCGTTCATGTGTGTTGGAGGAGGTGATCTGTAAGGAAGTCTGAAGGAAGGGGCGGATTCTTTTCGGCTGTGTACTTTCAAATTTTAGTGCACTCGAGCCGGTTTCTGAAACTTACCTACCCCACCTTTAACTTTTACCTCTGACCAAGTGGACACGTTTTTTCCCTCCTTTTAAAAAAATGTGTTTTTAAATGTGCTTGATTTAAAGATTTGAGAGCGTGGTTGCAAACGCCAAAAAGGTCATAGTCGGTTAAGGCAGGGCCGGCTCTAGACAATTTGCAGCCCTAGGCGAGATTTTAGCTGGCGCCCCCCCCCCCCCCATAGAATACATAAAGAACAAATTAAAAATCTCTACAAAAGACGAATACACTACAAAAACAGAAACTTATTGACATAGGCAAAAAGGCTTACCAATAACCAATAACCTACCATAGCCAATAAATGTAACTTATTTTATTTTTGTTGTTCATTCATATCTTATTTGACCTAGTTAACACTCATTTATGTATTCATATTTTTATCTCTCCAGTTTTTAAACGATATTTTTTGTTTACTGTCTTATAGTATACATTGAAAACACCAACCCCCCCACCCTACACACAAATACAAAAACCACACTTGCTTTAGTTATAATTCAACAAACATCTTTTAATGAACAAGTAGCTTCCGCAGAAGGAGTTATAGAAATATTTTAAAGAACACACGTATTGTAATAATAAATAAATAAGATAAAATAAATGAAAAAATATTAACAAATACATAAAAACGATTTATACAAAAAAAGAACAATTACATTTCTGTTTTTGAACACACATATTGTAATAATAAATAAATACCTTACTGACTTGCTTGACTTAAACACTCAGAATTGCACTCGTCTTGACTTCTTTGCTGCAAAGTCATCGATAACATCCTCATATGACAGCTGACGAGAAACATCACTGTTAATGCTGATGATGGCAAGTCCACTGAGGCGTTCTTGGACCATTGTAGACCTCAGGTAGGTTTTAATTAACTTCAGCTTTGAGAAGCTTCTTTCTGCTGAAGCCACTGTCACTGGCATAGTGACGTTGATCCTGAGGGCCACCCACATATTAGGATAAACCTCCCTCAGGTTCTTCCTTTCCAAGAACACCAACAGTTCCAGGGTGGTCATTGTGGGTGAGGGGAGAGTTGGAAAGTTCATCAGCTCCAGTGCCAACTCTTTTCCATCTATGTCTGACTGTCCGCCAGAGCTCAGGGTGTTGCTCAATGTTTGACACTGCTTGGTCAGCGCGTTTCTGGGCAGTTCGGGGAAGTCTACAAGCACCCCAAACTTTGCCTGAACTTCTTCCAGGTGTTCAAAACGCTCATTGAGGGAAGTGATGCAAACATCAACCACCCTGTTGAAAAATGTAACTTCCATCTTTTTTAGGGCATTGGCCATTGGCTCATCCGGTGCTTCATAAGAGAACTGCCTCTTGGTTGACCTCAGCCTCTTCTCATTGAGGACAGCATCCACATCCATGTCCTAACACATGTCTTTAGCACTGATCTGAGCAGAGGCAAATCCAGTGGCTCTGTAGTCTTCCAGGGTGGCCTTTGTCTTTCTCAGGAGGTCAACTGCGATGTCAAGTTGCATTGACACAGACTGCATGACCTTACTGACCTGTTTGACTTTACTGAGGATGTCGTACCACACCACAGTGCAAATGAAGAAGCGGTAGGACCCCACTTCCTCAGCCAAAGACTGTGCCTCTATTTTGATCATTATGTCAGTGGCCTTGTCCCTCACCTCCAAAAGTGCATCTCGAACATGTTGAGCCTGATATCGCACAGCTTCCACACTGTTGACCCGGCTCTCCTACCTGGTTTCAGACCATGATTTCAAGGTAGTGGTGACATGGCTCATCAAAATGTCCCAGCGCTTTGTGGATGCTGAAAACAATGTAAAAAGCTTTTGGAGGTAGCCAAAGTATCCAGTGGCATCTAGGGAGCTTTTCGCTGCATCAGCTAACACCAGATTGAGAGTGTGTGCGCCACATGGCACGAATAGTGCCCTCGGGTTTAGTTCAAGTAACCTGGCCTGAACTCCTTTGTTTTTCCCTCGCATATTGGCACCATTGTCATAAGACTGTCCCCTACAGTCCTCAAAGGGGATGTTCAGTTCTTGGAGCCTGTCCAGGATGAGGGATGACAAACTCTCGCCAGTTGATTCCTCAGCGACAAGGAACCCCATGAAGTGTTCCTTAACTTGTGGCATCTCCTCCATTGTAACAATCCTTAAGATGACTGATAACTGCTCTGTGTGGCTAATGTCAGGTGTGCAGTCCAGAATGATGGAATAATATTTAGCCTTCTTAATTTCTTCAATCATGTGGGCACTGATTCTCTCACCGATACATTCAATGAGTTCATTTTGAATATTTTTTCCGAGATATGTGGTATGGCTTGCACCCCTTTTGACTTTAGCAACGTGTTCTTTCATTACAGGGTCAAACATTGCCATCAGCTCCACTTCTTTAAGGAAGTTGCCATTGTTGGGTTTGTTGAATGTGTCACATGTTCCCCTGAGGCCCATGTTTCTCTCAGCTAATGATTGAATGATGGCGACCAACCTTGTTACCACCTCACGCCATCTCTTCCTTTCTATGTCTGTAAGCGCCATCTCAGTCCTATCAATAGTTTGACCCTTTTGTAAACGAAACTCTAACTCTTTCCATGATTCCATGTGTTTAGTATGTTCTGGAGTGTTCTCGTGTGTTTTCAGTAATTGTTGGCAATTTTTCCAGTCATTTAGTCCTGCACTGATTAATTTGTATTCCTTCTGGGAGAATGGCTTGCAGCAAAAACAGTAAAGGCTGTCGTTTTTCTGTGAGTACAATAGCCAGCTTCTCTTGATTCTTTCCCCATTTACCAGTTTTCTATAAAAGTATTGGTGGTGGCAGCTTCTCCCATCCTGTCTTTTTGGAAAAATGAAGTGTGGTTTTGCCTGATAGGGTCCTCTGCTCACAAACTCTGTTCTTACCTTATCAGACATGGATGGCCAGTCGGCAGGGTCAACAGCTGCTGCCTTTGTGGCGTCACGTGCTGCAGACTGTGTTGTGGTACTCGGGATCAATGTTTCCCCTGCAGATTGTGTAGCAGCAGGTTCACTTGGGACAGGTAGTGATATGTTTTCACCTGCAGACAGTCAAACATGCATGGATACAGTCGGACACCCACTGTGTGTGTGTGTGTGTGTGTGTGTGTGTGTGTGTGTGTGTGTGTGTGTGTGTGTGTGTGTGTGTGTGTGTGTGTGTGTGTGTGTGTGTGTGTGTGTGTGTGTGTGTGTGTGTGTGTGTGTGTTTTACATTAACATGTACATTATTAGTAAGAGAAGTGCTTTTGTAATGTGCAATAATAAACTGCATATATGATATATTAGCTATTTGACATGGCATTTGGGTGTTGTCTGAAAATGACCAGGTGATAAAAATCTTTGCGTTGCACAAAGTGTCTGCAAAGTGAAACGGAAACAAAACTGTGTCATGGTGCCAGAATATTTTTGTTGTTTTTGAAAGGTAATTTCAATAACTACGTTTGACAACAAACCATGCTGATGATAAAGATCTTGCTTCCTGCGCAAAAGAGTGACGGTGATGTTCTCAATATCCCCCCTCAGTCCTTCAGTACACCCTGGGGCATAGACTCTCTCTAAATAGTAGCAAAAAAACAATTGGAGAAGAGATACAATCAGTGACAGTCTCAGTTTCAACATATGGCCAACTTATATTGTGTGTCTAAACTTACAGTAATTAACAGATGTATATATGGAAAACCTGTGGTATGTCTTACCTGTGACCGCCCATTGCCTGACATCATGCACCCACTGCTGTATGGTCTCCTGATCAAGGTTGTGCTCCTTTTTGAAGTCGCTGAAGCTGGCAGCTTCCACCTTTGCCCTCTCTGTGATCTTTACAAAAAAAAGAAAATGTCAGCGAAAAGCACCATGCAACACCATAATGCAAAGTACACCAGTTTTCAGTACAAGACCTTCAGAAGAACAGTTGAAACATTCCATGACACCATCTGACTTGCAAGAGGAAGTGTGGATAAGGGAGAACATAATGTATATAGCCATGAGGTTACATTGCAGACATCCTTCATAAATATGTAATGTCAGATGAGAAGACAATTGTAATTTGCCCTTACTTTGACATATCTGTGGGCTAAAACTTGATGAAGGTTGTCCCTCTTCCTTCTGTTCCAACCCATGGCCTGTTGAGTGAGCATGTTCACTCTTCCTAAAAAAGACAAAAATATATCCACAAACAAAAAAGTAAGTATTCACATCAAAAAGGCAATACTGAGTGAGAAACCTGATAGACATGACTAAACCCAATCGTTGAAAGGTTGTTGAACTGGTAATTACAGTAAAGTAATACACCAATAATGTTTTTAAGGAGGGAACTCTCTGCAAAATACTTCTCAGGGCTGCCTTATCACAGTGTGTAGTGTTAATACCAACCTGCTTTTGTCATGTATTTTGTGACCAGAGCTGCCCTGGAGAGAAAGCTGTTCACCTATAATGAATGTTACAATTAATGTTCGGTCACCATTACATACATCACCTACCATCACCTACACATCATAGATCTTGAACTGGATGGTTTAAGAGAAAACTTGTGTACTGACTTCCTACAATATGCATGCATTTAGTGTTGCTGAACAAATGAGCTGCCTATCTTTCATTTGAACTCAGACATAAAAGATATGCTTTCAACTAATCAACAGGCTTGTCACTGAGATGACACATACATATTTGTACTGCTTTCTATTAAGACTTCTTGTATCCATACAGTTACAATAATGCCATTAATAACATACCTGCTCTACTTCCTCTCCCACTGTGTTTCCTGCTCCGTCCTGACTTCTGCCACCCCATCTCACCTGCAACACAGCGCAAGTAGTGTTGTGTAGCATTTCTTTAGAAGTTTTTGATATCGAATAAGGCATGCCATGCACAGCATTTAAAAATCATTTGCATTAAAGTTGTTATGTACCTCGCATTTTGCTGTATGGGCTTTAGCATGCATCACGCTAAGAAATGGCCTCATTTCGGTCAACGGCAGAAGCTCGGGTAATCCCTCTGCTATTTTGTTAAGGTATGGCCAGTACCTAAGAAGCAGGAGCAGCATTTTGTGATTGAGTGTTACAAAGATAAACTTTTAATTGACATGACAACAATATCAATATCATCTAAAATGACTGCTGAGGCATAGGCCATTTTAAACATTGTTGTGGATGTGCAATATGACAGTGAGGATTACCTGCATGTTACATCCATACAGAAGAAGTCAACATTTACCTTCTTCGACATCTCTTTTTGGAGAAACATTGGGTAAGCGTATATTTCTCCACGGAAGTGGTTCAGTCCTCGTAAGAGAAACCCATGTCTGATTAATCAGAAGAAAATCTAGTTGTTAATAATAAACTGACAAAGCAAGGCTCTGTCATCTAGGTAGCTATAACAAAAAATAACACTTGGATGCTACAAATGATGGATCAATTCCGCTCCACAATCAAAAGTGTTTAATGCTTCCAATTCTTACAAAGACTTAGACTTGGATTGCTATTAAAACTGAAATAATGAGACCAGACTCAAGAACCAAACACATATACACACAGACACACTAACAAATACATACCTGCAAACTGCCACTTGAATGCCCTCCTCGTCTATCTGGGCACCAGACCTTTTTGACGTCTCTCTGCCAGCGGTGAATTTGGCAGTACCACAGACGGCACTGTCATTTCCCAATAAAGTCAGTTTATTACACACAAGTTTTGACATATATAAAAAAGAACACCACAGGTGTAACTGCAACTATCATAATAAGAAAACAAACGTACACTTTTCATGTTGCCTCTGACAAGGTCAACAAATGTTGCAACTTCCTCGTCCTTGGCCAGGAACAAGCCCTCATAGATTGGTGACTCCTCAGTCCTGTCCATGATAAGTTAACATACAAGTCAATAATAAAAATCACAAAGCACTACATTACTATGATTTGTTTTAATGTCTGTTATGGCTACTCAAACACAACCCTAAGGGCTACTATTTGTATTAGCGGTGTGTTCTTTATCATTTTCATTAATACCTATACCTACCCTTTTGACTTGGAAAAGCGGTAATGCTTGCGGTTTCCATCACAGCAGACAGCCAACATGTCTGGAGAACATGCTGGACAAACAAAGTGATGGACCTGGCACATATCCTCTTGTTTGTACTGACAGAAGCAAAACTCGAAGAAGCTTCGCTGAAATGTATCAGCACAGATACTACCTGTCTGTATATTGATTTTAAAAAAGTGGATTAGTAATTGTTTTGAAAGCAATGCCAACAATTTATGATATGGTATACAGTAATATTATATTGGTTTTTGTATGTTTCCGTGTGATTCAGGCAGATTTACCCGTCCAGCTTGAACAGATCTGTGCTCCAACATTTTCAGAAATGCCTGCCTGGACATGGCTGGTGCTTTCACCTTCATGTGCTCGAATGAGGTGAACACATCATATTTGTAAAGCGTCTGGCAGCTGGTGCAAGCTGGCCAGTACCGATACAAAAGCAGGTCTTTAACCTCAGGAGTCCATTCTGCAGAGCAGGATAGACAGGATTTCTGAGGCAAGCAGACATTGTATCGTCCTGTGAACAAATGGACAAAGTAAAGGTATTTTGGTAATCAAACTGTGATTTTGCCTTAACATATTGTATTTTATACATAGATGTGCATATATGATATATTAGCTATTTGACATGGCATTTGGGTGTTGTCTGAAAATAACCAGGTGATAAAAATCTTTGCGTTGCACAAAGTGGTAAAACTCTGCCGTACAATACTACTTGAGCAAAAAGAAGGGCTTTCAGAACAACATACCGTTGATGGTGACCACAGAAATATGCTTCCAAGGAGTAACTGTGACGTCAACTGTGACGTTCACAGATTGACCTTGGAGTAGGAACAGGCAGTTGACATACTGCAATATAGAAAATAAGTTAGGAAGGGTGTATTTACAGTTTTTCCTTAATTCTCCAGATTATCAAGATATTCCATAAAATGTTGCATCATTTCCACATATCTTGCAGCCCTAGTCAAAACCAATCATACTTTTTTCAATCAGCTATGTATACTTCCCATTCGCACTTAATTATGGGAACTACACTATAATGGGACATTGTAATGTAATGTTAATCTTTACATACTGAGGCTGGCCTCAATGTCACAGGTTGCATAGAGGAACTCCATGTCCAGTGGAACACAGTCCAGGCACCTAATAGCCGCTTCTTCTGCACAGCATCTGTGGCACTTCTGAATGGCTATTCTCTCAGCTGAGAGATTTGCATTAAAAAGCATTGACCTAGCCATTTTCATTCTCACATCTGTGAGAAGCTGCCTTTGTGCCCAGGCAGAAACCGTTCCGTCTGTTGCCTCCGGAACCTGGACTGCAGTTAGGGTGTACCTTAACTCTTGGAGATGAGTTTCTAAAAAATAAAACAGCTGTTAAGCCGCCACCCTAAAACTGGTATGATGGATATTAAGGTAGTATACTGAACCACTTTTGAGTTGGAAAAATATATGCCGACTAATAATAGCAACATGCTATGAATCATTATATGCACCCAAAGCAATATTAGCAAATTATACTTATACCAAATATGCATTCACTTGTCATGAAACAGTCAATACTCAATACTTTATTATGATTTACTAGATGAGTATAAAAATGGAAACATTGGGAAAAACTGTAGTGCCAGTCAACTGCTGTTATAATCAATATACTCACCAAGACTACCAAACTCTTGATGTTCTAGCAGAAGGCCTTCCTCATGCACAGGATCGTCTCTTGTGGCTTGTGAAGCTTCAGAGACAGTCAGTTTTGCTTAACCCTTCAATCAATCTAAAATTACACCAATTAATTGTAATATGAAAATGTTCTGTAAGGACTGCAGGTAATGAAACTAAGAACATATTACCACAGAATCACAATGACAATTTACATTTGGCATACTTTTATCCAAATCGAGGTACACATGTTCAAAAATACAACACAAGCAAGGATTATCAGTCACAGGCTCTTACAATATCTTGATTTAATTTGAAAATGTTTTAAACATTGCAACAGATTTGTCAAGAGGTATCTTTACATTACATAATTTCATACTGTGTACACCAAAATAACTTTGTTATGAATTATCTTTATTCTTAGATTTAGAAATCATGATATTGTAAAGAACAAACCTGATGCGGAGCGTTGTGTTTCCCGTTGTCTCTCACGTCTGCGTGTGACCACTGGATTAGAAAGAGGTCTCTTCCTGCTTTTTCTTTTCTTTTTCGGAGGGATGGCAGGAGTTTCAGTGGCCATGGCAGCCTATATTTTTTCAGAGGTTGAGATCAACAACAAAGTTGTAATACAACATAAGAAAGCAGCACTTATATTTGAGCAATTATTTAACGGTTGCATAAAAAGGTCTAACTGACCCTTTACATTACATCAATAAAAAGCAATAGCAATGATTATATTATAGACTTGTGTATTTGCTTATCATGGAAAGCCTCACCCTGACCTCATGGAGATGAGCATCGCTAATCAATGCAGCCATGTGCACCGTGGCCTCCTTGGGATCCTCAAAGACCCTCACTTCAGGGTTGAGGGACATGGCATACAAATAATACAAACAATACACACAATGAAGAGTGAGAGAAAGACAGGAGAGTGATTAAAAGAGAGAGAGATAAAAAGAGAGACAGTGAGAGAGAGTGGCTCTTAAAAGTGCCATTGGTTTTATATGTGTGTGTGTGTGTGTGTGTGTGTGTGTGTGTGTGTGTGTGTGTGTGTGTGTGTGTGTGTGTGTGTGTGTGTGTGTGTGTGTGCGTATGGGTGTGTGTGTGTGTGTGTGTGTGTGTGTGTGTGTGTGTGTGCGTGTGTGTGTGGATACAGTATGTGTGTGTTGGAGATTATTAAGTGTTGTAATGAAGCTCTTAAAGTGGAAAAATAAAAACATGATTAGGATTATTTAGAATAACAGTAACATCTGTGCAATACTCTATATGCAATAATAATTAATCTGAGCAATACTCTGGCATACATTATGCATTTATACTGTGCATATTGTTATATTTTGCACATATTTTTACATACTTGTTTTTCTTATATGTTCTACTATATATTTAAATTCTACAATGTAACAATCCCAGTTTCCCCCGGAGATCAATTAAAGAGCAACTTCCAGGTTAAAGACACCTGTGAATAAATGTGTAGGAAAATGATGAATACACTAGATTTTCAAATAAATATACAGAAATATACACTACAGTGACATCTGGCGTCGTTTTTGTAGGAAATGTTCACTTCCGCATAAAAAAACCTCGGCACGTGACCTCCCGCGTGTGACGTAACACAGGGGACACAAGGGGGAGAACGGCCGGTGTAACGTATTAATAAACATGGATCCCAATGCTAGTTTCGACACAGAAGACACAGAAGAAGTTAAACTTGAATATTCGAATGCATATGACGGACCACAACCTTATAATTATGAGCCTGCTAGGCGTCCAAGAGACCAGGAGCAGCCAAGGATTAGAAGAAATAACGGCCATCGGAGAGAAATTGAGCTGTGGTGTGAGGAGAACCAGTGGAGAACTGGGCAGCTATCTTGGTGAGTGACCGGCGTTAGCTACAGAATGTTAGCTAACGTCACATCACAACATTGTGAAGTTAGCTATCATATATCAGGCTATAACTAAAGTAGCATTGATAATATAGTAACGTTACTGGCAGGACTGTTGATACTGATCCATAACAGAAACTAATGCGCAAGTATCAGCCGTATCTCGCGTTACCTAATGCAAATCCACACTACGTCTTACGGTGCTGTGTACCGGAGGGGAGGAAGAGAGCAGCGAAGGGGGGGAGAGAGATGTAATAGGGTTTCCTGATAAACGTCTTGTTTTGTAGGTGCTTGTGTGGGGAATGCCAGCCCATGACCTCAGCCGTGGAGAGCATGTGCTGCAGGGAGGTGGATCCCTTCTGGGCCCTGGTGGAGAACCTCACCCCCAGACCAGACATAACATGCCCCACACTGCATCCAGGCTTTGAAGCATGCTGTCTGAATCCTTTTGTGCTACAGATAGCCTACATGAATTTCAGGCAGGAGCATGGCCCGCTTCAGGCCAGCAGACATGAGTATGTTTAGATTACAATTAAAAAGATAAATACTATTAAAGATAATACAGTTGCTATTGACCCCGAGTGTTTAGCAGGTTTCAAAACCCAGAACCTGTAGATTATATACTATATAACACTTGTTGATGATGTTAACAAGGCTATCAAGTTAACCTGTAGATATTGTGTCCCTATCCCCAGGCAATACCGCTACACAGCTTACAGGCAGGTCATCCGCTGGGCCTATGGAGTTCTAGGCAGGCACATTAGGAAGCCCTTACCCTCATGTGTTGTGTCTGCCATCAGAAGACAGTTCCCAGAAGAAGGAGGAAGAATTTACAAAGGTTTTGAGTGGCCTCATTTTGGTGACGATCAATACAATTAATCACAATCATAGTGTGTTCGCACTGCATGCATGTGTTTGCATACACATGCATTTCCAAACATTTTGTCTACCTATGCTGTAAATGTGGTATTTTTTCAATTTACGCAAATAAACATTGATTGATTGATAGACAGTGTCTTTTCATTAATAACCACCAAAATACGTTATTTGAACACTCCTCTCGATTGATTTACAAAAAAATAAATAGTATGGCCCGCCCTAATACACCAATGCAATTTTTAAAAGATATACATTTTTCAACACAGAATCATTTAACAAATTACACCATTATCCAATCATTTTACGAGTCAGAAAATGCTATCTGTTCATTGCAGTTATTGTTTATTGAATTAGATTACCATGACCTCAACATAATTATGTAGAGTACAAGTCCACAGCCAAGACATTTTTATTTGCATATCATTTCATTTATGAATATGGAATTATTTATTTAATATTATTATCGCAGCTCAACGAGGCTCCCTCCTGTCAGATGGAGGGAGTAAATACAGCGGCAAGCTTTGGGACCTGTCCCAACATATCCTATGAAGAGAGAAAGAAAACATTGTTATTATATATTAATATTGATTTTTGCACCATCAACATCTCTTACCAGGTTTTATCTAACAAATGTCAATTTAGAATAATCTTACCCTGAAAACTGTGAACCACAGAATCTGCTGGTTTCAAACTAATTTCCTGTGTTAAACCGGGAATGCTGTGCCAGATAAAGGCCAACTGCCTCATCCTTGGCAATCTCCTGGCAGGAAGTGGAAAGGGGGGTAGGGGCAGTGGAGGACAAGACTGCACTGCTCTCTCGTAGAGTCTCTGGTGACCTGGAGTAGCCCTCTCTCAGAGACTCCATCAGGGCTGCAGCGTATGCTGAAGGAAGGAAACAAGTGATCACATTCAGTGATATTATAGATGCATCACACAATAAATAATATTTAGGGACCGAGTAAAACAGCTAACCGTATGATGGCTTCTCCTTGATAGGGCGAACTACCCAGCCACCTTTGCAGAACCTTGGGTAGTGTTAGAAATTAAAATGAATGTTTTGATGGTATAATGTAGCTTAAACATACCGTCAGTTTAAACGCTGTTTTATACTGAAAAAACCGAAATTCTGGTGCACAACCAGTTAAGCTTTTATTCTGAAAATCCTTCATCTCCGGTTAGCATTTAGCATGTGGCTAATATACGATTTCCTAAAGAGGTGAATTTAGTAGCGAAATTACATGGAGTGGTGCAAACCGAAACCTACTGATTATAACACTACAACTATAGATGTCGAGATACTACCATGCTGAATATTAAATGAAGGTACAGTTTATTTGAATACATTATTGTTTGCAGACGAGAGTAGCATGTGACAACATCCGGAATGACCGGAAACCAAACCAGCCGTGAAGTATTTTCTGTATTTTTTAGAGTATTGATTACAGCGTTTAGAATGTGTTACATGAAAAGTGATGAAAGAGAAGATGAGGAGAAAAGGCGTGTTAAGCATATATTGAATGTGAAAAGTACCAATCCTCTGTTTAAATGCAACAACGGACATTAGGGACGAGGCGAGCCGGCTGGCGGGGAGGAGCCAGCAGAGGATGTATATAACAGCACCAGACGAGTGATTCGCTCTCTTCTCTTGCTCATGAGAGCCGGTGTCGGTACCAGATGTGTTCGGGGTACCATTTGTGTTCGGGGTCCGTCTCTTACCATTGACGTCACGACGTAACGACGTCACGCATTGTGATTGGCTGTACGGTAATTTACCCACGCTGTCTAGAGTATAGAGCTCCTGCGGTCACGTGACTTTTGGTTATCAGCCACCATTTTGGCAGTAAACATGACGACCGGCGCCAGCGTTTTCCTACCGTGCGAGTATACATCTCATTTTAATTCAAGTGAAATTCGGCTTTATAGTACAAAATTAGAAAGATTAAATATAAGCAACCCATATAATGCACCCGGTGTGCTTTTCAAGAGCATAACCTCCTGCTCTGAAGACGATGTACCCGACTTGCGCTACGCGGACATCCACAGCTATCTTGTAAGCTTTCCATCAGTGTACTCAGGAGACTCCCTCAGAGCTTACAAAAGCTTGGAGGCTTACAAATGGTGTCAGTCCGGCTTCGTAAACAACATTCAACTGTGGAGTCTTACATCCAAAAACTTCGGCATCATCACTGCAAGGGTAAGTATTAAATTATTCCAGTTTGATAGGCAGTGTCACGTTAGCATTGTTTGTTTATTAGCTTGTCTAGCTACGGCAGTGTCACGTTAGCATGTTTGTTTATTAGCTTGGATAGCTACTGCAGTGCGTCTGAAACTAGTTTGTATTGTTGAACGTACTCAACCAAAGTGGCTGGCGTTTTTAACCTTTATTTATCTATTTTTGAATTTCATATATAGGTTAATCACTCCCAAAGGCTTAATGAAAGTCAACTAAAGCCATGGGTGGTGGTCAGGAACGACGGTGTTGTGCTGGGAGCCCACTGCAACTGCACAGCGGGACTCGGGGAGAGCTGCTCTCCCCGAGTCCCGAGGAATATTTTCAACACGGGTTTGTTTACCACTAGCTTGCTACAAGCTAACTGGCTAGGCTGCACCAGAGCCACACTTGTTGAGTTAAAAAGGGACATCACAGAGTCCGTTAGCTATAATAACTGGGTGCTAGATTCTACTTCGGTAAAAATTAAACTGACCAGAAACTTTTTGTAGCATTGTACTGTATTCCTTCACCCACCTGATATGAAGTGATCACTGCATAAGCGAAAGCAAACGGCCGGGGGTTCCCATCTTTCAGTCTTGTTCAGACGGCTCCTGGCTCTTTTAATCGCTGCGATCCACTTTTCCCTCCTCTCCGCGTCTTTTGGAATGCGATAATAAGATACACCTTTCTTCTTCCCACGCCTATTTGTGCAACCTGGTGCACAGCAGTTATCCACCATCCTCGACAGTCTGCCAGTGCCTGCCAATGAATTTACTGACGCGATTACTGCCAAAATGGCTGCCCCCTTCGTTTCTCGTCACGTGACCAGCATATGTGACATCATCCGCAGGAGCTCTATAGAGGGGTTTTTTGATCATTACATTACATTGTATTTAGCTGACGCTTAAGTGCATTCGACCAACAAAATAAAAACTTGAAGAAATACAATAAAACTTGAAGAAAAGCAAAGACGAATGAGGAGAAGAACAAGAGAAATCAAAGGTAAGAAGTATATAACGTAATATGGTAGGTAATATGTAATATGTTCAGTGCCGTTGGTACGTTAGTTCAAACAGTAACAACGGACTATTTTTCTTAGCATGTCAATTTAAATCAATACATACAACTATTTCACATGTACAATATTTTCTTAGCCCTAATACTTAATACTACTTATTTCGTTTTGATTGTTATATTTGATTATATTATATATTATCAATAAATTATATATTATATATCAATATGATATACTTTTCTATATAATAGATTATCCAAAAAAGTATTTATTAAGTAAGGGATAATGTGCAGCAATCACAATCAAGTCCACAATCGAATCCATAAAGACAAAGTAAATCTGTTTACAGTTGTTTCATATGGATGTTGAGAGGTATCTATATATCTCTTCATTTTGCTCTCAAAGTGCACCAGATTGATGCATTTAACTTCAATATTTAAAAATGTTTTGCTTGGAGTGCTTGTTCTTCCTTCTGTCTGTCTGTATCTGTGTATTCTCATGTTCCGATTAACCCAGCCAAATATTTCTTCTTTTGTGTGTTGATGTGATCTTGAGTCGAGGCTGATCCTCTTGCTGTGGTCCCGCATCCTGGATCCTCTATCCTGAGTTCTGGATTAAGTCGTGGACTTCGGGTCGTGGCTGAACCTGTCCCTGCGGTCCTGCCTGGGTCTCGTCGTGCTGCCTCCCTGAAGGCTCCCACAGGATTGTTGACATCTTCGTGGATTCATCCTATTATTATAGACGCATGCATTTCCTAACATTCGGTCTACCTATGTTGTAAAATGTATTATCTCTTCGATTTACACACGGCATCTATAACACGTCTGTCCTTCCTGGGAGAGGGATCCCTCCTCTGTTGCTCTCCCCGAGGTTTCTCCCATTTTTCCCTTTAAACTGTGAGTTTTCTCTTGAAGTTTTTCCTTGTACGATGTGAGGGTCTAAGGACAGAGGGTGTCGTTTTCTTCTCATACTGATATTCTGAACAAACTGCTGTTGTATTAGCTGTAAAATGTCTTTACTGTAGGGTATTTTTATTATTTGTACAGCACTTTGGCTCGACCAAAAATCGTTTATAAATGTGCTATATAAATAAAACTTGATTTGATTTGAAAGGGTGTGCGCCAAGGTTCCATATTAGGACCTATAATTTCACCATATACTGTATGTAAATAATCTCAAATAATCTTTTAAATGCTGCTTTCCATTTTTATGCAGATGATACTGTTATTTATTGTTCATCCTCTTCTATAGAGCAAAGTCTTGATTTCCTCCAGTCTGCCTTTGATGTTATTCCATCCCATTTATCTCAAATCAAGTTAGTATTAAATGCAGACAACTCCAAACTCATGATATTCTCAAATCGCAAAAAGTTAACTTCTTTTCTCCCCAACATTTGTACTGTTCAAGGGACTGACATTGACATTGAAAGGGTCACTACATACACATATCTAGGTTTTATTATTGATCAGAACTTATCTTTCAAGTCACACACTGAAAATGTTGTTTTAAAATTAGGTTTCTCCTTTCAGACAAGGAAACATTTGATCTCTGCAACGTTTTTACCAGTATTGGATTCTGGTGATCTGCTTTACATGAATGCCTCTGACCAGTGCCTAAATAGTTTGGATACTGTGTACCATTGTGCATTATGTTTTATTACATATATATATATATATATATATATATATATATATATATATATATATGTTGTGAGTTTGGAATAAATATGCACTTCATGAAAATTATTAGTTGGTTACTGTTAGTAAAAAAACAGTAAGGTTAATACTGGATGTTTGTTACACTTGGATATGTTTTCTGTAACACTTGTAACATAATTATTCTCCAGTTTATGCATTTGAGTGACTTGCAGTTAATGCTCGACATTCAATTCAAAACCTTTATTTATCCAGGTAAAATCCCATTGAGATCAATTATCTATTTTTCAAGGGAGACCTGCAGCAGTAGGTTCCACATGAAGACATAAAAACATAAACAACAGAACAACAAAAGGACATCATACAGCAAAAATTACAGGGATTACAATTTACATATCTATCCACATGTACAGGTACCAACAGCACCTGATTGTGGAGCATCCAACCAAGCTTTAAAAACATGTAGTGGTAACAGCTTGGTAATTTTACATTCTTTTTGCAGACTGTTCCAAGTTAGTGGAGCTGCACATCTAAAAGCTTTCTTCCCTAAGACAGTCATAGCACTTGGCACATTTAATAAAACCACAGCATGAGATCTCAGGCAATAAGTACTTTCAATTTGCCGAGAGATCAGGGAGCAGATATAAGATGGTACTTTATCCAACATGGCTTTGTAAATGAAAATGTAACAGTGACTGAGCCTCAGTACAGTAAGTGATGGCAAAACCGCCTTGGTTTACAGTGTACAGTGATGAGTAAGTGCTTTACAGTTTCTCACAAATCTCAGTGCACTGTGATAGTAAAACCTTATTGTGGTGTAATTATATATCCAAAGCACTCAGAAGTCAGAAAATCATTAGTGATGTTTAACCACTCAGAAGACAGCCCATCAAAATGAACACATTGGGACCTTTCAGAGAGGTAGTTCATCTTCTACATATAATAACGGACAAAGTAAAGAATGAAGTGTAGGCTATGTTTAAATGTTCGGAATTTGACCGTGTATGATGGTCCTCTTGAGTTGCCGTACAGCCAATGGCGTACAGCCATTGCTCCGTTTTCACGTTTTTTTAACATGTTTTTCACAAACATTTTCACACGCTAGGAGCATAGGAATAATTCAATTTGGTTCGTCATGATCTGTAGATGTGATTTCCCCCCGAGCACCCTTGGGTAAATTACCGTACAGCCAATCACAATGCGTACAATGCGTGATGTCATTGGTAAGAGACGGCCCCCGAACACATCCCGAACACATCTGGTACCGACACCGGATCAAAGCTGTTTTCTGCCTGAACAATATTCTGTCTGTAACACTACCACGCCTTTTTTAATTAAAGTATCCCATTTGAATTTTCTCAGAGACTCCATTTAGTCTCATTTTAAAGCTTCTCTCCTGGACGCGAGAATAACAAACATATTTAACAATTGGCGACCCGGCCGACGTGATCTCGTTCCACCGGGAGAGCAGTTGCAGTTTTCAAAGGAGCTTGAACAATGCTGTTAGACATACACTCGGGCCCATACAGAAAGGTAAAGAAGTACTTGTTTATTCAAAATCTTCAATAGATTAAATAGTGAACAATAGGAGTGTGTGTCTGTCTGGTAAGTTGGACTCCTGAGAAAGGCTGCCTAAATTTAAGTTAAAACAAGCCTAAATTGATAAACATTGGTATCCTACCACACGTGGCGTTGCTTTGTCACAGGCAAGGTGAGTTCATTTTCTTTTGTTCTAATTAACCCTGCATGCTATTCGTTTGTCTATTATTACATTTCGGCGAGAGGCCAATCACTTCAATAGGTGTCTTTCGTTACGTTTTAAGTTAACGTGAATGGTTTTAGGCCATTAAGCAGTCGGAACTGCTTGAGGCAAAGACACAGCCAAAGTTGGAAGCTGAGGTTATTGGAGTGAGTGTTTGTGTTAACAACAGTGTAAGGCTGTTTTAAAAAAGTAATATTTTGAGGAAAAGGCCTGAGGAGTTTGAAGCTTTCAGTGGTTACTTTTTTCTGTTTTCAAAAAGACATTGCATGTGGATTATGACAAGAAGTGCGACATTCGTGCGTTAGATAGACGATATTCTTCTGATTGTGTGTTGATAGCGTCCCATTTTGTCCCATAATAGCGTGTTTAAACAGAAGAGATGACCATACTGGCTCTTAAAGTCAAAACATTTACGTACATGGGTAGAGGGCTATGACGTAAGGGTATGAGGCCCATTTATCATTGTAAACTAAATAGAAATGTTATTTTAAACTACAGTGTTGTGTGTTGAATTTACTAGACAAAATATCACCCCACCATTATTTCAACTCCACTGTGAGAGGCACGAGGTGTTTTTTCAAATCCCTTTGTTCTTCAGGTCAAAGGTTGGAAAACCAGTCGTCATCTTGTCTTGACCTCATGTTCACAGTGAACAACACGGCAGTCGCCATTTTATGAAATGCTAATTGAAGTACTCTGTTTGCTTTAACACACTGAGGCTAGGCATTCCATCTTGTAAAGAACATCATACTCCTTCTCAGAGTTAGAACTATTGGAAGTACTTCTGCTGGTAAAAGTGTATTGGCTGGTTTTGGGATATTCTTGGTTGCAAGTGTGTATTGGCGGTTTTGTGAATATTCTTGTTTGCAAATGTGTTTTGGCGGTTATGTGCTGTGTTGTTTAACACTAAAACCGCCAGAGGTCGCTGTATACCTAAAACCGCCAACGGGTAAAGTTTACCCGCTATTGATTTCCAAGGTACAATGTACCATACAGAACAGTGAGTTTTGATCGCACAGGGATGAAATGTATACCAATATAATCTGTGGACTTTCAGCTTTTCATATTATATAGTTTGTACAGATAGCATGAAATATAAAATATCGCTACAGTGCTGATTTAAATGCTTGGTGTTAGACTTGTGTTTTGTTTAGGTATATATCTCTATCTCTCTCTCCATCTATCTATAACTATCTATTTGTCTATCTCTCTATCTATCTATCTATCTATCTATATATATCTATCCATCTATCTATCTATCTATCTATCTTTCTCTCTATCTATAGGAACAGCAGTAGACAAAAGCTTTGCTATAGCAACACGTCATGTTTATGTTTACGCGCGAAATCAACAGCGCGAGGAGCGCTGCATAATCTATGGTAGAAATATTACCCACTCTCGCTAATAAACGCTTGATGTTAGGCTTGTGTTTCGTAAAGGTAAAAATGCTTCATATCGTCTGATAGCCTTCTACTCATAAAAAAACAACAATAACATGACAATAATATAAATTAATATAATAATGTATTTGTTATATAATTGAACAACAGATAACACAGAACGTATACAAATAACAAAAAATATCAGAGAAGAAGAACAATAAGAACGAACACATCGATCACAACGTTTCACAAACACTCAAACACAATTGTTGCAAACACTGAGCACCTTGGCTGTGCATTTGCCACACACAGCATCCCCACACTTGACACATTTGCAGAACGTTTTATTCTGCATGCAGTGCGCCTTCACCATGCAGGTCATTCTCCTGCGCTCTTCTGCACCAGCACCGCTGAAGGGCAGGTCCGCAAGTGGTGGCGATTTTGATGCCATCCACTCAGCGCGCAGCTCCTGTGCCAGCTGGAGCATGAAGTCCCTTCTCGGTATGTTCTCATGGCTCATGCAGCTCCTGTACAGCACCCAGGCATTGTTGGCAGCGAGATCCAGCGATTTATAAAAGACAGCAACGGGCCATCTGAGAGAAAACATAGGATTTAGTAAAAACGATTGACCAATGCAGTGTTTTCTATAGGCCTAAAATAATAATAATAATAATAATAATATAACAACAATAACAATAATAGCCTACCTTTCACCGAATATTGGCGAGCCATTTGATCGAGCACGTCAACCCCCACTTTTGAGTGGCTGTAGTATTCCACAGTCTCTGGCTTTTTCTTTCTTTCTGTGGAGATGGCCACATGCTGGTGTTGCGTGCTGAGTATTGTCACGTTTCTCCTCGGCTTGCACTGGTAGACTGAGAGCACCATTTGGTCGCTCTTCAGCACCATGGTGCTGAACAGCTCAGATCTCCCTTGCACAGAGGGTGGGAGCTCCCGCTTGTTGCGCTTCATGGTTCCCACTAGGTTGGTATTTTTGGCGAGAAGCGCTTTGGCGAGAGGGAGGGAGGTAAAGAAATTGTCTGTGGTTATATTTCTTCCCTTACCAACAAAGGGCTCCACCAGCCTCAGCACCACGTTCTCTCCTAGCCGTTGTGTTGCTGGCCTGCTGGCATCTTTTCCCAGGTAAGGGAAGCCATTCAGCATGTATTTGCTGTCAACGTCAGCTGCCAGCCAAAACTTGATGCCAAATGTGTCCGGCTTGTTGGGCATGTACTGTGTGAATGGACATCTTGATTTGGTCGGGAATAGCTGTTCATCCACAGTGATGTCGGACCCTGGCCTGTAGGACGCGATTGAATTTTCGACAAAACGATCCCACACCTTCCTCACGTGCGTAAACTTGTCGGTGGTCAACCGGCACCGGCGGTCTCCTTTTTATCAAAGCGCAGGTAGCGCATGATTTCCCGAAACCTGTTCCTCGGCAGTGTTGCGTTGAAGAACGCGTTGCCCCACTGCTCGGACCAGAAACTCTCCATCTCAATATTCTTCCCACAATATGCACCTCTCACATAGAGAAGCGCAATAAAGGCCTTCAGCTCCATAATAGAGACATCCCAGGTGGCTCTGTCTCTCCGCGCTTCAGCAATTATGCAATCATGGATTTCCTCCAACATTACATTATCACACAGACACATAAATGCTGTGAGTTTGTCAGTAATGTTGTGACGTGCGTGTGGTGTGGGGCCAGCAGACTCCGTGAGGATGTTCTGTATCTGCCGTCTCCCTGCGCCTCCACAAGGCTCCATGACCGCCCACACTGTGCCATCTTTCCCGATCTCTTGGGCTGGTGACGGCTCAGTGGCACACACTAAATAGGAGAGAGGAAAACACTACTTTAGACTAAAGTATATTTCATAAATGTTTATTTGATAATATTACATCCTCGAAAGGCAATGAAAAGATCATTTGTAAAAAGAAAAGGCATTATCTATATGCCTTGATATCTTATAGCCTACGATTTGTAGAAAAGTAGGAAATAAAAAACAAGAATCATCATACCTTCTACATGGGCTGGTACAGTAGGCCCATCTGCAAGCGGGGGATCCGGATGGGACGGCCTCACGTTCCGCGGAGGCTCAGGATCGCTGTCAGATGACCCATCAGAGGCAGAACAAACCCAGGACACATCACTCAGTCCTGATACTTCCCCACCATCAGACTCTGCTACGCTCAGACGGTTTAGCAACGCTAGTGCCTCCTGTACGTTCATGAGTCTCTTTCATTTGTCCACTTTGGAAATATAACCGGCTCTCTCTATCTATCTCTCTCTCTCTTTCTATCTATCTGTCTATCTATCTATTAATCTATATATCTATCTCTCTATCTCTCTATCAATCTCTCTCTCAATCTATCTATCTCTCAATCTCTCTCTCTATCTACAGCAGTAGATGTTGACGTAAAGGCGTTGCTATAGCAACACGTCATGTTTATGTTTACGCGCGAAATCAATAGCGCGAGGAGCGTAAATATTACCCGCTGGCGGAAATAGGTATAAATAGCCATTTTTTTGGCGACTTTTTCAATCTGACTTCATATTGACAATTTTTAACAACACAGGGTGTTACATAACACACTTTCATGAAAAGTCACGGACTGGGAGACTTTAATATTTTATTGAAAAAAAGTTGCATACAATAAAAAAACAGCTGCGGGTAAAATTTACCCGTTGGCGGTTCTAGTGTTAACCATAGTGTAATGTTCTTCCTATTTTAAAGATATTTTAAGAAAAATAAGTTTCTCCTTGTTAAAAACAAGTCAGTTTTGCAACAGCTATTCCCTAGTGGATTAAGCTGGACATTAAAATAGCGCACTCTGGTGGTAGTACAGAATTATTACACAAATAGAAGAAACACCATAACATTTTGAAGTATAATTTTAAGTGTTATAAATAAACACTTGCTTGATCGCCAAGATAGAATTGCAAGTGGTTTCTAATTATAAGATAAGAAACTTTACATAATACTTTTTCAAACACCAATTTATTGAAGCTAACACAAGTAGTGACATTAGCATAATTTCATACACTTCGGTATGCACTGTACACAGGAGATTTAGATTCGAACCAATATTCATATTTCAAAGTCAAAACCATACACGGTTCAATTTTTATTTTAACATTTCATATTTTAATTTTGCATAATTTTTATATATTAGTTAACTTTATTAATATTTTACCTAAAACTTTAAAAAGAATAAAATATCTAACTTAACATTTAAAAAAAAAAAATGAATAAAACCTTGAGCAACTAAAAAAAACCAGATTTAAAGTTCGGACCAACAGCAACGAAGGTGCTAGTCAGAAGATTAGTGCTTCATCTTTGATAAGTTACTAAATAATTAGAGAACATGTCACCAAAACAAACTAAGTTGAGACTAGACGCAGAGCCAGGCTCAACAGCAGATATCAAGGGAAGGATACAAATCAGATCAGATGCTATAACAGTTCCAAATCTTAGACAAAAGACATGGAACCACATGGAGAAACTGTTGGAACAGTGGCAAACGAGAGGACTGTTTCCAGCAGATGATCAGCCTGGACCAACGAAAGCCCATAGAAAAGCTATAGTTGAACATGAGAATGCTGAATACCTACAACAGGAAAGAGCATGGATCAAAGCCGGACAACCCTCTTGGTATGGACCTGAAAACATTGCTATGAACAGAGCTGAAAAAAGAAAAGTTATGGTTGCAAGTCTGGTATTCCATCTGGAAGATGCCAGCCAAGGATTGACAAACAGCTTACATGTGGTAGAACTCAGCAGAAGAATGGAAGAGGAGACCAACAGAAGAATGGAAGAATCCAACAGAATAATGGAAGAACTCTGCAGAATAATGGAAAAGGAACTCCACAGAAGAATGGAAGAGCAGCTCAACTGTTACGGTTGCTGTTTCTGCCTGCTCGTTAACCTGTCTGGGATTGTTTGCAGCTGTGTGTGTGTGATTATGTAAATGAGCTGTGTGGTTGTCCCAACGTCATTGGCTGCCCATCCTCTGGTCCACCTCTGAAGATGGTGATTGGATTGACGTCATCCAATCGCCGCGCACACCTGCTGGGGAGGAGTACAAAGGCCGCGGACTATCACCACTCTGGAGGCTCTGTTGAGTGAACAGACGCCTCTCGCTATTTGCTCCTTGTTCTGGGGGTTAACTTGTGTGGACCGTGTTATTGTGATTAGCAGTACTGTTGTGATTAGATGTGCTTAGATTAGTTTGATTAGTTATGCTTAGATTAGTTTAGTATTGTTTGACTGTTGTCCTAGCTGTGTTTTCTTACAGCCTTCCTTTCCTAGTTGTACCACTTTTACAGTGAGGTTTTGTTTCCTTCTTTATTTAGTGTGTGAGTATTTAGTTTCCCTGTAGCCTATGCGTTTAGACTCACTGTTTAGAGTCCTCCCTTAGTTTGGTTGCCCATTTAAACTTGCGCCCTTGTGGCCTCTTTTGTTTGTTATATAAACCGGTGTTTGTGGCAATTTGTTTGTTGGAGAGAACAAGAAGAAAGAAGAACCGGTGCATATACCTCCATGCCATTGATAGCGGCTGGAAGAGGAGGATTTCAATACCAACCATGGACTCACAGGGACATGGAAGCATTAGTGTCAAATAGGGATGTAACGATACCAAAAACTCACGGTACGATAATATCGCGATAACAAGTCCACGGTATGGTATTTATCGCGATATTGAATAATAAAGGGAAGAAAAAAAAAATCAGAATTTTTTTTTCTTCAATAAAACATCTTTTTACTCGGAAAATGTTTTTTTATTACATAATAAATCTGATTTTTACAGCATTTTTGTAGGATAGCAGTATTTTAAAGTGTCAAAAACAAAGTGACAGTAACAGACTGGAACAAGAAAACCAATGTTTTTTTACCTACTAGTACTACCAAACAAAGTAAGCATTTTCTTTATGCCACTGCATCTCACAAATAAACAAGGACATTTAATAATCAGACCCTGCAATAAAATAAATCAAGTTTCACTTTAGTTTTTCAAGTAACTCAACTCAAACTCACTAGTCACTCACTCAGCATCATCAGACAGGTTTTTAGGAATATGAGAATGTCCACATTTCCAGGTATTTATAAGCTGGGATGTTTGGGCATTTACAATATCCCCTGCTCTGGAAAAAACTCTGTCGCTTGGTACTGATGTTGCTGGGACACCAGTGGTCGCGTTAACCGAATATTTTATTTAACAATGACGGAAAAATCTGAAAGCAGTCTGTCATTTTGACAGATTAGAACAAACTCGGAACAGCGCCAACGTTTCCCCGCAGCCAGGCTCTGGTGTTATGCCGTGTTATGCATGCCCTCCAAAAGGAAATGATATAGTTTCCAAACCGCACTTTGCCGTACAGATCAATACATGTCTGGGAGGTCTTGCTTTACGCTGTGCGCGTCCCGCGAGGTGCATGCACACACGGCATAACACCGCCCCCCCCCCCCCCGTTGACAGTTCATGAGCATGCTCTATCGTGAACTTTTCAGACCCGACGGGTAATAAGGGATTATGACGGATATTTTACGATCCTGTCTGTCGAAATGACGGACAGCGAAAAAGTCTAACGCCAGGCTTATTGACAGGGCGAGATATAAATATATGGTTGATACTTGTCAATGTCTCTAGGTGTGTAAATGTAGCCCTGTAAATACGATGTCCTTTTGTGTTATCTGTTGTTTTATTTTCATGTTGTAACCTAATTGCTGCCATGTTAGAGAGTTCTCTCTTGAAAAAGAGATCGATGATCTCAATGGGACCACCTGGTTAAATAAAGGTTTAAAAAAAAAAAAGTGTTTAAAAAAAAAAAGTGTTTTTAAAAAAAAACTTTCTTTTTTTAAATAACTTTTTTTTGAAAATCGCGGTAGATTTTGTCAGTCTCACGACGGTATTGGGAAGTTTATTTACCGCAATACTGCGATATTCGGTATATCGTTACATCCCTAGTGTCAAAGCTACCTCCACTCACGAAAGGAGGTCATAAGTGGGTGAATGATCTGGAGAGATACACAGCCCAAGACCACCTGTGCTTGGGAGACATGAGGGCCCTGCTCGGACGGATTGAAGGACGACTTGAAGTGAGAGCAATAGATTCCAAGGCCAAATGCACCAACTCTCCAGATTACATTTCCTTCAACAAAGTCAGGTCGAGGTATTGGGCTGCCATTCTTCAAATCTACCCAACAACACGGAGTTTACATGCCCTCAACAGCCTGAGAAAAGAACCGGGGGAAGACATGTATGCCTTCCTGAAGAGATGTGAAGGAGTGTGGGAGGACTGCACTGGAGAACGACATGACGTTTCACCGTCTGTCGTAATGCTGTGGAAGAACGCGGTCAATAACGCCCTTCCCCAATCAGTGCAGGCAAGCCTGGGAGATGTGGTGGCATTAGACGCTATACCCATTGAAGAATGGAGACAACATCTAATTTACCACGATATGAAATACCAAGCAACCCAGAGGGAAAAAGACGAAGAAATTAAAACATTACAACTAAGACTCTTGAAGATACAAATAGCTGAGAAAGATACCGAAGCTAATAAAAACAAGAAAGCGGCAAGGCAAATGGCAGCTACATCAGAGAAGGCAGTGCAGATTCCTCCAACAATTCAAGCTCAGGAAGAACCAGAGAATGCAGGGCAGACATCTCAAACAGTTGAATCTCAGATAGTGCCAGAGAATCAGATGGAGAACCAACAACCAGGAGGTTTCCGAGGAGGCAGAGGCAGAGAAAAAGTTCTCCGGTTTGAGGGATGCTACATATGCAATCAGCTGGGCCATTGGGCTAGAGATTGTCCACAACAACAAATGAAATACCCACCACATGCACCAAACAACGGCCCACCATGCAGTTTCCATGATGACGACGGAGGTAGGGGGTCCCAGAGATGTCAAAGACGTACAGGATTTCCAAACATGAACCAAATGCCACTGACAGCCTGGTATCAACCACAACAATGAGGAAGCTTAGAGGACCAGACCATCAGGTTATGCATCTTCAGCACTAGAGTATTTTGAAATCCAGCTACATAGAGCCACATATGTCACCACAGGAGGGAGAGGTTAAATGTTATTTAAAAGATAGTGAGTAGAATATTGCATTTACACATAAAGCATCCACAGAGTAGTAGAAGATTAAGACATAGTAGAACACTATTTTTGTAATTATGAGAAGGAAAATACATTACGAGTGATGTTGTTCCCCCACGCAGAAAACTATTGTGTCCACACAGCTAGTGAGTTCAAGACGATGGGCTTCCACCCAAAATATGCAAGGGGCGGCGATACACCTGACGTGAAGCTGTCCAGACCTGAAAACAGAAACTCGATTCTGCTGTGGTGAAGTCTGGCTACAAAGGGAGGTGTTCCAATAGGGTCGCTTGTCTCAAACCAGTGAAGAAGTCAACAAGAACCCAGCTGAACTAGAGAGTGACTGTTAGCGGGAGAACTGTGCCGGAGCGACAGAGACTGGCCCAACATTTTCCAGCCAGTACATAGGTAGACCCCGTCAGAAGACCGGGGCTGTGTTTAAAGGGGAACTTCATTTATTCTTAGCCAGAAGTGCAGTTTTTAATCAAACAAATTATGTGATTTATGGAGTCAGATTACATTTTTCTCATAAACACAATTTTATAATCGGTCTGAAGTATCTGTTTTAAGGCATGAGCCGCAGATTAAATAACATAAAACTGATTGAGAGCTTGGAGGAAGAAGTTGTAGGGTTTTTACAACAGTTTCAAGAATCAGTCTTTATTTATTTATTCTTGAGTAACTTTACGGATTTATAGTGTAGTGCGTAAGGCAATATCTCATTTGAGTGAGGGGCACCAGCCCTTCATGCAGGTCACTCTCTGTGAGAATAGTTCATATTTTCCCTCCAGTTTGGAGAAATATTATTTTATCATATGTTAGCTCAACAGTCTCAACCAAGCCTCTAATCCTAGAATTATTGAGACGCATTACCGACATCAGGGGTATTGTTTCTCGTAGCAACAAATGCATAATACCATGACAAAAGCCATTATTGAAACAAGTAAACTATTAGAAGTGCTAATGGCAAATGTTTTGTGAATATGCATTTATGCCATCAGAAAGCCATACATCATACGATATTTTTGTACGCCTTGTGGGTACACGGAGAAGTTATAATTTATTTAATCCAACGTTATGTGTTTTACATGTCCTGTTCATAATAGGGTAATCATTGCAATATTAATTGAGCATTTTATGCTCAAAGGAGGGAGTGTCATGATTATACAGATATGTTGATTTCAGTGACGTAGTTAATAAATAATAACATGTAGTTAACAATAGGTCTCATAACAACAAGAGGTATGCCGAAGCTTGGGCCTTCTCCAAGGAGGGAGTGGTCCAGTTTTAGATATTAGACAAATAGAAGTGGATGAATATGTCAGAACTCTGAGTAATATTATGCAAGTTTTGTCTACACAGCAGGCTAGGAAAAATACAGAGATACCAGACGAGACACCAGAAGAGACTCCTGTTCGGCCAGGTGATTGGGTGAGGGTGAAAGTTCACAAAAGACAGCGGGCTGATCCCCGGTGGACGGAAGCGTGAAAAGTCGTAACAAACTTCACACGCGCTCCGGTTTAAAGGTAAAGAAAAAGGAGCAAATTGACACCACCTCACACATTGTCACCCTTCACTGGCAACTTCCAGAACATTATTGGGAGTTAGGACTGATTTGGCAGAGCTGGAACCAAACAAAAGACAAATTGACAAAAGAAAAATTGTCTATAGATTTTTATAGATTGTACATTAATGTGAAAACCTATTTTTTGTTTTACATCTGAAAAAGAGTCCAATCTTTTGTATATGTTATTTTTGTACTCATTATTTAAATTCTGTAACGAACATAACCAGGGATAAAATAGAGATGATGACAAGAACAAAGCCAAACCAATTGTGGGGTCCCCTTGGGCAGTGGTTCCCAACCGGTGTGCCGCGGCACGCTGGGGTGCCGCGAGCACTGTCCAAGTGTGCCGCAAAAAAACGTATTTTTATGCTCCACATTTTTTTCTCACTTAATAAACTTCACTTCATATACACTTTATTTTATTGTGTACAATGTACAATGGAGTTCATAAGCTAATAAAACATATATTGCTCAGATTTAGAAATATTAAACAGCTTAAATTCTCATGATTTACGTCAGCCGTCATTGTTTACGGTGTGCAGAGCAGCTTTTTATCCTCGCACCAAATAATTTCAAGATGGATCGTTACGTAGTGACAATAAATAAAGAAGCACCCCAGCCCTCAACAACACAGGCAGGGATGACAGAACATGATGGAACAGCAGTGCAAAAGAAGTCTAAAAGCAGACAGTACAGCGAAAGCTACCTTCGGTATGGTTTCTCCTGGACTGGGGATGCTGACTGCCCGACGCCAGAATGCCTAATCTGCAGAGAAAAATTATCCAACGAAGGAATGGTGCCAAGTAAACTAGCAAGACATTTAGGAAAAAACATCCTTCTTATAATTCCAAGGACATTGAGTATTTCCAGAGACTGAAATCACAAAATGAGAAGCAGAGTCAACGTATGCTTTCGTCTCTACGTGTCTCTGACAAAGCACAAGAGGCCAGCTATTTGGTTGCTGAGTTAATCGCCAAGGCAAAAAAGGCCCACACTATCGCGGAAAACCTCATTCTACCGGCATGTAAGGAAATTGTCAGGGTAATGATAGGGCCAGATGCTACTAAAGAAATCGATAAAACTCCATTATCCAACAATACAATGAAACGTCGCATCGATGACATGTCAGTAGACATAGAAACGGTCCTAACTGAAAGAATACAGAGAAGTGGCAAATTCGCTCTGCAAGTTGATGATTCAATAGAAATAAGTGGCCACTGTCAACTCATTGCCAACGTGAGATATGTTGACGGAAAATCCATTGAGGAGAACTTATTTTTTTGCAAAGAGTTACACACACATGCAACCGGAGAGGAAATGTACAAGACCACAGCTGATTACCTGACAGAACAGGGTCTAAACTGGGGGATGTGCCACAGCATTTGCACCGACGGGGCTGCTTCAATGACGGGGAGGGTGAAAGGCTTTGTAAATAAAGTGAGACAGGTAAATCCCGATGTACAGATAACCCACTGGATGTTACACCGAGAAGCCCTTGTCGCCAAAGCTATGCCACCATACCTCACTGCAGTATTAGAACAAGCTGTGAAAATAGTGAACTACATCAAGTCCCGTCCGCTGAAGTCGCGGTTATTCAGCACATTGTGCAATGAGATGGGGGGTGAGCACCATGGCCTTTTACTGCACACGGAGGTCCGCTGGCTGTCACGGGGCAAGGTGCTGTCCCGTGTCTACGAGCTCCGCGACGAACTTGTTGCATTTGCAAATGAGCACGACTTATCCTACAAAGAACACATGGATGATGAATCGTGGTGGGTTAAGCTTGCATATCTGGAAGATATTTTTAGCCACCTCAATGACCTCAACATCAGAATGCAAGGGAAGAATGAGAATATCCTGACAGCCACAGACACAGACAGACTCAATGGTTTCCGATCCAAGTTAAGACTGTGGCAAAATAAAGTCGCCAAGAAAAACATTGAATGTTTCCGCCGACATCCAGTGACCCAGCGCACAAGACAGCATTTTTTCTACAAGTTGTAGCTGCTCACCTGAGAGTGCTGGAGGAGAGGTATGAGTCATATTTCCCTCCTATGAATGAAGACTTCGATTGGCTCCGGGATCTGTTTAATCCTCTGTCATTAATATCAGCCACAAGTTTAAACAGCAGAGCTCAGGATGAACTCGCAGAGCTATCTATGGACCGCTCCCTGAAACTGAAGCACGGGGAACTACGTCTGGATATATTTGGCTGCTTGTGGGACACGAGTATCCATCCCTCTCAGAGAGTGCCATCAAGGTGCTTTTACAGTTTCCAACCTCCTACTTGTGCGAGCTGGCGTTTTTCTCACTCGCATATGTCAAAAACAAGACCCGGACCCGGCTGTCAGTGGAGCAGCACCTACGCGTTGCGCTGTCCACTATCCCCCCACACATCAAGAGACTTTGCTCACAAAAGCAGGCACAAGTGTCGCACAAGCACCGTGTAACGGTCTGAGAAATGTTTATGTTTGGATGTTAATTTGTGTGCCTTTCTTATAAATGTATGATTTATGATTTTGTCAATCAGTATTATTTGGATAGCGAAATGCAGAATGCTTCATATTTGGGATGTGGTTGATGAGTCACATGACCACAGTCAGGTCAGAGGGCATTGTTTCATCCCTCCAATTCTATTACGTTATTATTTAATCTAAGTGATAATAGGCCTGCCTCTTTTGAATTCCAAATGTAAAATAATAACTGTATTGATATGTATTCGTGTTTTTACACAGGTAGGCCTACTATTCAACAAACATCACCATGTTGTTATTTAACAAAATAATGTTGTTTAGTCGAAAAAAACGAACAGGAGGAAATGCAGCCCGGCTCTCGATTTTTAATCCTAATTTAATCATCATCTTCACCACGATCATTTATGTTTATGTTCGCCGAATTGACATGAAATCACTGACACATATGAATATACTGTATTCAACTTCATTAAAACGTTATTAACGTGCCTAAACTCAGTAATTCACTAAAAATATTTATATTTTAATGGAGCCTCGTCGGCAGATCAGGATCCCAAAGTGTGGCGGAGGGATCCTGATCTGCATGACGGGTGCTATTTTCCCCATAAGGAACAAGTCGCTGCAAATTATCCCGCTTATACACGGCCACATTCTCAACAAAGTAACGACATGACTCCCAGTATTAATTGAAATGGATTTAGAAAATGTTTTTATTGATTTAAAAAATAGTTGTATGTATTGATTTAAATTGACATGCATCCGCTAAGAAAAATAGTCCGTTGTTACAGTTTTTTAAACAGTCTGAATGAAACGGCAGCTCTCAGCTGTGTATTTACACAACTAATGGCCCATCAACCACAGCTCTCTCCCCCCCTCCCCCCCCGTGATCTTTCTTCTCCAGCAGCTAAATTAACTGTAGGTTACTCTGAGTAACCATAGACTGTATGTGACAAGCTTACAGTTAGTGACGTAACAACACCATAAAAGCTGGTGGGTTGAAAGCAATACGGGAGGTACAAATAACTAGAATAATTGTGATTTATTTATTGTGGCTTTTATGTTTTTAGGTATAAAATGTTATGTAATTCAGGCTTATAGTTCACCCTTCTCTAAAAGCCTTCAACAATGACAATATTCATAGTAATTTAAAAAATCCTTCCAACACACATTGTAAAACATAGCCTACTGTAAGTTAAGAAATCATTCCAATATGTACATCTTCTGATGTAACAACAATAACATTATAAATAGTAACATAGTTGAACATGGTATTGCACATTTAGCTTTGAGTGTTACTGACCTGAGATGTTTTTATTACATGAATTAAGGTGACTGAGGCTTTTTAACATACAGGGATGCAAACTCATCAGGTATGAAGAAGGTGACAAGGATCCGAGCCCCTGGCTCCCCCACCCCACAGAATATCGGCTTTAAAATGAGGAATAACAGAGGATATTAGCAGAACAACTAAAGCAGCAATGTTAATAATAACAGAAACACCAAAGAGTCACATCTAATAGAAATATATAAAAGCATTTATTTTGAATTGTGTAGCAGTCAGTTTATAATTTTGGCAGCACTGTTGAGCATTTTGAAAATGTATTTTCATGCCTCTGTGCAAGGCTTAGTCTTTCTATCTTTATAGCCACATGGTGTAAAGTAACTAAGTTCATAAACTCAACAAGTACTATACTTGGGCACAATTTTGAGATACTTGTACTTTATTTAAGTATTTCAATGTTTTGCTACTTTGTTCTTCTACCCCACTACAGTTCAGAGGTACATGGTGTACTTTTCCTCCTCTAAATGTATTTAATACCTTTAGTTACTTTACAGATGTGGATGAATTATGTGAAATATAATCAAGTGTTAAATCAGACTTTAGTTCCACCTGGAGCAAATCCACAAGCTACCCTGCAGTATACAAAGTCATTCAAACTAGCTGCACCTTTACCAGCTTTGAGAACACTTTCATGATCCATCATTATAAAACATATCATATATATTATTCTGAAATGGACCAATCTGCACAATGACTACTTTTACTGTCGCTACTTTCACTATATTTTGATGAGAATACTTTTCTACTTTTACTTGAGGAACATTTTGAATGCAGGACTTTTACTGTAACAGAGTATTCCTACACTCTGGTACTTCTACTTTTACTCAAGTACAAGATCTGAGTACTTTTACTCTAGTACAAGATCTGAGTACTTCTACTTTTACTCAAGTACAAGATCTGAGTACTTCTCCTTTTACTGAAGTAGAAGATCTGTGTGCTTCTACTTTTACTCAAGTACAAGACCTGAGTGCTTCTACTTTTACTCAAGTACAAGATCTATGTGCTTCTACTTTTACTCAAGTACAAGATCTGAGTACTTTTACTCAAGTACAATATATATACTTATACCACCTCTGTTTATAGCCTATGAAAAAAACTATGAGAAATAGAAGGCTAAAGCTAACGTTAGCAGATAGTGACAATGTATGCTAGCTAGCTAGCTCAACGATTCCTTAAATAATATTGCCACAGAAAAACTTTTCAGTTCACATCACGCTCTGCCGCTCCAACAGGGAGCTCTGCTCTGAACACCTGAGCGGCCCGTTCTAACAGCTGTTCACCAGCGGTCCAGTCTGTGCCACAGTGACTCCGGACGCACAGTTAATATTAACGAACGCACCCGTAGGTAATGTAGCTGCTGAAGCTAGACCATCATGTCGGAGCAGCAGAGCCTTATTATACATCCTCCATGAGCAGACCCGACAGGCAGGAAGACTCGAGCACACAGCTCGCACTTCATTACTATATATATAAAAAAAGAACACCATGCGTGTCATGATGGCACATAACAGCTCACGGCCGCAGATTACTCCGGGTCCCAGACCCCTCCATACCCCAAAAATATTTGTATCGCAGATCTACATGAATCACACAAACGACCTATTTTGGATTCAAAACGGCGAATTTCGCCGAAAGGTGACAAGTTTGCATCACTGAACATAGACAGAGCACAACTGAAACATAACATCTGAAACGATGTAACAACATAATACACTTGTGGGGATGCAGCTTGGGATGTGAGGAGTGAGGGACACGGCTTAGAATGGGCGTGTCGCCTGGCAGGACAGGAGAGTGTGCACCAGTCTGCCTTGATCTATGAATTCATGTCCGTGACACTCACTGCTGCCCACAGCTGTTTTATAGAAGGAAAACCTCCTTCACTTCATGAAAGTGTTTTAACCACACACACCTCTACACACACATGACAGGTAGGCCTGTCACGATAATTAATTGTGTTGGACGATAAATTTTTCTGGAAATTATTGCGATAAACGATAATATTGTCGGCACCGTTTTAAGACCATTTTAGACATAATGATAATATATAATAATAATTCAAGTACATCCTTTCAAACATAACTTTTTATTGAACATTCAACATTGCAAATGAAATGTGAAATAATATTAAAATATATAAATTATATATAATAAATAAAACAAATTAATTAAATTATAATAAATTAATTAAATCACACACAACCAAAACAATAAATTAATTAGAGTCAGGCTGGAAAACAGAGCTCTCTCTCTCATGTATATATATAAATAAATAAATAAATAAATAAATAAATAAATAAATATGAGCACACATTATCTCACAAGCTAAAAAAAACCTCCTTAAAACAACAGTCAAGTGTACAGTCCACTGTCAAAGACCCAGATGCCTCAAAAGGCCATATCCAAATCTGTTTTTCTAAGTTTTCGAGCAAGGAACACCAACATGTTTGCATTGTCGGGCGGGGGCTCTCCATCTCCAGCTGCCGTGTTTGCTCCCAGCTGGGAAAACGGAATGGGGTGGTTGTGTTTTAGGTGGTTTCAAATGCGTGGTATTGCCTGCTTTTGTCGTTACCTTTTTTAAACCAATGTGACACACCGCCCGGCTCATTTAAGTCCGTAGGTTCGCCTCGTTGATTTGGTTTGAATCCAAATTCTGCCACACCGGAGAATCGAGATGTGTAGTTAGGTTTTGTAACCAATTCCATTTCACTTTAAATTCCCCGCTAGTAAGTCACACGTTGTCTCCCGCTTGTCGCTATATTATTAATTTGGCTGCTACGCTGCTGCACGTGCACGCGGAGTGTCCTGACCTGGCTGTGTGTCAGCCCCGCCCCTCACAGCGCGCCTGGCAGCCACAGCGCTCCAGGCTAAAATGCTGGTCACATCTTTATGTAAACGGTAATTTATCGAGTTCAGAAAAGTTATCGAGTCCATTTTTATTTATCGTACGATAAGTCAATTTATCGATTATCGCGACAGGCCTAATGACAGGTGTTATTTTCCCCATAAGGAACAAGTCGCTGCAAATTATCCCGCTTATTACATGGCCACATTCTCAACAAAGTAACGACATGATTCCCAATATTAATTTAAATGCTTTTATGGATTTAGAAAATGTTTTTATTGATTTAAAAAATAGTTGTATTGATTTAAAAAATAGTTGTACGGATTGATTTAAATTGACATGCATCCGCTAAGAAAAATAGTCCGTTGTTAACGTTTTTTAAACAGTCTGAATGAAACGGCAGCTCTCAGCTGTGTATTTACCATAGGTATTTACATAACTAATGGCCCATCAACCACAGCTCTCTCCCCCCCTCCCTCCCTGATCTTTCTTCTCCAGCAGCTAAATTAACTGTAGGTTACTCTGAGTGACAAGCTTACAATTAGACACAACACTGTCATTGCAAGTGACCCTCAGTTAGTTGATTTTTATGTTCAACTGCTAAATTCGTTACTGATAAAAAAGGGCTTCTACTGTACCTAATTACCTTAACACTAGAACCACCAGAGATCTTAGTATAGACCTACCTAAACCTGTCAAATCCCGCTATTAGAATGCAATTTTTAACAACATAGGGTGCTACATAACACACTTTCAGGAAAAGTCACGGACTGGGAGACTTTAATATTTTTATTGAAAAACAGTTACATTGCACATACACAACAACACACATCACACAAATTGACCCGATTGGCGGTTCTAGTGTTAAATAAACTCACTAATTAATGAAACCAGTTCAATATGCATTATTCTTATTTTTATCATTCTTTATGAGCGCTGAAATAGTCTTAAAATCAGATCTGTTTTTTAAATGAAATCTGACGGCAGGCAGTTAGCTCTGATCACCTATGATAAATGTGCCACACCTAATCTGGCCATTCAGCCACAGAGGTCCCTCTATACAAATCAAACTGTAGACGGTGTGAAAGCACCTATTGTTTTAAATAATGGTCGGAATGTGACCTGTGAGCCTTCTGAATTACCGTGGGACAGCACATTCTAAACTAAAATGTTCAATCAATAAAGTAACATCTTATCTTATCTTATCTTAATATTATCTTCATATTAATAATAATAATAAATCATACAGTATGTGTCCGAAAGGGAGCAGGAGGAAGCAAACACAAAAATATACAACAAATATACTGCATATTAAAGCAAACGATTGTAAAGGTAAAAGTATGAGCATAACAAATAAAGAAGTGTATTGTAAACATTTACATTATAATTATGATTATTTAATATATAAAGACTATATATTATTGAATTACAAGATTAGATATACTTTAGTTGATCTAAAATATTGATGTGTTCAAATGCTCTTCAAAACACAACTGAAAGTCCATGAAACTTGTCTTTCTGTATTTGTGAATGAAGCGCCATCTCCTGGTTAAAACCTGAAATTGAAAATCTGGCAACGCCCTCTTGGAAAATAGTGGGAGGGCTTAACATTCCTCTATACTGGTCTTAGGCAGGTCTTAGGCAGGAAGCTGTAAGCTGGAGTCTGAAATTCAGTGCTACATCTGTAGACCTACAGTTTAAAGGGATGGTTTTAGTAACCACTCTATAAAAGCAGACAAATCTTTATTTGTATGGAAAATGTTAAAGGTAGAGCTAGTACCAAGCCAAAGATAGTATTCCAATCTAGAGTATTGATTTCTCCATTGTAGCATGGTTATTACCTCAGGAGGGAAGATTAAGGTGGAAATAACAATTTTTTTTCGTCCAAGATATAGAGTTTTAAAAAGACACTGGGCAAAGAGAGATTGCAACTTTTTAATTAAAAAAAACTAATATAATTGGGAGTAATACATGCGGGGCCTTGGATCACTCATTGTGATGGTGCATATTTTACAACAAATATCGTTCAGGGAGAAGGGGTCGCTCGACCCACCCTGCAGATGTTTTAAATCTTACTTGCAGCTTCAGAGGGAGCGCACGGCACCAGAGTATGAGTTTTAAAAGACAAGCGCCACCAGCTCGTAATGGTCATCCATTCACCAGATGACCTGACATTTAGAGATGTTATTTAAAGGAGAAACATACCTGCCATAAGTGTAAATTCCGGAATTGAACTACAAACCATTAAATGAAATTACTTCTGTTTTTAAAATCCTTGTTAAAGGAGGGAGTAATTATCACATGCTCGGGCACCCAAGGTTCCACACACTGTAAAAGGGGTTAGCATAGTTATTTAAGTAGACCATAATTGAAAATAAATTAGTATAATGCGTTATTGATATTCCACCGGTTCTCACACCATTTCAGGGACTTTATCACTGCATTAGAACAGACCACCCAAAGGTACTGAGTAGGAACTTTTAAGTGATGAAATTCTACAACTGTTGTAACTGACCAAAATCTTCTCCCAGAAATGACTGTCTAGAATGCCGTACCCCAGAGTAGAACGCACAACGGCCCCTTCTAGAGAACATATTACTTTCATACCTTAAATGGTATGAAAGGAGGGAGGGTACATTTCTCATGAGGAGACAGTTACAAACAGGGGCGTAGCTGGAAATTCTGGGCCCCATGAAAGAATCTATTTGTGGGCCCCCAATCCATGCGAGTGCGCATTAGCGCGCACGCTAAAAAAAATGTGGCCATTTATTTATTGATGAAAACGCATAATATGGTTTTTACCTATACATTCGGATCAGCAGTTCAGCACCAGTTCAGGATGTCGCATTGCGTTCATCTTCAATGAATGGACCAATGCAATAGTCTACCAAACAACCTTGAGTTGCACTAGCTAGGCATATTTTCCCCTATTCTTGTGACAATGTTTTCTGATACTCAACATACAAAAGCTGTTACTTGTCCTGTCTCTCTGTAATCCCATCTCCAACACAAATAGTCTACTCAAGCACACTATTAGGTTGACAGACACTTACATTTTGATGTGCTCTGAAGTATACAATCGTTCCCTGCTTGGATATACCTTTTACGAAGCAGATTTTGAACTGTCGCGGGCAGAGCACTAGCTTTTTTGCTGTAGCGGCCGGGTTGCTGCCTTTCTCAGCAGAGTGCTAAAGCCCTACCTGTTACACGCGCAAGTAATTCGAGGAGGCGCGAGTGACAAGTGTTGAGTTATTGGTGGGGACAATTCAGGATTCTTGGATACTGGTGGGGTCAGAACCTTGCGTCCACCCCCAAAACGACACGATGAAACCCAACCTCGAAAACCCTGTTGAAGTTAATGAACTGTAATGGACTGCAAGAAATCAACATGCACTGACTATCAACTTTATCTTCTGTCTATTTAATTGAAAATTACACCCAATACAGGAATGAACAAACAAAAAATCTCAACATTCTTTGACTTATTAAATTAAGATTTGAACAACACAAGGACAAAAGTATAAATTAACTGAAGATTTGAACATAATTATAAAACAATAAACTCTCAGGACATGAACACACTTACAGCAAACAATGAAAAATGTAGTGCGAGAGGACTATGCATCAGATAGTAATTGTTCACAATGTGGGCTGTAGCCTGTCAGCTTACTATAGGGAAACATCCCACAATCCTGTCATAGACTGGATTTTTATTCCTAAATCCCGAACGCCAATCGCCGGACCTTCTTGGTGGCAAAATCTTTTACGAGCTCTTTGAAATCAAGTGACAGAGCCAGCTTGCTTTCAATCGATAACATTGCAAGGCTGTTCAACCTCTCTTGCGACATGGTAGATCTTAAATAGCTCTTGATAAGTTTCAACTTACTAAATGATCTTTCACCACCAGCTACGGTAACTGGGAGCGTCAAGAAAATTCTGAGGGCAATGCAAACGTCTCCAAAAATGCTCTGGAGTTCCATCTTGTATATTGCATTCAGTAGATCAAGAGAGCTACAATCAGGGGGGAAAGTGGCAGAAAATATTTTATTGAGATGCCTTATCTCACTCTCAAACTGATCTGTGAGATCCTGTGAGTATTTCTCCCTCAGTGGCTGACACACAGAAGCCATGACACTGTCACTCAACTTCCCAATTTTAAGTATGGCAGCAAATTCTTCAACAATATTTGCTGTTGTTTGGAACCGAGTGTCCAAGTCACTTATGATCTGGTCCATGGCAGTGAGAAACACAGTGTTACGGAATGTTGTTTCTGGCCTATCCTCCTGACCTGTTCCTTCAGCAGTTTCATCATGAAACCTCTTCCTCCTCCTCTCACGGCAAAGTTCTTTTTTGAAATGAGGTGGAACCTCCATTTCCTTAGCTACCATTGATGCCTCAGACAGAATAGCATCCCATCCATTTCTGAGAATCTGCATCTCATCTCTTAGTGCAGCAACATTACCTGCCTCCACCTCTATTGAGATTTTCCCTGACTGGAGTATCACATTTCTGTCATCAATAGATTGCAATACTTTCACCCAAATGGTGAGAAGGACAATGGCATCAAATGACATGAGGTAGTTCCTCAGACCAACAGCTTCAGATCTGGCCTCACCTGTGAGACTGCATGAGCTCAGTATGGTAGCAAGGGCTTCAATGACACCAGGTAGGTGCTTTGCTACAGGTTTCACAGCATCAATTCTCGCACTCCAGCGAGTGTCAGATAGCCTATGTACAGAGCAACCTGTTTTCTTTTTGTATATAGACCAACGAGATGGACTGGCACTTACAAATGTGTAGAGGCGGTTAATGTAACCAAAAAAGTTGGATACTTCAGGGCTCGATTCTGCAGCATGCACGCCTACCAGATTCAACGTGTGGGAGGCACAAGGTGAGAAAGTAGCAAGATTATTCTTTTTCAGTATTTGTGCTTGGACTCCCTTGATTTTCCCTGACATATTCGCCCCATTATCATACCCTTGCCCCCTGCAATCACTAATGTCTATCCCTAGATCCAGAAGCACACTCTCCATCATGCCTGCTATTTCACATCCTGTTTTTCCGTTGAAATCTTTGAATTCAATAAATCTTACAGTGATCTCCCATTCGCCTGTGTCTTCATTATAATGTACATATCTTATGAGCACAACATTTTGCTCGGTGTGGGAAATGTCAGGCGTTGCATCACAAATGATTCCATAGTATATGGCATCCTCCCTTTCCGTCAGAATGGTTTTTAAAACCTTTCCCCCACACAATTCAATAAACTCGTTCTGGATGTCTGGGCTCAGATAATGAGTTAGCTGGCTTCCTTTTTTGGATGTCCTGATTTTGTCTAAGTGGTCTTTCAAGAGTGGATCATATCGTGACAAAAGTTCTAGCGTACCTACAAAATTTCCATTGTGGACATCGCCCAAAGCATGCGTTTTACCTCGGAAAGCTAAATTCCTCGTTGCCAAGTGCAGAGTGACATCAAGGAGTCTCTGCAAGATAGCTTTGTTTTTCTCAATTTCAGACTGTAGCTCTCTCTGCAACTGATGATCAACGCCACATGCAGTCATAACCGAACACTGTAGGTGTTTCCATCGCAAATAACAGTCCCTGTGATTCCTACTTGTTTCATGGCTTGGGAATTTATCATACATGCGACGCCACTCGACGTCACACATCTTGTATCCCTGGTCACTACTCAAAGCACTAAGAGAGGGTATTTTTTGCTCCTTGGAGAAAAGAACACATGGTATGCAGAACAGTGCATTTGCACTTTCACTGTGAATCAACCAGTCCCTTTTCACTTTTCCCCTACCCTTATCTGCTTTGGTGTATTTCAAGTAATCTGGAAATCTCTTTCCCTTTGAATCATGTGGAATTTCTTGATCTGTTTCTCGCATTGCTAATTTCTTTACAATAGTTGCCCTGTCCTTGTCACTCATCCTAGCTGGGAACAACCCTGGGTCAAGTGATAATAGCAGATCTTCTACCTCAGACACCACTACAGGTGGCTCAGTATCTGTGGCATCCTGTGTCGGAGCCTCACTTTGTCCCTGACATTGACTGTCCATAGCTGCTTCCTCCTCATCTGTGCTGCTTTCATGGTCCTCGACCTCTTCTTGTACTGGTACCTCTGCCTCTTCACCTCTGCTCTCCTCGTTGGCTGCCTTGCTCGAAGGCCCTGGCTCTAGAGTATCCATAGTGTACATAATTTATAAAATGCCCTATAATAGTAATAACACAGTACAGCTCGAGCTATCTCTTAATTGTTATAATAATAATAATAATAATAATAATAATAATAATCATTTGTATAGATATTTTTCAATTGCTCAAATCTAGCTATAGCTACTGTAACAACCTCAATTTAATGTGCCAGTGGTCAATGGTATTGCAATTACTGGAAGAACTAGAGTAACTAAATGTGAATATTACCTAAAGTTGTATTCAATGCATGGTAAGCATATTTAAAATCTGTTTGTTAACCCCAAGCCCTGCTGCTTTACCTCCCTCTCCTTCAACTGGGAACCGGCCTGAGGGAAGGGGTACTGATCCTGAAGCCGCATCTGTGCATTAGAGCAGATGTGATTAGCATGTAACATTATACAGGTTAGGTTAGCTAGCCATAGCAAAAGGGCATAGCTGCTGGATACAAATTCACTGGGCTCATCGACACTCATCTAATTTTTGATAGCAACAGGTAGCTAACGTCAGCCACAAAATGTTGGCTAAGCTGTTATGGGCTTCAAAACAAGTTCTGTGAATAAATACCTTTCTTGTGAAAATACTTGGTGACTATCTGTCGACCTCTTTTATTATTTTCCTCTTGCTGACGTTTTTTCTTTCGTTTCTGAGCTCCTGATTCATGAGCTGTAGAGGACATTTTCCTGTCAGTCTGTTCAAGCTGCAAGCTGCTGGTGCACTGCTGTGCCGCCTAGTTATAGTTGAAAGTGGGGGTGCAAGATTAGTAACTGGCAGGCAAGGGGTGGTTTGGAGTGGGTCAGGCACGACCACCTCCATGGCAGAATTGTTTTAATTTAATGAAAACCTGTACGTGCAATTTCCTGCAATATAGAGCACAGAACTGTCTCAAAATCCTATGGGATCCTAAAGGATTCCTATAGGGTTCCAAAAACATATAGAGATTCCTATAGCATTTTTTGACTAGGGATGTTATCCTACACTTTAAGCTGTCTGATATCCCATTACCTGTAACTCTTGGGTCTCTTTCTCACTTCCTCTGCCTCCTCCCTGAGTCTGCACAGTCACCACATCATTCTACATTAAGGAGAGCAATACACTTATGAGTACACTGAACTGGTTTGAATACACAATCTTTATGCTACTCTGTAAAGAAAGGGAGAGAGGGGGGAATATATTATCCAAGTATTTGTGTCTTAATTTGCTATGTTATCCTACACTTTAAGCTGACTGATATTTCCATTACCTGTAACTCTTGTGTCTCTTTCTCTCCTTCTCTGCCTCCTCCCTGAGTCTGCACTGTCACCACCACATCATTCTACACAGGAGAGCAATACACGTATGAATACACTGAACTGGGTTGAATACATGATTTTTTATTTTTTATGCCATGGGCTACCTGGTTGGCTGGCTGGCTGGCTACACACACACACACACACACACACACACACACACACACACACACACACACACACACACACACACACACACACACACACACACACACACACACACACACACACACACACACACACACACACACACACACAGTGTGCAGGTTAGTTACAGTAGGAGATGGGCTTCTATCATATTATCTTCTATCATTCTATAATTCATTCTTCTTTTATTTTCATTTCAGGTAGTTGTACCTTAAGAGAATTGAAGGCTGGCATCTGTAAATGCAGATAGATATAAGTACTTTATTCTTATTTTATTATCATTATTTTCTTTCCAATGAAATGAAATCAGAAAATAAGTGGTATATGATGGAAAATATGAAAGTCAATGCTTGAAGGAAAATGGACTTCGGAAAAGTTTTTTATTTTGTATTTACTGTTCTGTAAAAGTCTTGTCGAATGCAATGTTTTATGTTTTGTGTGGACCCCAGGAAGACTAGTTGTTGTCATGCAACAGCTAATGGGGATCCTAATAAACTCAAACTCTAATGGGCTTCGATCTACCAGGTAGCTAGCTAGTCAAACACACACACTGGTTGATGTTACTAGCTAGCTAGCAAACGTCAGCTAACCGCTAGCTAACATAAAGAGTGACCTGTAATTCAATGCAGCGAAAATGAAGAGAAGGTGATGATTATAAATGTGTTTTATTGTATTGAGTGGTAGAAGTAAAGACATGTCTAACATATTCTTTGTTTGAACAACTTACTGAAAAGGTCTGCCACCAATGACAGACTGTTCGCGGTGATTTACACTCAGCCTACCTGCATCAGGACTGCTGTGGGTGGGAGGCAGTTGATCAAACCATTGAGCGAAATGCGGGGGGGGGTCACAATCTTTGGAAACTTAAAAACTCGCTATTAAGTGTCTATAATCAGCACAAGTTCTTTCATTGCGTATTATTAATTCGATTGAAATTACACACTTATGTTTACAGTGATATATTGGGGGGGAAATGTCATATTTTTCATATGATCAAAAAGTGGGGGTGCAAAAGCACACGTTTGCTCCCCCAAGGTCAATTGTGGGGATGCACCTGCTCCGCTTGCTCCATTGCTCAGGCGCCCATACCATGCAATGAATGAAGGGAGGGGTGCTCATTCTGTCAAACAGAGTAACAAGCACCTGTTTGTTTCTTTTGGGACGTTTTTTTTTAATACAGGCAATTATACTTTTGAGTCATTTACATTAACTTACTTTAGGATAATAATAAAACCATATTAATAAAAATATAATAATAGTGTTCTCTGGGCCCCCCCCCCCCAGTGCTGGGCCCTTGGAATCATCCTAACCTCCCCCCCCCCAGCTACGCCCCTGGTTACAAATGCTAGCAGAACAAGAAGACCAACCCCCGTATACAGATGTTCATGACAATGATGAGTTAGTTTAAATGATATGGATGTTCGGAGATGAGATTGATCAATGAATGTCCAGTCGATGTGATTCTTTAAATCAGCGGTTTTCAAAGTGTGAGGCGCGCCTCCCCTGGGGGGCGCCAGAGAGCCTCAGGGGAGGCGCAGCGTGAGACACAAAAGAACGAGAAAAAGACGAGTAAAGTGACACTTGCCCACTTGTGGCTGTCTGTGGAGACTGAGTTCCCCCACCTCGCCAAAAAGGCTGTAAAAGTGCTCATTCCCTTCACCTCCACCTACCTGTGTGAGTGCAGGTTTTCCGCATTGACTTTGATCAAAAGCAAGTACCGGTCAAGGCTGCAGCCAGAGTATGATCTGCGTTTATTCCTGTGTGCATCAAAGACGCAGACTCATTGTTCCCACTAAAGTAGGGGTGAGTGTAATAAGGAGGCAAAGTTGACGTTCAGTGTGTTACCGGGAGCATATAAGGATTTATCCACCATGTTGAAAATGTTAAAAAAAATATGTCTTGAGAACACAGCGTGCGGAAATATACGGGTCGTGCTGCAGCTAGATGTGCCTGTCCTCTGTACAAGGTGTCGGCGACTGACATGCAAGGAAGAACGGCTGTCCACAGGCTGTTCCAACTTTAACAACTGTATTAACTTCCAGGGTAGTGAATTGAACATGCAATTGTAATTGGGTGTGTGGTATATTTTCATGCACGGACACGCATGTTCCACAACACACAAACTGAACAACACTCAATTTTCCGATCGCTACCGGCGTCCTTGCGATCTTGTTATAATAACAAGTGCACGTTACTGATGCAATATGGTTGAGACCATTCGGGCTTATTCTAGAGGGGTGCCAGGAATAGTCCAAGTAGTGGGGGAGTTTTATACAATATGTTTAAGGTGGCTGAGGCTTTTTAACATACAGGGATACAAACTCTTCAGGTATGAAAAAGTTGACAAGGATCCGAGCCCCCGGCTCCCCCACCCCACCAGTGGCGGTTCTACGGGGTGGCACGGGGTGGCAGCTGCCACCTCAGAAAAATGCCTTGCCACCCCAGCTGCCACCCCATTTGGCAGCTTTGTTTTTGAAAGAAAAGTTGTGGCTCATCGGACATTTATGAGAGAAAATCTCTAATGTCCGAGTGCAAGTGAATGCAGCACAAGACGCGAGCCTTGTAACTCCTCCCCCCCCCTGGCGCGAGCTTGGAAATATGATTGGCGGCGATTTCATTTGAACGGGAGGACAGCGCAAAACGAGAAGCATTTCGGATACAAGTAGACAGAAGGAATGAGGTATTTGTGGTCAGGGTATCGCTGGGGTAAGCTACAGCCATACCAATAAATGGCTTAGCCCCACCATGAAAAATGATGTTAAAGTAAGCAAAATAAAGTCTGCCAACTCGGGCGGAGTAAATTGCACAGACAGCAGTTAATAAGATTGATTTCAGTAGCCACTTGTCTGGAAATACCGAAGACTAGAAACGGTTTTGAAAACTTTTGTCACGTAGTGATCGTCTTCTCAATAGAACATCTTTGATAATGTCTTCTGGCCAATCAGAATCAAGATAACAGCGTGGTGTTGTTGCAGGAAGTCCCGACGGAGAATACTTTTGCTGTAGTACATCTCGATATACATCGGTACAACTATAAGACCCCACGGTTTGATGATTGATAGGTGTGTGGGCTGTCTTTCATTTTGACACACAGAACAATAGGGGCTAGTGACCCTTATCCACAATGTAAAGTAATTCACACAGCCTCTTCCCTCTCCTCTCTGTGAGGAGCAGCAGGTTCAGCTTTCAGAACAAAGTAACAAAAACTAAAATGACATTCATTTTTTTAAATACGTTGTGTAGTAATATATATTTATTTATTTTTCTTCTTAAGAGAGCAGCAGAATGTGTATTTGATGTTAGTATTTCAAAAAATCTCCTGGGGGACAATCCCCCCAGACCCCCCTGCAGGGGTTGGGTTTTCAACTCTTTCACCTGTGGGGAAATTGCAGGATTGGCTCCAGGTCGCCCTTTTTATTTACTACAAGACAAATGTGCCTTTTTATTTCATAGAGTTCAATTTTGATTGAGACAGGGAAATAATATAAACCTCACGCGTGGCGTTTCACTGTCAAGGGGAGCCTGTATGTAATTACATTGCAAATACTGACTTGAGCCCCACCACTGTATGGGTTAGCCCTACCATAGATTACCCAACACAAATACTCTGGCACTTTGCGGTCTACTATGACAAAGAAGAGCCTGTCAAGTTTGGCTGTACTCAGCATTGAATCAAAACGCACCATAGCTTTAAATCTTAATAAGTTTGTGTGGCGTTTTGCTGATCAAGATGGTAATCGCCACATTCAGCTGTTATAGGCATGCCAACTTGATGCTCTGCTCACGGATGAGTCGATGAGAATAATAAACTATGTAAGATGATGACCTTACATGTGTAAATATATGTTCCTTCTTTGTGGGGTTCTGCCCCAAAAAAACAGTTTCAAGTCCTGCGAAAGTCAATTAAGACGGTGTGTAAAACTTCACTGCCCAGCCAAAAAAAAGTAACCACTTTGATTTAACTAGGCCAGTAGGTAAGGACTTTCCACTGGATAATAACTGCAGCGATGTATGTTTTAGCTGAATACACGTTGTTTTAACCCTAACTGATGCAGTTAGTCATTTATTTAATGTTTGTTCTTTCTGATGTAAAGTCAAGGTTGTAACTGTTTGCAATGAAGTTTTGGGGCGCTGAACTGTTCCTTTGATTCTTTTGAATTATGATAGTAATTACTGGTCTTTCAAATTTGAAGGAGGGTGAGCAAGCATCTTGAGGAATGTTCATCATTAACTCCTCCCAAAAAATATAGTTTATTTAATAATAACACTGAATATGTGAATCATAACAGTAATTGATAGCTGATAGGAATAATATGATTGTTAATATTATCATATTCACACAGACACACATCGATGAGACAGTTAATGTACTTATTGCAGCAGTCTGCATATTTGGTACCCCTGCTGGTCTAAGAGTTAAACCAACTCATTCAGTTAAAATTCATTAAATTACGTGTGCCACCTTATATATTTATATTTAAGGCTTTACTGATGTGCTACAATAATCTCATCTAATGTTATTGAGTTAAAATATCAATATTGTGGATTTCCAAGTTAACATGGATTGATATGACTGCGATTAAATCAGAATATACTTCTGGCAGGGGATGCCACCCCTCAAATTCTCCTGCCACCCTCTTGCCACCCCATGAATATTTGTCTAGATCCGCCCCTGTCTCTCTGTTGTGTAATTTTATGGGAATTGTTATGTCAGTGTGTTTGAGCTGTTAAACGAGAAATTTTGTGGAAATTGTATATTTGTATGTGTTATTCTGTGATATTCTGATTAGAATTTTAATAAATCATTATTATTACATTGGTGTGAGAATATATTTGATCAAGAAAACAACCGAAGGATGTGAGGTGAAAACGACCGAAGGATGTGAAGTGAGAAAATGCCAACAAGATGTATCACACAATTGTGATAATGTGATAATTTTGACTATCAGTTGTGCCAATGAAATGTCAATTATAAAAGGGAACAACGCATTATAGATAGTAATAATTCATAATAATTCATAATTATACATTAACAACTAAACCCAGCAGTGTAGTCAATGTGAACCCAACAAATTGGGTTGGTCATATAACCCAATTTGTAGAGTAAAATTAACCCAACAAATTTGGTTATATGACCAACCCAATTTGTTGGGTTAAATTAACCCAGCGTGTGTTTGGTCCAATAGTTAACCAGCGCTGGGTTGAGAAACTACCCAGATTGGGTTGTTTTTAACCCACCATTTTTAAGAGTGTACGACCTCCACGAGTGATTTTTCAAAAATGTGCTCCGCAATTAAGTATCATATTGGATAGGGGCTGAACTTGTCCTGGATTGTAATTTTTTCGATCATTCCCCTAGGAAGAGTTGGCAAGAATGTGCTTAAAATGGCTGAAAAACGCATATCTTTCAAAATGGCCGACTTCCTGGGGGGCGGGGCTAATGGAAGGCAATTTGAAATATGTGTACAATCATAATAGTAATGTGTATACAACGTTTCGTGAATGTCGGAAAAACTATATGCGAGCAGTTTGGAGCCATTTGCGCCATGTAAATCGTCAAAAATGGTGTATTCGCTGTTAGCTTACGACCTCCACGAGTGATTTTTCCAAAATGTGCTCAGCAATTAAGTATCATATTCGATAGGGGCTGAACTTGTCCTGCATTGGAATTTTTCCGATCATTCCCCTAGGAGGAGTTTGCAAGAATGTGCTTAAAATGCATGAAAAATGCACATATTTCAAAATGGCTGACTTTCTGGGGGGCGGGGCTAATGGAAGGCAATTTGAAATATGTGTGCAATCATAATAGTAATGTAGATATAGCGTTTCATGAATATTGGAACAACCATATTTGAGTAATTTGGAGTAATTTGGAGTCATTTGCGACGTGTAAATCGTCAAAAATGCTGTATTCGCTGTTAGCTTACGACCTCCACGATTGAGCTATCAAAAATATTCTTCTCAATTTGGCATCATATTGGATAGGGGCTGAATTTTTCCGATCATTCCGCTTAGGAGCAGTTTGCAAGAATGTGCTTAAAATGGCTGAAAAACGCGCATATTTCAAAATGGCCGACTTTTTGGGGGGCGGGGCTAATGGAATCTATCTACAAATATGTCCGCAATTCCATGAGGAATGTCTGTGCCAAATATCGTGAAGTTCTAAGAAACTATATGTGACTACCACACAATAGGGGGGCGCTAGTGAGAAGCTTTTTTGAAAAATTATGGGTTTTTTTTACATTCTCGAAAAGGTCGTGGGCTCTGACGTGTGTCCCAAGGTTTGCGTCCGAAGCTCATTTTATGCTATCGCAATTAAAAAAAAATGTATAGGCCACGCCCACATTCAGATTTTTTTAAGACACTTTAAATCTGAGTTCGTAGTCACTCTGAGACTATGTCTAAAAAATAAAAATAATTAGTCCATCCGCTCTTGAGTTATAAATTGGTGGTGTTTTTGGCGCCCCTTATAGTCCAAAATAAAAATGCTTTGGTGTGCCTATTCCCCAAGACAGTCTAAACCTATCTACCAAAATCTGTGTTGTTTGGATACATTGTTGATGAGTTATGAGCATTTCTTTCTAAACCCCGCCTTTTTACGAGTACGTTTTTGATTGACGGCGGCAATATTTATCTTCCTAACATGCTCATTTTCTACGGTAATTTGTCTGACCCTCCACCGATGCTGGATATGAAGTTTGGTGTTGAAAAACTGAAAATTGAAATGTAAGTGAATATTTAATTGTTTTGAACATTATGCTAATTTAGAAGAAAATAAATGGAGGCGGAGCTTAGGGTTCCAAGAGAATTATTTGTAGAGCAGGTCCACCCGGATATGTGTGCGAAATTTCAGGTCATTCGGAGTTACGGTGCGACTATGTAAATGTATTCCGAAATGGGATTTTCATAGGTGGTGCTAGAGAGCAGGTTGATTTTTACGGGTCCTGGCGTCCGTGCAAATTTATACAACTTTGTCAGCATCCTAAAGGGCTCAAAAACAGGAAAGATGGCAACTAAAAATAATAATAATAATAATAATAATACCACCAATAACAATAGGTTCCTCGCACTTCGTGTGAGGACGCCGTTGGGTCCTAGCGCTCCGTGCTCGGGCACTAATAATAATAATAATAATAATAATAATTCCAACAATAACAATAGGTTTCCTCGCACATCGTGCTCGGGCCCTAATTAAAACTGCGGTCGCACTTGTGCGCGCAGTGATGAGCGGGCCCTCGCGTCCATGCGCCTGTCGGGGAGGGCTGCCGGTCGTCCCGGCGTCAAGCAGACGCGCGCGAGTACTCGGAAATTAGCCGTTTGTCATTTCTCTAATTTCGCGTCCCAGACTCCCAGGTCCTCCGGCAGCAACCCGGAAACGGATGTCGGCGCGTTGTCTGGAAGGAAAACTAATTTCTCTGAATGCTCGTCGAGGATCGATTATCGAGGAGGCTGTCTGGAGGAGCCGTGACCGAGGATACACTGATTTAGAGGAGAGAGGAGTGTCTCTGGAGGAGCTATAACCGAGGGTACACTGAAGTATTCTCCGGAGATGATTTCAGCCAACAGTGATGTTTAAAAGAGGCGTGACGCATGGCTGGATGTCAACGAAGCACAGCTCTGTAAACTGTTCCCGTTGTGATTATAAGTTATTCAAGATGATCAAATGTGCATCAGACTTTCTGCCCTTTACCGTTTGTTTGTTTACTCACTAATCACATCTCCCCTGGATGTTAGGTTATGCTTTCATTGTGAGGCGATGTTTACAGTGAGAACAGCTGCTGAGGTCAGTGCAGAAAGCAGAACAGTGTGTATAATATGTATCGCTCAATAATATAAAAGGCCTACATTTCACCCTTTATTTGTAGGCTTTAGGAGATATCTACAAATAAACTGCAGATATTTTTCATGAAACCATATAGTGCTTCGCATATGTTAACTGTGTTCGTTATTCTCCCGTCCAGGAGAGAAGCTTTAAAAGGAGACTAAATGGAGTCTCTGTGAAAGTTCAATTGGGTACTTTAATTAAAAAAGGCGCGGGTTGGTCACAAGCATGATATTGTTCAGTCAGACAAACAGCTGTGATCCGCTCCTCGTTAGGGAAGAGAAGAGCCCGGATCTCTCCTCCGGTGCCGTTATCCTCTGCTGGCTCCTCCCCGCCAGCCGGCTCGCCTCGTCTCCAATGTCCGTTGTTGCATTTAAACAGAGGATTGGTTCTTTTCACATTCAATATATGCTTAACACGCCTTTTCTCCTCATATTCTCTTTCATCACTTTTCATTTAACACATTCTAAACGCTGTAATCAATACTCTAAAAAATACTTCTCGGCTCGTTTGGTTTCCGGTCATTCCGGATGTTGTCACATGCTACTCTCGTCTGTAAACAATAATGTATTCAAATAAACTGTACCTTCATTTAATATTCAGCATGGTAGTATCTCGACATCTGTAGTTGTAGTGTTAAATCAGTAGGCTTCGGTTTGCACCACTCCATATCATTTCGCTACTAAATTCACCTCTTCAGGAAATCGTATATTAGCCACATGCTAAATGCTAACCGTAGATGAAGGATTTTCAGAATAAAAGCTTAACTGCTTGTGCACAAGAATTTCTGGTTTTTCAGTATAAAAGAGCATTAAAACTGACGGCATGTTTAAACTACATTTCTCCATTAAAACATTGATTTTAATTTCTAACAGTCCCTCCTTACACACCTAAAAGGTGTGTATAATACTGAAATCAATGAGTTCTTCATCTGAACTTTGCATATTACATATCTCATATTAACAAACATACAATCAAATGGAATGGTTTTACAGCCGGCTTTACAAAAATACAAAATAAATTCTTGTCTGTGTTCAAACATAAAAGTTTTCCCTTGTGCATAACTTCTAGTGTTTACATTCAATATCATTCTTCAAAATAGCAGCAATGGCTTGGTATCAGAACATTTCTTCGTCCCTCCTTTCACAGAAACCGTTCTCATACCACGCTCAGTGTTAAGGCACTTGTTTTTACAAAGTGAAAAGAAATAAACCATTTTAGAATAGCAATAAAATAGTAAAGTCAAATAAAATAGACCATCTTGGTTGTAGTGTAAAATAAATTGGAGCTTAAAAATATACTATCTTGGAATAGTATAAAATAAATTGAAAATAAAAATACACTATCTTGGAATAGTATAAAATAAATTGAAAATAAAAAATACACTATCTTGGAATAGTATAAAATAAATTGAAATAAAAATATACTATCTTGGAATAGTATCAAATAAATTGAAATAAAAATATACTATCTTGGAATAGTATAAAATAAATTGAAATGGATTGGTTCCATGGTTTCATTTTGCTCACTTCTTCTTATGATATCATTTAAAGAATCACATCGGCTGGACATTCATCGAACAATCTCATCTCTGAACATCCATATCATTTAACATCATTCAAACTAACTCATCATTTTCATCAACATCTGTATATGGGGGTGGATCGTCCTGTTCTACTAACATTGGAAACTGTCCCCCCATTTGATATTGACCCCTAGCATATTCCTGGTTGAGGGCCCCATTAATCAGTCGGTTTGCACAAGCGCGGATGCAGGTTGAGAAACAACAACCACCCAGTGCCAATGTCACGATCACACCTGAGACAGAGATCAGTCCATTTAGTAAAAAACCCTTGTACTTCCCCAGCCAACCATCCAAGAAATCCTCGAGGGGGTTCTTCTCTATCCCACTGTTGTCTGCTAACTCAATGCTCAAAGTAGTGAGTCCTTTTCCTTGGTTACCGATCCATCTGGGTGAGGTATTGTTTGGGATGAAAGTACAACATAATGTTCCAAACATTTTGCATACTCCCCCTTTTTCTGCCAACAACATATCTAGGGCCACTCTGTTCTGCAAAGACATCTGGCTGGTCTTGTCCAGTTGTTCACTTAGTCCCTTCATCGCATCCTTGGAGTCATTTATGAACCTCTGCTGATTGTAGTAGATATAGTTAATCCAGTCCACGTTCTTATTTATGGTGGGCCAAAGAAAAATGGATTCCAACCCTGCTAACATCTGGTTTCTAGCTTTAAACTCATCTGGGACTCCCCTGGGCACCCCTATGTTGTCAATGTACACAGTGGAATCAAAACTCCCTCTACCGACTGACCTTTTGGCTCTAGTTGCTTTGGGTTGGACCGCCATGTTTATCAGTTGCTCGGCCGTCATTGGTACTGCATAAAAAGGCATCACTAGCTGTACCAGAGCACAGGTCCCTGTCCAATCCCGTGGTAAAACTGAGAACAGGGTTTTAGTACCACAATACCACCACACATCTGTTCTGGGATACTGCCTGATGGGCATGGCTATACCTGGGAGAAAATCCTGCTGGCTTAAAATCGTTGTAGAATTGCACCACTTAAGAGTACCTACTTCTATACCTTTTAGGTAGTCCCTTGTGATGCAATCATAAAGTCCCTCGTAAGATGTGAAATCAGGTGGAATGGCATTCATTTTTACCACTGGATATTTTTGTGCAACGTCGACACAATCTGCTGGGGATTTTTTCCCATAGAGTTTGTACATACAGAGCTGTTCTCTTGGGTTATTGTGGGCGTTAAATGGAAATGGCACTGTTCCCAAACTTGGTCGGGCAGCCGCACAAGCCAGACAGTCCGCCATCTTGCTCTGCTTAACAGAATAAACAACCCAGTCTAACCAGGAATTTGTGTCTTCGTATCCTGTTTCTACTGCTATGACTTTCTGTATAGAGGTCGTACTCAGATAGGTGACCAATGGATTGTTCACAGATTTAGCAGGGAGTATTTCTGGTTCTCGTTTAAAAGGGGATTCAGTATATATTGGGGCGAGATCAGGAAATATATCAGCTGGTGGGTCAATTATTTTCACTAAAATTGATCCCATTGGGTCATTTCCTGGAACTTCTATCCCCATCAATAAATGGAATGCAGTGACGTCTCCCTTTTTCTTGAAATGGGGAGTGAGTGCGCTTTTAAAAGCAATTATTATTGGATTGTGTTTGTTCATGCCTCCACTATGGCGACCTTTGGAAAAAGATAGCTGAGACCTAAACGTCAACCCAGGGGGATTGTTATTTCCTTCTGCCCTAGCACTCCAATATACCTTCTCTGAACTGGGACACCATGAATTATCATCTGGCCGTCCCCAAGCATGAATGCACCCATGGTCTACCTGCATGTGCCATCCGACCTCTGCAGCTCATCCAGAATGCAGCGGCTCGTCTGGTCTTCAACCTTCCCAAATTCTCCCACACCACACCGCTCCTCCGCTCCCTTCACTGGCTTCCAGTAACTGCTAGAATCCACTTCAAGACACTGGTACTTGCGTACCATGCTGTGAATGGATCTGGCCCTTCCTACATCCAGGACATGGTTAAACCGTACACCCCAGCACGTGCACTCCGCTCTGCATCAGCCAAACAGCTCGCTGCACCCGCACTGCGAGGGGGACCCAAGTTCCCGTCAGCAAAAACACGTGGGTTTGCTATCCTGGCTCCAAAATGGTGGAATGAGCTCCCCATTGAAATCAGGACAGCAGATAGCTTACACATCTTCCGACGCAAACTGAAAACTCATCTCTTTAGACTCCACTTCGAGCGATAGAATTACTAACAAAGCACTTATATACTAATAAAGGGCTGGCTTTCTAAATGCCAGTTGAGTAGCACTTGAAATGTTTGGCTCTATGAAACCTGATGTACTTATATGATTCTGTTTTCTTAAAGGTTGTATCTTCCTGGTCGAATGCACTTATTGTAAGTCGCTTTGGATAAAAGCGTCAGCTAAATGCAATGTAATGTAATGTAATAAACGTCATGGCCTGTTTTGTCTCGCAGCTCTCCACATACAACCACATCACACACATCAAGACTGACCGTAACCGCTTCACCTCTGGGGATGAGTATTTCTAACCCTTCCTCCTGTCTCTCCGCTGTTCTTTTGGCTCTGGGGATAAATGGAAGTCTATCAAACACAGTTGAAGGTTCATTAGTGACATTGGCATTTTCTACGAGTGCACGAATGGATTCGGGTTCTTCATGATGCTGTATCCCCTTCCCAACCAGGAAAATGCCAATTGTGATGAACAGAGCTAACAATGATATTACGATTCTTATCCCTTTGGTGCCCCTTAATTGTTCTGACTTCTTGAATGGCACATCATCAATTTTACCCATGGTTATATCAGTTCCAGGGTTTTTTTTTTAAATAATGAAAGCAAAAATAAATATATAGAAAATAATAAAACAAAAATATTGGACTCTTTTTTGAATGGTAAAATAAATAGGTCTCGGATCTAAAACAAGAATGGTTATTCCGTTTTAGTATTCAATCTACAAAACCTAAAGACAATTCGTCTTTTGAGCTGTTTCTATCTTAATATCTCTTGATTTGTTATTTGTTTTGTTCCAGCTCTGCCAAATCAGTACTAACTTCCGAGAGCTTTCTGGAAGGTGCCGATGCAGGGCGACAATGTGTCAGGTGGTGCCAATTTGCTCCTTTTTTACCTTTTATCCGGAGAGCGTGTGAAGTTCTTTCAACTACTTCCCACGGACCCGTCCACCTGGGTTCAGCCCCCTTTCTTTTGTGAACTTTCAACCTCACCCATTCCCCCGGCCGTACAGGAGTCTCTTCTGGTGTCTCGTCTGGTGTTTCTGCAGTTCTCTGAACCTGTGTAGACAAGACTTGGATAATATTACTCAGAGCCCGGACATATTCATCCACTTCTATTTGTCTGATGTCTAAAACTGGGCCAGTCCCTCCTTCTCTAGGAGGCCCAGGCATTGGCCGACCAGTTAACAACTCATGGGGTGAAAGATGTGTTTTAGCACCCTCAGAAGATCTCATTGACATGAGTGCCAGAGGCAAAGCATCTACCCATTTCATGTTTGTGCCAAAAATGACTTTTGATATTTTCCCCTTTAATGTTCTATTTGCTCTTTCTACTATACCCTGAGATTGTAGGTGGTATGCTGACCCAAACTTATGAATTATACCGAAATATAACTCAACTTCCTCCAAGTGTTTGCTTGTAAAATGTGAACCATTGTCTGATCTTATTATCCTTGGCACTCCATAACGGGGTACGAGTTCTGTTTTGAGCCATTTTATGACTGTCTTTGCGTCTTCTTTTTGCAGGGAATGGCTTCAATCCATCTCGTATAACGATCTATCATTACTAACATATATCTAAACCCTCTGACCACATTGTCTGCTCCCATGTCTGTATAATCAATACAAATGTCTTTGAATGGGGCTTCTGAGACTGGATATCTTCCCATTGGGCACTTATATGGCTTTTTTACATTGAATGCATTGCACGTGTCACAGTCATTAACGAAGTTTTCAACCATGTCCTTCATGTAGGGATGCCACCACTGTTGTTCAATGTCTTTTGTTGTTCTTGCTTTGCCTACATGAGTGGGACCATGTGATTGTTCTATTAGCAGGTGGCATAACTTTGCAGGTGCGACTAAACGGCCGTCGTGGGCTCTCCACAGGCCATCTACTTCCTTTGCTCCCTTCTGACTCCATTGATTCTGTTCATACACTCCAGCATATTTCTGCATGTCTTTGATGTGTTCAGTGGTTAACTCCTCTTGACTATTAGCCTTTGTACATATTATTTGCTTGCTGTACCCTCCTGCCTTCTTTGCTGCCTTGTCTGCTGCATCATTTCCTCTGGATATTGCATTGTTCAATATTTGATGTCCTTTGCATTTCATTACTGCCACTTTTGCGGGCAACAGTAAAGATGTCAGCAGGAGTTTTAGAGCTTCGGCATGTTTTACTGGTGTCTTAGCAGATGTTAGGAACCCTCTTCTGATCCACTGTGGTCCGTCTATATGCACTGCTCCATAGGCATATGCTGAATCTGTATAGATGTTGACTCGTTGTCCCTCTGCATGCTCCAAGGCTTTGGTGAGTGCCACTACTTCTGCCAGTTGGGCCGAAGCAGGTTGGGGGATGATTTCTGCTTCTATGGTTTGTACATTTTCTCCCTCCTGCCGGACTACTGCATAGGAGGCCACATTCCCGTAATCTCCCTTGTAACAGCAGCCGTCACTGTAGAGAGTGAAGTCTGGTTGGTCCAGAGAATCTGTTTCTAAATCTGATCTTATCTTGAGATCCTTTTGGAAGACGAACTGACAGTCATGGGGTGTGTGCTCTTCCGTGCTCAGTCCTGTAGACATGTTTGTTAAACCACTTTGGTATGTTATGTGTGGTTTCAACAGACTGGTCTGAATCTTGATTTTCCTGATTGGGGAAAATGTGAATGCCTGTGAATTTATGAATGCTACTACTCCATGGGCTGTGTTTACTTTCAATGGGTGGCACATTACCACATGTGCAGTTTTCTCAATGACTTTTGCTAGTGCAGCAAGGTGTCTTGCACATCCTGTCTGGCCCAGTTCTATATTGTCTAGCTTTGAGCTATGGTACATCAGTACCTGTCTCACTCCCCCTTTGATTGTAAACTGTGTTCGTTATTCTCCCGTCCAGGAGAGAAGCTTTAAAAGGAGACTAAATGGAGTCTCTGTGAAAGTTCAATTGGGTACTTTAATTAAAAAAGGCGCGGGTTGGTCACAAGCATGATATTGTTCAGTCAGACAAACAGCTGTGATCCCCTCCTCGTTAGGGAAGAGAAGAGCCCGGATCTCTCCTCCGGTGCCGTTATATATCCTCTGCTGGCTCCTCCCCGCCAGCCGGCTCGCCTCGTCTCCAATGTCCGTTGTTGCATTTAAACAGAGGATTGGTTCTTTTCACATTCAATATATGCTTAACACGCCTTTTCTCCTCATATTCTCTTTCATCACTTTTCATTTAACACATTCTAAACGCTGTAATCAATACTCTAAAAAATACTTCTCGGCTCGTTTGGTTTCCGGTCATTCCGGATGTTGTCACATGCTACTCTCGTCTGTAAACAATAATGTATTCAAATAAACTGTACCTTCATTTAATATTCAGCATGGTAGTATCTCAACATCTGTAGTTGTAGTGTTAAATCAGTAGGCTTCGGTTTGCACCACTCCATATCATTTCGCTACTAAATTCACCTCTTCAGGAAATCGTATATTAGCCACATGCTAAATGCTAACCGTAGATGAAGGATTTTCAGAATAAAAGCTTAACTGCTTGTGCACAAGAATTTCTGGTTTTTCAGTATAAAAGGGCATTAAAACTGACGGCATGTTTAAACTACATTTCTCCATTAAAACATTGATTTTAATTTCTAACACATAATAAAATATACAAGGGCTTTAGCCTGATATTTATTTATGCTTTAGGAGCTGTTTGTGTTTGTTGTACAATGTGTAGGTGTGTGTGTGTGTGTGTGTGTGTGTGTGTGTGTGTGTGTGTGTGTGTGTGTGTGTGTGTGTGTGTGTGTGTGTGTGTGTGTGTGTGTGTGTGTGTGTGTGTGTGTGTGTGTGTGTGTGTGTGAGTTGATGGTGCAGGCAGACAGGCAGGTCTCAGTAGCTTAAGGTAGTCTGTGACATAAATGGTCAAAAATGGTACATTCTCCATTAGCTTACGAGCTCCATGTTCAAGCGATCAACTGTTCCTTTGCAATGTAGTATCACATTGGATATGCGCTTAAGTTGCCCTAGATTGGAATTATTCAGATCATTTCTCTATGACGAATTAGCACAAATGTGCTTAAAATGCATGAAAAACGCCCATTTTTCAAAATGGCCAGCTTTCTGGGGGGCGGGGCTAATGAAAAGCAATTTGAAATATGTGTGCAATCATAATAGCAATGTGTATACAGCGTTTCGTGAATATCGGAAAAACTATATGCGAGCAGTTTGGAGCAATTTGCGACATGTAAATCATCAAAGACGGTGTATTCGCTGTTAGCTTACGACCTCCACGAGTGATTTTTCCAAAATGTGCTCCACAATTAAGTATCATATTGGATAGGGGCTGAACTTGTCCTGGATTGTAATTTTTTCGATCATTCCCCTAGGAAGAGTTGGCAAGAATGTGCTTAAAATGGCTGAAAAACGCATATCTTTCAAAATGGCCGACTTCCTGGGGGGCGGGGCTAATGGAAGGCAATTTGAAATATGTGTGCAATCATAGTAGTAATGTGTATACAGCGTTTCGTGAATATCGGAAAAACTATATGCGAGCAGTTTGGAGCCATTTGCGCCATGTAAATTGTCAAAAATTGTGTATTCGCTGTTAGCTTACGACCTCCACGAGTGATTTTTCCAAAATGTGCTCCGCAATTAAGTATCATATTGGATAGGGGCTGAACTTGTCCTGGATTGGAATTTTTCCGATCATTCCCCTAGGAGGAGTTTGCAAGAATGTGCTTAAAATGCATGAAAAACGCACATCTTTCAAAATGGCCGACTTTCTGGGGGGCGGGGCTAATAGAAAGCAATTTGAAATATATGTGCAATCATAATAGTAATGTAGATATAGCGTTTCGTGAATATTGGAACAACTGTATTTGAGTAATTTGGAGTAGTTTGGAGTCATTTGTGACATGTAAATCGTCAATAATGGTTTATTCGCTGTTAGCTTACGACCTCCACGATTGAGCTATCAAAAATGTTCTTCTCAATTTGGCATCATATTGGATAGGGGCTGAACTTGTCCTGGACTGGAATTTTTCCGATCATTCCCCTAGGAGCAGTTTGCAAGAATGTGCTTAAAATGGCTGAAAAACACACATATTTCAAAATGGCCAACTCTTTGGGGGGAGGGGCTAATGGAATCTATCTACAAATATGTCCGCAATTCCATGAGGAATGTCTGTGCCAAATATCGTGAAGTTCTAAGAAACTATATGTGACTACCACACAATAGGGGGCGCTAGTGAGCAGCTTTTTTGAAAAATTACGTTTTTTTTTTACATTCTCGAAAATGTCGTGGGCTCTGACGTGTGTCCCACGTTTTGCTTCCGAAGCTCATTTTATGCTATCACAATTTAAAAAAAATGTATAGGCCACGCCCACATTCCTACACTTTAAATCTGAGTTTGTAGTCACCCTGAGAGTATGTCTAAAAAAATAAATAAAAAATTAGTCCATCCGCTCTTGAGTTATAGATTGGTGGTGTTTTTGGCGCCCCCTATAATCCAAAATGAAAATGCTTTGGTGTGCCTATTCCCCAAGACAGTCTAAACCTATCTACCGAAATCTGTGTTGTTTGGATACATTGTTGATGAGTTATGAGCATTTCTTTCTAAGCCCCGCCTTTTTGCGAGTACGTTTTGATTGACGGCGGCAATATTTATCGTCCTAACATGCTCATTTTCTACGGTAATTTGTCTGACCCTCCACCAATGCGGGATATGAAGTTTGGTGTTGAAAAACTGAAAATTGAAATTTAAGTGAATATTTAACTGTTTTGAACATTATGCTAATTTAGAAGAAAAAAATGTAGGCGGAGCTTAGGGTTCCAAGAGGATTATTTTTAGAGCAGGTCCACCCGGATATGTGTGCAAAATGTCAGGTCCTTTTGAGTTACGGTGCAACTTTGTAAATTTATTCCGAAATGGGATTTTGATAGGTGGCGCTATTGAGCACGTTGGAATATTTTAACCCATTGACTCCAGAATGTTGTAATTTTTACTGGTCCTGGCGTCCGTGCAAAATTATACAACTTTGTCAGCCTCCTAAAGGCCTCAAAAACAGGAAAGAGGGTGACTAAAAATAATAATAATAATAATAATAATAATAATTCCACCAATAACAATAGATTTCCTCGCACTTCGTGCTAGGACGCCGTCGGGTCCTAGCACATCCGTGCTCGGGCCCTAATAATAATAATAATTCCACCAATAACAATAGGTTTCCTCGCACTTCGTGCTAGGACGCCGTTGAGTCCTAGCTCATCGTGCTCGGGCCCTAATAATAATTCCACCAATAACAATAGGTTTCCTCGCACTTCGTGCTAGGACGCCGTTGGGTCCTAGCACATCGTGCTCGGGCCCTAATAATAATAATAATAATAATAATGATAATAACAGCAATAATAATTGGGACGGGGGGTGCGGCTGTTCTTATGTTCTCCGAGGGGAGGCTCACCTACCCAAACTTTGAAAACCCCTGTTCTACAGGCAGCAAGGCAGTGCACTTAGAACTACCATAAGCATGTTAATGTTAATCTAACAGCTCCGGCGATCCACATGTCATTCATGTCAGTGAATGTATTACTTTGAATTTACCCTCTGTATGTGTTAAGTAAATAAAGTTGCCTTGCCTTGAATGAAATTCAGGCAAATCTTAATATTAGATACTGTGTTTTTAAGTGGCATGGAGATGATTTGTTGACCTTGCTTTAAAGGATATTTTGCCTTTACAAATGGTGAGCTTTATCGCCGCCTGGGTTTTGGTTGAAGTGCATAACAAATGCTGCTGCGTTTTTCGCGTTTGACTAATTTTCCATCCAAAAAACACGTTGTCTACCTGTCCTGTACCACTTGTTATGACTTCTCTCTCTCACTTCTTCCCTTAATCTTCACAGAATAAGTTTGGGGAACAAAATCAAGCTTTTTAAAAGGCGAGTGGATTTTGGCAGGCAGTGAGTGCGGACCAACGATTGAACGATAAAAAGAACGGCTCTCACCAAGTACGACTCGGTTCCCCTCGTTCATACCAAAGAGCCGTTCAAAAGAATTGGCTCGTTCGCATCACATCACTACAGAGAACAGACAACAGACAATATGGCGCACCGAGTACAGGTAATTAATGTCTTGTGGTTTTAGATATAATTACATACTATTTAGGTTCTTGGTTGTTTGTCGATGTGGCTGTTTAGCGCAGTCTAATTGTCTTTATTTAGTTCATTTGTATTTTAAATATTCAATTTATAGGAATGGAATACATAAATAGTATATATATATATATATATATATATGTGTGTGTGTATGCTAACTGAGCGAGCATGTCCAGTTAGCATACATGCTAACTGGACGAGCATGTCAAGCTAAAATGGAACAGTGCATGTGCTCTCATTTTTACAAGAATCAGATTTTTGGTCTAAGTTTTCATTCATTGAAGGTGTCTTTCACATTTGAATGTTTATTTATTTAAAACATGTATTGGTTGCTATAGACATAGGCCTACATATGTATAATTATATTATTCTTTTAAGTGTGGTTTAAAGTAAACTTATATAAGTAACCCAGGTGGATGCAATCAGGTAATTAGGACAAAGCCTCTGTTTTTAGATGGGGTTTGTGGCCATGCTGTTGGCCTGACGTTTAAAATAAATGATCAAATCTTATCTGTTAAGATGAATGTTTCATTTAAAAGGTTTTTATTTATTTGTTTAAGGAGGGACGCTAGAGTCAAGGGCAGGCCGAGCAGACCGCCTTCTCCCGCCGCAGGCAGGATCAAACTCTCGGTCCGGCAGCTTCCCCTGTGATGGGCTCCGTGTAAACAGCCTTTCCCAAACTCAGGGTCGCGACCCAAAATGGGTCGCGATCCTGCATGCATTGCTACAATGCAACAATGCATTGCTACACACACACAGCATCAGAGCTGATGGCTGCGTTGCAAATACAATTTTTTTATAATTTTTGTATTTTATTTTTTATTTTGAAAATGAAATTATGCAATATCATTGTAGATTTAATTATTTAATTTTCTAAATACAAATAAACTAAAAATAAAAGATTGTGACGCGTCCCCCGCAAAAGTTTTCGCGCCGTCTGTTTATTGTTTATTGTCTGTTGATTAATCCCGATCGTACATGATGGCAAAAAGACGATACAAAGAGGAGTTTTTAAACGTTGGCTTCACAAAAGCTGTTAGAAATGGAGAGGAGCGGCCTCAGTGTGTTTTATGTGGAGAGGTGCTCAGTAACGAAAGCTTGAAAATGAAAAAATTGGACCGGCATCTCAAAACAAAACATCCTCTGCATCGGGACAAATCGAAGGATTTTTTCCTCTGCAAAGAAGAGTCTTTCAAGAAGCAGTGTTTTGACGGCGGAACAGTAAGTCACTCATTTTAATCATTTGATTTGTGTGTTTGTGAGTTTGTCAGGGTCTGTTGTGAAATTGTTTCGTTAATGCAAAGTTGGATGAAATGCAGACTGAGACCCGGAGCCAGCTGAGTCCACTACATTCTGCAGATGCACAGAGCGATGTTTCAACTTTTACTAGCCTAAAATGTTTTTATAACGGCCGGGAGAAAAACAGAGAAACAATAACCACAGGAAGATTAGAGGGAAAGTGGCAGGTAGCATGAGAAGGAAAGCGAGAGAAAGCTTCTTTTTCACTGCAGCCGCACGGACGTGACTGCTGCAGTGTGATGCACAATACATATGGGGGTTATTCCCTATCTTTATTCAAGAGCGTGGTCTTTAAATTTGAGAGCATACTTTATTGATTTCAGGTTCAGAATATGTATTGCTTTCCCTCAAACCCTGTCCTCACACTCAAATAATGCCTACTTGCACTTATGGCGCGTTTCCACTGCAGCGGGTAGCTCGCTTTAAGCGTGCCGAGCCGTGCGGGGCCCGTTTTTGGTTTCGTTTCCACTTGGCCTAGTATCGGCTAGCGGGTCCTAATTCACAGTATTGAGTATGTAAGTCGCTTTGGATAAAGCGTCTAAAAAGTAACATGTAATGTAATGTGCTATAAATGCGGTTGTCAGGTCCACATTAGGTAGGCCTATACAGCGTACGCCGGCTGGTGTTAAAAATCACCCAATAACCCAGCAATGTTAATGATGATATCTTCTCTGTTATTTTCAGGCATTCAAAGGGAACAGAGGGGCACTGAGGGCATCCTATCAAGTCAGCCTCCACATTGCCAAAGCAAAGAAGCCCCATTCCATCGGGGAGCAGCTGATCAAGCCTTGTCTTAAAGATGTGTGTCTCTCTGAATATAGTCGAGCACTTGTCTCAACTACAGGAGAACTTCAAGCTGTACTTCCCTGACTCACAGAGAGCTCAAAACCTTCAGTGGGTGAAGTTTCCCTTCCAAGCTGTGCCATCACAAGACCTGGGTCTCAGTCAGGCAGAGTTAGAGGCACTGGTCACACTGCAGGTCAACAGGGGCAGTAAGATGCTGTTTGAAACAACCACTTTGGCACAGTTTTGGGTTGCTCATTTCCAGCAGGCTGAGTTCTCCTGCTTGGCTAAGATAGCTGTAGAAGTATTGATACAGTTTGGCACCACATACTTGTGTGAATCTGGGTTTTCTACTTTAGCATACCTGAAAAACAAATACAGAAACAGGCTAAATCCTGAGCATGACCTCAGATTGGCACTGTCAAAAACCCAGCCCAGAATAGATCTGCTGGTTGAAAACTTCAACCAGCCACATACCTCTCATTAGATGTAATTGTTATTATATTATATATCATGTATCAATATATGATATAATACCCCTTCTAGCATGTGAGATGAGAACATATTGTAAATAAGTCAGTAAAGTTAATCAGTTGCCAAGTGTTGGAGTTTCTTTGTCTCTCAGAGTGTTTTACAACACCTCTGTTCATTTAAAAGTGTGCGTACATAGTTTTTGATCTAGTGACAAACTTAATGTTGCACTTCTGATCATTTAAATGTGGTTTCACCTGTGATGTACTGTATACTGCACTTCCTATAGTTAGTGTTTTGTCCCTTTCTGTTTACAACATGTTTGTTCTTTGTTCATTTAAAATACTTTAAAATGGTGTGAACATAGTTTTTGAGCTAGTGACAAACTTAATATTGCACTTTTGTTAATTGTATCATTTAAATTTGATTTGTACTGTATATACTTGACTGCACTTCCCATGTTTCGTCTTTTTTTTTTTTTTTTCGACTTTGATCCTTATTTTTTCTGGGCAAGCTCAAAGGGAAGGTTTTTATGGTGAGAAACCTAATTGCTGCGAATCATTTTTATAATTAAATAAACATTTTCATTTACATTTTAAATTCATGGTGTGTTGCATTCTTTGTTTATAAATGTAGATATTATGGAAAATCTTGACATTTTTTTAGCTTGGGTCCCTTAGGACCACAACATTTCTGCTTTGGGTCTCATGCTGAAAAAGTTTGGGAACCCTGTAACAAGTCCGCTCAGGGAGCCGCGCCGTGCCCAGGTACTCCCCGGTCTGCCCTATCTGCACCACGGTGATGCTGCGGTCATCGCTCGCCTCTCCTCCGGTGGTGCCCTCAGCTCCCTCCGCCGCCACACTGCCAAGCACACTGGAGATCACTGGCGACCGTCCGGGGTCGCCCAGTCTGCACTGTTATTTTGGGGGTCACGGGTTGAAGAGTCTCATCATACTTAATCCTAGACAGTAGCACATGGTATATATAATATATTGTACTACTTTGTCATTTTTGAATGTTGACAATTTGCTCATAGCCTACTGTGCGTTTCACACAGACAATACAAGTGAATTTTGAAACGACAAATAGGTTTATGTTTCAAGTTTATTTGCATTAAAAACGTGTTTTTAAACCCTTCTGTTCAAAGTTGATATTTTGTTTCTTAAAAGATTAAATCTTTAAAAACATGCTGTTGGCCATTTTTAAAGTTTGATGGAAGAAATTAAACATAGGTCACTGACGTGGAGCTTTAGGCCTACAATGCTTTAACAAAAAATGTTGGTTTTGTTTCAGTTTTGAAGAGTGAATATGGATGTTAAATTCACAAATTATTATGAACAGGATCTTGAGCCATGAAGCCTGTTTTTAAAGTACAGAAACATTCAGAATGCATTACGATTCCTTCAAAGGTTTTGTAATAGACGCTTAGTACTCTTAATTTATAAAGTAATAATAAATGTGAATGATTGAGCTCATTAGTGGCCTGACTGGCCCTCCTAATTTGATCTAAAACAAGTAAATGATCATTGTGAAGGGGTGTCCATCCCATATCAATAATACACCAAGCTACAGGCTAATGTGAGATTCAGAAATTAGTTTTAAAAATCATATTTTCATGTTATAGTAGGCCTACTTTACATGAACCTGTTTGAAACCTTAATGACCCGATGTGATTAAGTATATCTTAAAACCTTTAACAACTATATTTAGATGTTCCTAAATATCTACATTTATGTATAAATACATGTGTAGCAGTTAGACCAACATTAATAGATTATCTCATTATTTCCTATTTTATATGTAGTAAAAAATTAAAATAAAGTTTACTAAGCCCCCTTTTTGTTTTAATTTATTAGAATGATTTGTGCTTAAACTCATATACTGTTGTGTCTCAAACGGATGGACTAGATTATTAATTTATTTGCCTAATAGTTGCTTAAAATGCTACAATAACATTTGCAATTCGTTTTTAATCTGCCATGTACGCCAATGTCTCTCAACCACTCAACCACACAGTCGTGGCAGGTGGGCGTGTCGTGTAGGGGGCGTGTCGTGTACTTGATGCGGCTGCAGCCCTGCAGCTAGACCAAATGGTTTAAATCATGGTTTAAATGCCCAGCATACATGTGCTACAAAGCAATCTTCCTCGACATTGAGAAACGGCCACGGTGTTGTGTTCGTGTGTGTGTGTGTGCGCGCGCGCGTGTGTGTGCGTGCGTGCGTGCGTGCTGAGGCCAAACACTGCTCCCAGCTCTGGGAATATTTCAATGACTCAATGATCTTTTTATGGAAAGTGGATAATGATCGCGCAGGAGGGATTCCCCCGAACTTTTTCCGCGTATTGCTGACAGGAATGACTCGCTGTGATTGACGGATGAACCATGGGGACGAAGATCAGCTTTTCTTCGTGCTGGCATAGTTTTTTAAAATGTTTTAAAAAGCCCAACCAATCTGAAGCGGATTTAAAGCCTGAGGGAAAGGCTGTCACGGTTTTTGTAAATCCCGCTACTGACAGTGAAGTAGATGCAGACTTTTATTCTAAACGCACCTTACCACCGCTCCCAGCCGGTGCCGGGGACCTGTACATCGCCCTATATGACTACAACGCCCGCACCGAGGAGGACCTGAGCTTCCGCACCGGGGACACGTTGGAGGCTCTGGACAAAAGTGCTGGGGACTGGTGGTTTGCCAAAGCCCTCAACGGGGTCTCGGCGCCCAAAAAGGGATACATCCCGGCGAACTATGTGGCCCCTGTGGAGAGTATCGACGCAGAACCGTGAGTCCACCATATTCAGTTCCTGCTTCCATATTCATTTAGAGTTCTGCAACATAGCGCTCCCCCTCTCTTCAAGCCCAACCAGAGAGTTTCCCAGTTACCTTGTTATCTTCCAACAGAGGTGGAGAAGTACTCACATCTTGTACTTAAGTTAAAGTAAAAGTACTCAGATGTTGTACTTAAGTTAAAGTAGAAGTACTCGGAGTGTAAGAATACTCTGTTACAAGTAAAAGTCATGTATTCAAAATGTTACTCAAGTAAAAGTAGAAAAAGTAATAGCATCAAAATCTACTTGAAGTAGCAACAGTAAAAGTAGGCATTGTGCAGAATGGTCCATTTCAGAATAATATATATGATATGTTTTATAATGATTGATCATTTAAAGTGTTCTCAAAGCTGGTAAAGGTGCAGTTAGTTTGAATGACTTTGTATACTGCAGGGTAGCTTGTGAATTTACTCCAGGTGGAACCAAAGTCTGATTTAAGAGTTGATTAGATTTCATATCATTAATCCAAATCTGTAAAGTAACTAAAGGTATTAAATAAATGTAGTGGAGTAAAGTACACCATTTAACTCTGATTTATAGTGGGGTAGAAGTACAAAGTAGCATTACATGGAAATACTCAAAGTACAAGTACCTCAAAATTGAACCAGTACTTGAGTACATTTACTTAGTTACTTCCAATGCCTGTGTTCCAACATTGTTTGGAAATCCTACTGACTGACAGAATATAGATCCTCTAAGAGCCATAACTTTGTATTTTGAAACAGATGTACAAGACGGATCAGTTTTATTTGTATAGGTCTTTACTGCTGAATAATGCTACAAAGCAAAGGCTTGGTTGAAACTAGTTATTGATTATCTGTGAGCAGGAAATGTAGGCCTACAGGTTAATCATTTCCTGGCAGTAAGTCTGAAAACACATGCAACAATGCTTTGAAACACCTCGCTGATGTTGTGTTGTTTCAGAGCAATGAATTCATCTGTCCTACCAGAAACTTGTTTTGCAGCAGGATTATTTTTGGCTGCAGGTTGCCAGCTCTACGAAAGGCCTCGCTCAGATATAGTTCTGTGAATGCGAACATTTACACACATTGTGTTCACTAACACAACAAAGAAGTAGGCTTTTATCTCCTCTATTTCTGTGTGTAGCTGAACGGTTGGAAATAGTTTGTCACAAAGGTCCAACCCGTGTCTGTGACTCGTTCTCAGTGAAACCTGTTTCTTCCTAGCTGTTTTTCCTGTTTTGTTCTCATGGACAAATGTTCCGCATCATTTGTGTCATAGTTAACCTCACAAAAAACCTGAGATAGATGGAGGAGTTCCAATTTGATGTGGGTCGGTGCTTTACATTTAGCCTTTGATGAATGTAACATTGCACATTTCCTAATACATGTCCAAAATGTTTATATTCTGTTTTGGCTCACCTCTGATAAATTTGAGCTTCCAGTTATTTTCATCTGTAGTCTGTAGAGATTTTCAGTTTGATCCGGTGCCGAACCATCTGCCTGGCAACCTGGGCAAAGAAATAACTTGTGGGGCCACTTGTTGACCCCCATATGTATGTCTGTCATGATGAAATAATTCAGGGTTAAGTATAATTTTGGATCAATTCTATGTTCTTATTCCATCAAATCATGAAAATACTACAATTATTGGTTAGATTTCTACAGCCTGGCTGGGGCTCCTGCTTGTGGTGAATGTGGATTAAGCGCAGTGCCCCCCCCATGCAGCTGTGTGGCTCATAGACGAGCCTTTCAAAGAGTGGTGCAGTGATGATGTATTTTTGTAGAATGACACATAAATTGGCATTGCATTTTTGAGTGGGTGAAGGAGACAGTGTTATACAGTGTTTTAGTGCTTAGACAGTTCAGTTTGCAATCAATAAAAGTATTGATAATGCAGTTTACAGCCGTTACATTTGACAAGTTCTGCTTCCTCATACATTGTGATTGCAGATGGTATTTTCCCGACACCAAGCGGCTGGATGCAGAGAAGATGCTGCTGGCAGAGGGGAACCAGCACGGAGCCTTCCTCATCAGGAACTGTGAGAGTCAGAGAGGCGAGCGCTCCCTCTCAGGTGAGAGAAGACTGTGCCTACCCTACTGGTCTCTAAAACAATGTGAACAAATGCATATATCTCAAAATGGATTTTCAGTAAGTGAAGTCACTTATAGATAATAACTTAAATGATTTTGCTTTAAAAAAATTAAGGAGATATTAAAAGCCATATGATAAACCCTCTATCAATAAACTGCTACACTATCAGAATAATTATCAACGTATCATAACTTGGGAAGCTGTTTGCTGTAGTAATGGCTGTCTAACGTTCTTAAAGCAAACTGACTTCATTATAATCGCACCATTGTACCATTCTGCTGTGTGCGTACTTCTCTGCCACAAAACACACTTTTCCAAATACCCTATCGTTAAGATCTCTTATCATCAATTGACACAAAGGATTAGTGGTTTCAGGGTCATGAAGTGGAATACATCGAGGTCTGTGCTCCCATAAAGCAGGCTGATAACTTTATCTCCCTCTTTTCTAATCTGTGTTCTCAATCCGGCCTTGCTCTTTCCATTATGGTTGAATTCTTTCCATGTTCATTAATTACAGCCAGTTGATGACCTCATCAGCCCCGGGTTATTTCACAGAGTGTGTGGGAATACGGTGAAAATGCATTCAACCCATCTTTATTTTACTTATTTAATAGCAAGGCATCCAAGCAACGAATGGTTTTAAATATATTTAAAAATAGTATTGTGTGAACCTCAGAGAACCCCAGTTAACCTTGGAAAGGCTGAATAAAATAATATGAATATGAATGAATAGTTATTGTTCTATTACAACATTTTAAAAAAAAAGATTTTGATCATTAGAATATATTGTCCATGCTTATTTCTTTAGGCAGCAATACATTGACAAAGAAAAACACACTTTTGTAATGTTTGCATTCTAATTCAAGGTTATGAAGAGTCCCTTTTTTTCTTCATACCTAAAGAGCAACTTGCAGGGTTTTTTTTTTACAACATTTATGCTTAACCTTGCCTGAAAATTACAATTAAAAATGTTAATGCAGGATTTGATATGTTTTACAAGACATAAGGGCAGGAATTCAGAGGAAAAAGAGCCGTTTTGAGCTCTGCTACTAAAAACTGTTTTTTTTAAACGTCATACGTCAAACGCGTCATATTACGTCACATGGGGGAGCAACTTTCTCAGACTCGTTCTCTGCCCAATCCGCGGTAGTAGTTTGTAGTTGGTTTGAGCGGTTGTGATTTAGTGAGCTGGTATTTTTTCGGTAATTTTACATTGCATTTCACCATTTGTAATGATGGTGAGCTTGTGTTTGTGCAGGTTGCGCAAACTCGAGCCTGTCAGGACATCGAGTCCACGGGGAAAGGACCGGAGCTAGCGTTCGTTCCTGGGTGCGTTGTGCATCCACCTCCCTGCAGCACCTACTCTCCACAGCTTTATCAGGAAACCGTATTACATCTCTCTCCCCCCCTTCGCTGCTCTCTCTCTCTCCCCTCCGGTTCACGGCACCGTAAGACGTAGTGTGGAGTTGCATTAGGTAACGCTGTGGTGGCTGTACTGCTCCAGCCGTCTCCTTTGTGTTTGTTTGTTTCCCCCTGTGTGTGTGGGCGGCTGTCACTCCTGGCTCCCGGCTCAACCTCCACTCACCTGCTGCAATCAGCTGTGCACCCTCCCCGACTACACACCTGCTTTCCATCAAGCCATTTACAACGGCATTTCAACGGAGGCTCCACAACCTTTCTCCGCCAGATCGTCAAGTATCAGCCGTATCTCGCGTCTCCCCTCCGGTACACAGCACCGTAGTGTGGAGTTGCATTAGGTAACTCGAGAGAAATGGCTGATACTTGCGCATTAGTTTCTGTTATGGATCAGTATCAACAGTCCTGCCAGTAACGTTACTATATTATCAATACTACTTTAGTTATAGCCTGATATATGATTGCTAACTTTACAATGTTGTGATGTGACTGACGTTAGCTAACATTAATTGTAGCTAACGCCGGTCACTCACCAAGAAAGCTGCTCTGTTCTCCACTGGTTCTCCTCACACCAAAGCTCCATTTCTCTCCGATGGGCGTTATTTTTTTCTAATCCTTGGCTGCTCCTGGTCTCTTGGACGCATAGGAGGCTCATAATCATAATCCTATGCATTCGAATATATATTTTCAACCTCTTGTGTCAAAACTAGCATTGTGATCCATGTTTATTCATACGTTAGACCGGCCGCTCTCCCCCTTGTTTCCCCCATGTCAGGTCACACGCGGGAGGTCACGTGCGGAGGTTTTTTTATGCGGAAGTGAAAATGTCTTACTAAAACGACGCCAGATGTCACTGTAGTGTATATTTCTGTATATTCTTTTGAAAATCTAGTGTATTCATCATTTTCCTACACATTTACTCACTGGTGTCTCTAACCTGCAAGTTGCTCTTTAAGCACATAACAGGCACAAGACTTAAACAAATACCTAGCACCTACTAGAATGTTACCCAGAGTGAGGTGTTAGTATATAATTAAGTTTTTCTAAATATCTGTTATGAATATTCAAAGTACATCTCTTAACCTTAAAGTGGCATCAAACATTATTTTAATAAATCACGGAATACATGGAATATAAAGATTGTAGTAATGAACAAACAGAATCCTTAGCAGCTCCCCTTCAGCTCTGAAGAGAGTCGTATTGCTTTAGTTAGAGCTCTGATCACTCTCATTAAGTTCACAGCAGCTGTTTCAGGGTTTTCCGATACTTTACAGTCTCACTGGTGAATGTAGAGGGGCAATGTCACTCTTTTTCTGTGTTTACAGCTTGATGTGTTGCAACCAAAAGGCAATAGATAATAATCAGTAAACACTGACCTAACCCAATTAAAGAGTGTCTCTACTTTAAATAGTCCTCTCCTGCTGATGTTCAGGTGTATATCAGTATGTAGTGTCTCTACTTTAAAGAGTCTCTTTCACCCTCTGTCTGAAACCAGAGCCCAGTCTGCTCTGATTGGTTAGCTGGCGTCCATTGTAGACTTTTCAGGCAGGGGAGTAGTGTGTGGTAGAGAAACTCCCTCTGGAGGGAACTTTGGGATTGTAGCCGTTACACACCATTTACATGCACAAAAACCTATAGGACACACTACAGGAGAGGGAACACCCCCCAAAACATGCGTTGGCTTCGTTTGATAAAGACTTGAAGCCAGTGGTGTAGTCTACTTTTTTGTAGTGGGTATACTGTAATAATTGTATTCATCCTGTCTCGAAGCAACACCTCATGAACACCATCACACTTACTAATGCATAGACTAGTCTTGAGACTGGTTATGTGTTATCAACATGTCAATGTATTATAAGCATTTTTATGTGACTTTTAACTGCCAGAGACATTAACAATACAAAAATAAAAGAATGAACAATTATGGAAAAAGCCCACTTATCTTCTAGGGTTGAACAATTAATCGACATTTTTATCAAAATCTCAATATGGCCTACTGCAAACTCTGTCTCTGACACAGCTCTCACCAAATTTCCAACTAAATCCTGTCCACCCTTCTCCGTGAGCTCCTGGGCTATTTTGTGTGCTCTGGACGTCTCATGTCGTCTAATCTTGTTTCTCAAAGAGGCCAGAGATGTTGATCTGCTTGAATCTGAGGACTGGATCTTAAAGTGCACCCACTCCTCAGACATAGACACTCGTTGTTCTGTGAGGACACCTGTTGATTTTGTAGCGCTGCAAAGAGCACAACCTGGAAATAAACAAAACCATGACTAATTAGCATAATACAAGTTTTTACCAATAATATCTGCAGAAAAGAGCCAAGATTTACTCAAAAGTATTTAATAAACTGCTTACAATATTTACATCATGGCTAACAAATGCATGAAAAGCAGATAAAAGGAGAAAAATGTTCCACTTTTTCAATAGCTAATTATTTGACAACTACTGATAACTAACATATAGTAATATAATGGTGCAAATGTTTTAAATGCACTTTTAACATGACCATGAATTAACTCTCATTTGCATAGTCATTGACTTTATGAATTTCTGTTGTTTAGATCAGCTTTCCTTTGCATGTGTGCTGACATTTATCTAACTTTCTGTCCCTCCACTCTAACCAAGGATGCCTGTTCTTACATTCCAGCTACTGTTACGTTAATGATAACCATGCTAATTCCACTTACCGGGTAAATTTGCGGTAGCGCCGGGCTCGTTCTCTGTCACCTTTAGGACAGCCGCCTGACCTGGCTCTTCTTCTGTAGTGGTAATAGGGGAAAACTTCGGAAAACATTAAAATATTTTCGTCTGTTTTCGTTTCATGTTTGCTTCCTGTTTAGCGCTCCGCGAACTTGAATGATGGAAGGATCAAATTCTGATAACGTTAGAGAAACGTGGGGTTTGTCAGAGCCGAACAAAGTGTGTTGCTGTTGCTTATCAACAGGCCAAAGGCGACGGAAGCCCCAGACGTCCAAAAGTATTAACACAGAAGGGGGCGAAAGCGTGAAAGCGAAGTCACAAAATGATGTTGTTACGTATCATCGCTCGTTTTTAAGAGGGCATACGGAAATCAGTGGCCTTTTCTAGTGGGTATACGGCGTATACCAGCGTATCACGTAGACTACACCACTGCTTGAAGCCTCCTGTCAGAGGAAACCTTACCTCACAATTCCCGCTCTTGTGTAAACTCTGATGTTGGCTTTTGTTTCAGTGCTGGACTGTGGGAAGGTGAAGCATTACAAACTGAAAAAACTGGAGAATGGTCACGTGTTCGTGTCCAGGGCCCGATCCTTCCTTACTGTACAGGAGTTGGTGGCTCATTACTCCCAGGAGGCCGATGGCCTCTGTGTGCGTCTGGGGGAGCCTTGCAAAAAGGTAAACACATCCTCTCAAATCCTTTCATCCCTTGTTTTCTTCCTAAAGTTCATGTTTGAATACAGTATGAAGTCATGGTGATGTGAGTAGACTTTGACTCTTCCTGTGTATGTAGATGGAGGCTCCACAGACTCACGGCCTGTCCTACAACACCGTGGACCAATGGGAGATTGATCGCAACTCCATCAAGTTGCTAAGGAAGCTTGGCGCCGGACAGTTTGGAGAAGTGTTCGAAGGCCTGTGGAACGAGACCACAGCGGTCGCAGTGAAGACCCTCAAACCTGGTACACTAATGCCTCCGCTCTCTTACTGGAGGGGTTAAACCAGAAACATGCTCGTGCTAAGGATGGGGAAACAACTGTTACTGTAATTGTGGAAGTTGATTTGATCCTTCTAATAGAGATAGGATAAATGAAATCTGAAAATGAAATCAATATCTCACTAACTGTTGTTTCTCGTCTAGATTATGCATAAAATGCATCACAAATGTCCTGTTTTGTGAAGAAAAAACATAATCTTCCATAATATCCATCCTTGCTTTAAGATTCACTCCACACTGTAGTGGATTCTTCCTTGATGTTTTACACTTCCACCACAAGTTTCATGAAAATCAGGCCAGTCATTTCTGTAATCCTACAGACAGTCAGACGATAAACCAAGCCAAAACATGACCTCCATGATGGTGGTCCAAGAATCTATGTCAGAATGAGTGTACACACACTGTGTCACACACAGTGCGACGAAGAACAATGTAACCAACCACTGCAAAACAGCTGTGTCAAAGTACCACTGCTCATATACCCCCCTGTACCACCTATCACAGGAACCATGGACTCTGAGGACTTCCTGAGAGAGGCTCAGATCATGAAGAGGCTGAGGCATGCCAAGCTGATCCAGCTGTACGCTGTGTGCACCATGGAGCAGCCCATCTACATTATCACTGAGCTGATGAAGAACGGCAGCCTGCTGGACTACCTCCAAAGTAACATACCTCATGTTGATCTACCCATGACATTACGAGCTGCTGCTACTTTATGACCAGATCAAAGTCCACTGCTAGTTTGCAAGCGTCAGGGCGACAGTCGAAATTTGTCACAGATCAACACAACTATTACGATCCTACAGTGCACAAATTCAAACTTGTTCACCATATTCAACATCATTTTCTTTATTAGTCTAAGCCAGACAATCTAGTTGCCTTCATCATCAAAATCCATTCCAGGTTCTGGCTCCATCCACTTTCCCATTGAGTTCGTCTTAAACTTTAGTTTTTATGTTAATCTTTTTCATTAATAATTCTTTGGTTTTATTATTTTTCTTAATTAAATGTAAGGGAATAATTCTGCAGATGAAACCCTGATATCTTCCAGCAGTCCACTTGCTCTGATACTCAGAACATGCATTAGGCCTGCATGTTTTACTCTAAATGCCTGTATAGAAAATACCATTTTGAAATAGCTGCTAGCAGGCTTGTTCGTTCACACTTTTCATGCTTTCACAAACGACAAGTTCAACCTCTAAATTCATGCATTCTAGGGTGAAACTATGGCTGCTAGTTTAGAGAAACCTTGTTTTGCCATAATATTTATTTCTGTATATATTAAATGTAGCAGACAGAAGGAATGTATATTATTTTAAAGTGAATGAATTTCCTGGATGACCTTTAACTGAGGGCAGTCTACTCTTAACATGCTCAAATTATGGCTTCTCAGTGTGGCATAAAGCCAGTGAAGATCACTTGATGTAGCAGACAGAGAGCTAGTCTGAACTCAGCAGAGGAACATATTGCCCAGTGGGGTGTGAGATTTAGTTTCACATCAACCACAAGTCACCATACATCCCACTGCTGTAACCTCGGCTAAGACATGTTCACAAGATCACGCTCACTACATTTAAGTAGAGAGAATAATAAGAGTAATAATTCAGCCGTAATTTAGATGTGTCAAAGTTCCCAGCTTCCATCTAGCATTGGAAACATTTTGAAATGATTGAATATTTTTGTTTACCACCATATCATGCAAATGTGTTATTTTACATCTTAATAACATCTCCAGATTAGATGTATAACAAATATACTTACCTTTTATCACCATTGTCTTTATGCCATGACAGTATCTTTAGACCTTTTAGCATGCTAAGACTGCACTGATTATTCCTATGTCCTGCTTGCAGAGGATAAGGGCGCCATGCTGGGTATCTCTGACCAGATAGAGATGGCTGCCCAGGTGGCGTCGGGCATGACTTATCTGGAGCTTCAGAACTACATCCACAGAGACCTGGCAGCGAGGAACGTGCTGGTGGGAGAGAACAACATCTGCAAGGTGGCTGACTTTGGCCTCGCCAGGGTCTTCATGGTGGGTATGACATTTAAAGTGCTGCAGTATACAGACATCCTCAAGTCCGGATCCGGACCGAACCACAACTGTCTCTGGACTCTGAGAAAATTATACTTTTCATATGTATTATCTGTGTTATCTTTGAAACAACGCAACGAGTCAAAATTCTCCGCTATGTCCACTGCAAACAGCGCTCTGTCTGTCTGTCTGTGTCTGTGTGTGTCTGTCAACGCATTGGTCCAATCACATTCAGCATCCCGTTAACGTTTTTTCCCCCCACCAACAGTCTGCGAATTAGAGGCACAGTAGGGCGGGTCTTCGCGGAATACGGGTGGGAAAAATGTGTGTTTAAAAAAAAAAGTCAGAGCGAGAGTTAACAGCTCATCTAGTTGCATCTATACTGTAGCTAGTAGCCTATAGTTTCACCTACCGGGGTGGCATGGGGGTGGCAACTGCCACCCTAAAAATAGGCCTTGCCACCCCAGCTGCGATTGGCGGCGATTTCATTTTAACGGTACGGCGCAAAACGAGAAGCATTCGGACCCAAGTACTGAAGGAATGAGATATTTGCGGTCTACAATGACAGAGAAGAGACTGTCAAGTTTGGCTGTACTCAGCATTGTATCAAAACGCACTAAAGCTTTAGATCTTAGACTTATAGACTTAGACATACTTTATTGTTATTTCAACAAGACACAGAGTGTACTATTAAAACGAAATTTCGTTGTACTGGCTTACAGGAACAGGACAATATAAAAACTTGCTAAAATTGTGCATATAAATAAATAATAGTGACGTGGTGCTGATAAAATTAAAGATAAAGTGTGTGTTTAAAATATAAAGACTTACTATACATATACATAAAATAGACATACAATATAGAAAATATGTGCGCTTTACACAGCGTAATGTAATCTCTATGTTACTGGTCTACTTAATATTCAGCAGTCTGATGGCATAGGGGGAAAAAGCTATTACAGAATCTGACTTTTCTGCTCTTAATGCTGTGGAACCTCTTGCGGGAGGGCAGCAGGGAGAACAGAGCATGGTGAGGATGAGTGGGGTCTTTAAAAATGTTCTGGGCTTTTGTCAGGGAACGTTTCTGAGCGGTGTCTCTGATGGGAGGGAGAGAAACTCCAATGATCTTCTCTGCTGTCCTGACCACTCTCTGCAGAGACTTCCAGTCTTTGGCGTTGCATTCTCCCGACCAGATGGAGATGCCGCTGGTCAGCACGCTCTCTATGGTTCCTCTGTAGAACGTGGTGAGGATGGGAGGGGGGAGCTGGAAGTAGGGGTGCTGAGGGTGCTGCAGCACCCCCTGGTGGAGGACAGGGGATCTGCACTTCCACAAGATTAAATGCAAATATAATACCAAAAAAAACGAATTTTCAGCCTTGATGTAACAACATTCATAATTAAGTAAAGATAACACCCTTTTCACCCCGGTTACATTTTCCATTTGCCCTGTACGATGGGCGCTGTAAGTGATGAAAGTGGGGAATGTTGGCTTATCGGGCGCCCGCAGCTCACAGCCAAAGTGAGAGAGAGAGATAGATAGATAGATAGATATAGAGGGGGGGTGCACCGGTACTGGCGGGGATTGTTGTTAGCTTCTGCTGCGCTAACGGATATAAGAAGCTGTTTTTACAATAATGTGGAGAGAGAGTTCTGTCCTGTCAGACTGAGAGGCTCAGTGAGGTAAAGGACTCTGAGGGTTTAGATAGTTCACTTTAGTCTAAGTTATCTCAGTGGGTCTCAAACGTTTTGATCACAATTTATGTAAGCAAATACTTCAAAGGGACACCTTTATAATTATTATGATAAATAAAAACAGGTTTGAAATCATTCCAATGTATACTATAGGACAGTAAACCAAAGATATTGTTTAAAACTGGAGAGATTTAAAAATATGCATAAATAAATAAATAACTTAACTGGTAAAATAAGATATAAATGAACCACAAAAATAAAACAAGTTAGCCTACATTTATTTGTTATTGGCTATGGTAGGTTATTGGTTATGTTCACATACAAACCGACCTTTTTCACATGGGCGTTTAGAGTTGTATCCCCTAGATCAGTCTCTAGTAATTGGGCGCTCAAAGTGTTAGCTTGTGTATATCTAAACAGGTTTTATATATATATGTGTGTGTGTGTGTGTGTGTGTGTGTGTGTGTGTGTGTGTGTGTGTGTGTGTGTGTGTGTGTGTGTGTGTGTGTGTGTGTGTGTGTGTGTGTGTGTGTGTGTGTGTGTGTGTGTGTGTGTGTGTGTGTGTGTGTGTGTGTGTGTGTGTGTGTGTGTGTGTGTGTGTGTGTGTGTGTGTGTGTGTGTGTGTGTGTGTGTGTGTGTGTGTGTGTGTGTGTGTGTGTGTGTGTGTGTGTGTGTGTCTTTTTGAACTTTATTGAATGGAAACATGTCTGAATTCTTCACTTGTTTCAAATGTTGACCCTGTTTACTGCCTAAAAAATATGCCACAGGTTGTGTGAACATCCAGACATCAGTGTAGTCTGGTCATGTTGTGAATGAACATATCTTTACAATGAAGCTGACTGACTGACAGTTACAAACTATAATGTCTTGTTTTTAGAAAGAGAATGAAAATGTGTATGAAGCCAAAGAAGGAACTAAATTCCCTGTGAAGTGGACTGCTCCGGAAGCCATGCACGACAACAAGTTCAGCATTAAATCAGATGTTTGGTCCTTTGGAATCCTGCTGTATGAGATCATGACGTTTGGACAGATGCCTTATCCCGGTGAGACTCTCATCTTGCTGGTCATAAATCATTCTCTGAGATTGAGAAAACATTGTATTCAGAATTCTATGATTTTAAGTAACTTTCCAAAGGTCTCCAAACCCTTCAGGTAAACTGACTATAGAAAATAATTGTCTGCAAGATAAGTACCATTGTCCTTGTTTTTTTCTCCAGCCATGACCAACTACCAGGTGGTTCAGAGGGTTCCCCAGGGCTACAGGATGCCATGCCCCCCCAACTGCCCCAAAGTCATGTATGACATAATGATGGACTGTTGGAAGCAGGACGAGCCGGACCGGCCCACATTCGAGACGCTGCAGTGGAAGCTGGAGGACTTCTTCGACATGGACGTGACCTCGTACGACGATGCCGCCCGGTACTAGCACTCTGAGGCGGCTGTGAGACACTGGAAGACACAAATAAATTATTCTTTCTGCACTGAAAATAGATCAAAATCACCTGAATCCAAGCATGAAAAAGTTCACAGATTGAAGTGTAATTAAAATGTCCACCCATTGCGGTCAAGTGAAGGATCTAAAATGTTTGATCTGCATGTGATAGAACACTGAGTGTGTCTGGATGCAGCAGTTGGTGAGGACACATGTCTTTGTTAGACAACTCAATGCACTTTCAGACAGGCTGCTTTAACTAAAGCACAGAGACAGAGAGCTGCTATCCGTCCACCTCCTCCAACTGGTTCTTCCTGCTGAAAGGAATGTGTGCAAAATACATTCTTTCCATTGCCAAGCTACCTGCCATAAGTCACGAGTCACTTCTGACACGCTCCGTCAGTTCCAGAGTGGCAGGTGCCCTCAACTGCACTCATTCCTAAATGCATAGCTACAAGTGATTTAAGGTTATTTAAAGGAAGGAGACTGTCATTGGTCCCAGCTAAAGGGGCCCAGTAAATTAAAGATAATAAGACTCTAAACTACTACTTCGCTCTTAAGGCCACGGCTTGATTATATAATGAAATAGTTTCACTTAAGCCTTTGTCCCCTGTAAGACAGGTACAAGAGTTAAAATGAGGTATGGATGTGGTCCAGTTTCTACCGAGCCCTGAAGGAGGAATGGACAAACCCAAATGACCTTCTATTAATTTACAACATTATATTACATTTTTAACTAATAATTAGAGCTGCATTGTCATCTAGAATGAATTATAAACAACATATTATTAAGCTTGGTCATAACTCTTCTTCAGCCTCCACGTCCAGTCTTAACCCTCTTTTAGCTTCTTTTTGGTCTCCACCAACTCCTGAGAAAATGTCTAAGTCTTTAAAAATACTCCATGGTTTGAAACGGCTTCCTGCTGTTGATAGCTAGGAGAGATTTACTAATGCATATTCTTTACAATTAAAACACAAGTATTATCTTTGACATCGCATAAACGGTGTGTTAAAGGTTGTTTAATGTAATATCCTTGTATTTTGTGTGCAACATTGGAGTAATTTGACAGCACAGATGATTATTATGAGTGCACACAGATGTTACTTATTTCTCCTTTAATACCTGCTGGCCCTTTTTTCTAGGGCACCAAATCTCCCAGCCTGCTCCTGGACTAATGACTCAATGACTGAACTAAGCGACACTGTGTGCCCGATCATTAGGAATGATTTGTGTCAGATCTGCGTCCACATTCGTTCTGTGGCTCAGTGTGAGTGGTGGAGGATTTCATGCTCTGATGATTCTGTATTATGTTTTTAGTTTCATTACATCATATGCATGCCATTGTTTATATAATCCTGTATTTTACATTATTAAATGACTTTTATTTACTATGATCTTTGTTTGTTTGTTGGTTTGATTGGTTGCTGAACTACTGCTGGTTTTGAATGAGATCAATGAGAAGACCATTTACATGTACAGGAGAGGGAAGACTTCAAAAGGAATATTAGCACCCCTTTAAGTCTGTAGAAATCAAAGTCCATGTCTATTCTGCTGACCAGAATGTTGACAACTTCCTGAAAAATATTTAATCACTGTTGGTTTGAGTGGCCAAAGTCCCTTCCTGTGCACTTCCTGTTCTTGCATGCTGTGTCCGCCCTCGTCTCATCTAGCACCTTTCCTGAGTTTTGCCCCTTTCTTTGTAATGTTGGGGATATTTTGGAGAACATTTATTACACCGTTTTAAAATTATTATAAGCTTCAATTGGTTTATTGAAAAATATGCCTTAATGTCATTTGTGTTTTTTTTCACAGGGGGGCGCTGACACTGTGAGACATTTAGTGTGTGCACTCAAATCTCTCTGATAGTGTGTATCTCTATCAGGGAGCAGTGACCCTTCTGACCTCGCTCATCAGTAACTATCAGCTGACATGCATGTGTTGTACATTGCATTATTTAGTCTGTTATTTCTGATAATACTGAGAGAGATGGGATGTCATTTCAATATATACGTTTATAAACTTGGAAAGACTGAAGTGACCATTTCTGTTTTTATTTAGCCTCAATATTCTTGAGATATTTTCCATACCACAACAATGTTTAGTGGGTATGCTCTACTCCTGGAATCCATCAGGAAGTTTGAGCACAGTAAGAATCAGCGCTATTAGATACATGGAAAATGGAGAGACAATGCTACTGTTCTGAGTTCTGAGATCCTCCCCGCTAGAGAGCAGCATGGCAGCCGGCAGCAAGCATTTTTTTTCACAACAACGAAAAATACTGGCAATGTAATGAATTGACACACCAAGCTTTTTTCCTTCTCTACAATCTCTTTGTTTCTTTATTTTTATTCCGGATTTACCCCTGTCATTCTGTTATTTTCCTCTGATCTTTAATAACAGATAGTAGATAGTTGATGGATAGATGGCTGCACTTTGGTTTGACTAATATTGATTTCCTCAATTTATAAATTGACAGGCTCTGTAATTATACCATAACCTTTTCTCCTCTATCACTTAACTCGTCTTCCTATAGAGATTTACTTAATATCTACTCTAGTCATGTCAGGATTAAAGAACAATTATTTTCAGGATTGAATGTTCAAACCAAGGCCTAAAACCTGGCATTTCATAAGAAAGTGACTAATATATAAACCAAATGTAATATTGGATAAAATGCTACACCAAATGGACAGACACAGATTAAAAATACAAATATAGTCCCCTGGTTTGTCTCTAGAGTCTAACTGCCATGAGAAAAATCAAATCAATGTTCCGAAATCCGTCACTAGATGTCGCTCATTGTACCAATGCGGTTTATATAATACACAACATATTATTATTATAGTAAAAGGGCTCGCTTTAGCAAAAACCCGAGGCCAGAGGCCTGTACTACGAAGCTGGATTTTCGCTTAGCCGGCTAACTTCAGGGAAAGCTCGGGCTTAACACATTACAGGGTTCTTACACCTTTTCCAAAGTCAAATTCAAGCATTTTCAAGGTGCATTTTCAAGGTGCATTTTCAAGCTTTTCAAGCAGCGTACAGCTGTTGTAAATTACATATTTATATGCACATACTTCTACTCAAATGATTATTTCCCTACCTCACATTAAATCAGATGTTCTTTATGCTATAAACAACCAAATGTGTGTTTCGTAATAGCATTCTACATAAGGATGAAAAATTTAAGATAAGAAAACAAAGTTTAATATTGTAAAATGAGTGACCCATATCATATAGACTGGGCATCCCATATAACCTGGCTGAGCCAATATAAAACAATCAGCCAACTAACTTTTCAATAAATTCTTTATTAACATTTTTAACATTTTTGAGGTCCTTTTAGGGTGGCAGTAAACATACGGCTCTCCAAGGTTAGGACTAAACCATTGAAACACAAAGCTGATATAAAAAAAGCGTGTGCAGAGATCCTCTTTCTGTGTAAGAGTTTTGGAGGTCTCCAGGGAATATTTTTCAGAATATGAAACTTTTATTGCCAAAATCTCCCGATAAATACATGTTTGAAGCTTGTAAAGGGAAGATGACAGCTCTCCCTCGCACTAATGCTTTTACGTAGCGATGCTCCCCCCTCCCTCCCGCTGACATTATGAATGTATGGCGTATAGTGTTAACTGTGTTCGTTATTCTCCCGACCAGGAGAGAAGCTTTAAAATAGGAGACTAAATGGAGTCTCTGTGAAAGTTCAATTGGGTACTTTAATTAAAAAAGGCGCGGTAGTGTTACAGACAGAATATTGTTCCGGCAGAAAAACAGCTGTGATCTGGCTCTTCTCGATAGGGAAGAGAAGAGAATGGATCTCTCCTCCGGTGCTGTTTATATATCCTCTGCTGGCTCCTCCCCGCCAGCCGGCTCACCTCGTCTCCAATGTCCGTTATTGCATTTAAACAGAGGATAGGTTCTTTTCACATTCAATATATGCTTAACACGCCGTTTCTCCTCATATTCTCTTTCATCACTTTTCATTTAACACATTCTAAACGCTGTAATCAATACTCTAAACAATACTTCTCGGCTCGTTTGGTTTCCGGTCATTCCGGATGTTGTCACATGCTACTCTCGTCTGTAAACAATAATGTATTCAAATAAACTGTACCTTCATTTAATATTCAGCATGGTAGTATCTCGACATCTATAGTTGTAGTGTTAAATCAGTAGGCTTCGGTTTGCACCACTCCATATAATTTCGCTACTAAATTCACCTCTTTAGGAAATCGTATATTAGCCACATGCTAAATGCTAACCGGAGATGAAGGATTTTCAGAATAAAAGCTTAACTGCTTGTACACAAGAATTTCTGGTTTTTCAGTATAAAAGAGCATTAAAACTGACGGCATGTTTAAACTACATTTCCCCATTAAAACATTGATTTTAATTTCTAACAATAGCAATCATAGATAACCCGGCAGGGTCCGTTACAGTTTCTTTTCAACTGATTTCAAATAAACAAAGTCTTGGCTTTCGGAATATTAAACTTGTTTCGGCAAATTCAGATGATAAATATAACTTTGAAGCTTGTAACGGCATAATTGCAAGCGGAGAACGGAGTAACTTTACGTCAAAGCAGGCATAACAACAGCCGGTGTTTCTCGTGAGTGTTTTCCCCGGGAAACTAACACAATACACACAAACGCAAAAATACACAAACACACACACACACTCGCGAGCTTCCCCCAGACCAGTAATACAAACGAAAATATGTTTCCTCCGTTAGAAAGCTAGGAATATCCTCTTTCCAACAGTGTATAACTCAAAATGTGTCTTCGGGTCAATGTGACGATGGAGCAAGTTTAGGCACGAAAAATACTACCAGTAGAAATACATTGCTTTTATGTGCTTCATCCTCTGAAAACCACAGGATGGCGACTGTCGCACATACTGACATAGGTACGCTCCTTTTTATTATTGTCACCTGCATAAGCAATTATCCCACATCGAGTTCGCTAACGTTACCAGCTTAAACAAATGTAACATGCAACGTTAGCCTAATCCAAAATGCTCTACTACGGCTTACCTTTCATATGGCTCGTCAGCGCAGACTCTCCCATCGCAAATAATTGAAATTCTTTGTGGCAAACTGTGCAGAAGGCGAATCGTTGGGTTGATCCTCGTTTTAGCCACAGCTTGTATTTCTCTTCGGATAGCCAACGCTCGTTAAAACAGCAACCTCCTGGCATACTGTCATTCTCTCATTGGAATGCCAAGGTCACACAAAATAAAACACTTGCAGGTCGCGCGCATAGCGCAGGAAGGCCGGAGCGGAGCTGTTTTATGTAGAAGCAAAGCAACTAAGCTCGCTCCGACTTCTTTATTTTCTTTTAATCTAAAAAGCGAACTATTCAGTCAGACAGCAATTTATTGTAAAAGTAAAGCATTTACAATTTCAAGCACTTTATCTCAAATCCAAGCACCATTCCCAAAATTCAAGCACTTTTCAAGTCATGAAAACACCTCGTAAAAATTCAAGCATTTTCAAGGATTTCAAGCACCCGTACGAACCCTGACATTAAGTTGACGAAACACTCGAGACAAATGTAATTAAAGTCAGATCCACTTGTGTCTTAGACGGGGCAGTGATGTCATAAACCTGTTAATGTACGCATTCAAACACTTTTTCTTTTACCAGCTGTATTCACCTTGCACCTATGTGGCTTTTATCCTGGATAAAGTGTTTAAGTCATGGATGTTTAAAGTTTAACTTCTTCATATTTGTCTAATATTATAGTTGACTTCTCATTCACGCTGCGCTGTCAGTACGCTTCTCCATGTTTGTGATTGGTCGAATGCTCCAAATACCACCCCTTTCATGTGAACACGCACCTAACTAGATAGGGCACGGCTGGCTTGAGCGATCCACTTGATAACCAGCCTCGCAGTACAGTTTAGCGGCAGCGCGTATGTTTTGGATTAGGCCAACCGGCTAACTCAAACATATCCAGGTTAGGAAAATCCAGCTTCGTAGTACAGGCCTCTGTACTACGAAGCTGGATTTTCGCTTAGCCGGCTAACTTCAGGGAAAGCTTGGGCTTTCCGGTCCTACGACGCTGGTTCTCTTTTTAGCAGGCTAGATCTCCATGGTAACTTATGCTGTGCGGCTAACCTGCCCCGGAGCAGGTTAGGTTGCAGGCTAAGAGCTCAACTCAGTGAAAGCACTGCCTGCTGACCAATCAGAGCTCAGTGTGCGGAGTTTAAAGCGATGAAGTCATATTACAGGAGAAAGGAAATACAGAAAAGCTGCCGTTGCAGGAAAGACGGCCGGCAAAAATCACAGACTGTGTGAACGTGAACATTAATAGAATATCACCTCCCATCTTCAGAGCAATCTGACTATTATAACATTAGCGTTAAGAAAGCTTACTTAACTATCTGCCACAACATACGTAACCGGATCAAAGTAACATTAAGTACAGTCCGCGGCATATCACATTATAATGTATCATATATTTCCTTATCTGAGTCAGCTGAGCCGTATCTGGCCGTGCAACACTCACAGTGTCACATACCAGAGGTGGGACCAAGTCATTGTTTTGCAAGTCACAAGTTAGTCTCAAGTCTTTGCCTTCAAGTCCCGAGTCAAGTCCCGAGTCAGAGACAGGCAAGTCCCGAGTCAAGTCCCAAGTCAAGACCGACAAGTCTCAAGTCGAGTCCCAAGTCCTACCGTTTGAGTTTCGAGTCCTTTCGAGTCCTTTTAACAACAGGGAAATAATATTTACACAGATCATGTATGCTTTTAAGATTTGTATACATTTATTAAACCTTTTTTTGCAAGAACATTGTTCAAACACTCTTTTTAACTCATTTCAAAACCTAAGTGTAACCTTAACCTTTTCAAACATGTCACCACTTTATAAAAGATATCCTCGCTCCCAAAAAATTATCTAAATAATCTACATGTAATACATTCATGCCTCTATCAGTTCCTGTTGCTCCCTTGATAAACAATTGGCATGCATCCATAGAGAGACTGGTGTGTGTGTGTGTGTGTGTGTGTGTGTGTGTGTGTGTGTGTGTGTGTGTGTGTGTGTGTGTGTGTGTGTGTGTGTGTGTGTGTGTGTGTGTGTGTGTGTGTGTGTGTGTGTGTGTGTGTGTGTGAGTGAGAGAGAGAGACTGCGTGTGTGTGTGAGAGAGAGAGACTGCATGTGAGAGAGAGAGAGAGAGAGACTGCGTGTGAGAGAGAGAGAGACTGCGCGTGAGAAAGAGAGACTGCGTGTGAGAGAGAGAGAGACTGCGTGTGAGAGAGAGAGAGAGACTGCGTGTGAGAGAGAGAGAGAGAGAGAGAGAGAGATTGGAAGGGGACTGGATTGGAAGTGTCATGAACATGACAATGAACAGAGTTGTGCTTTTCTATGTCAGGGCCCTATGCTGCATTGCATTTACAAAAGATCAAATTGGCCAAAAGTCTGTCAGTCATTTGTGCACGATGGGGACGTAGTATGATGCCACCATGGCTGAAAACTCGCTCCACTGGAGCACTAGAGGCAGGCACTGCCAAGACTCTGGTGGCCACTCGGAAGAGTGAAGGAAGAGTCTTCATGTTCAGTGCCCAGAACAAAAGGGCGTTCTGTCCTTCGGCTATGTCTAGGTAGTGACTTAGCTGTAGTGCTGGAGTGGTCCCAACATCCTTCTTCTGCCTCTTATGGTATGCAGCAAACAGCCCTTCTCCTTCTACAAGGTCATCTTGCTCTTCATCAACCAGAAGCACAGGTTGCTCAGTCTCTGTAGCATCTTGCAGGATCAATTCTGGAAAAACATTTAACAACAGTAGCAGAAACAAAAGAGCCCTTATTACCATTGGTGTTGGTGATACAGTGTTAGACTGAAAAATGCAATTATTGATGCTGTCAATTAGATCAGACTATGAGGAAAAAAGTTGCATTGAAGTCAATAGTATTTACCTTTAACTCGTTGTGCCACCTCTGCCTTGATGTCACGATTGACCAGCACATGGGGCTCCACCCACAGCAGAGAAAAGGCTGGATCCAAGGCGGCTGCTTTGAGGTAGACTGGGTCTGAAAAGGGGGCAGTGATCCCATCTTGAGTCCTGGCCATTTTCACATTAATGAAGATCCCAAGAAATCTTTTGTTCAGGGATGCCTGGAGACTTCTGACCAGGCCACTCAGGAAACGCACTTTAGGCTTCAGCTTCTCAAGGTGGTGATTGAGGGACAAGACGGATGGAACAACTGCACTGATTGTGACGACCTTCTCTCCCTGTGTCAAATCAGTTGCTTCTCCAAACGGCTTCAAGATGTCCACCAACTCCTTCAACAGATTCCACTCTCGCGGTGTGAATGACAACTCCTTATGCCCAGCCTTTTCTAGAACGGCACAGAGCTTTATATGATCACAGTGGAGAACTGCCTTTACTTGCCTCAGTGTTGAGTTCCATCTTGTGTTGACTGCAGCAGGGATGCCTCTCTGTTCCCCAAATTCACTATCAAACACATCTTTGAATGTTGTGCTTGTGTGCAGCAGTGAGCTAAGTTTTGATAACTTGGAAAGAGAAGGACATGCCACTTTTGTTTCTTTCAAACCGTCTCCCACCACCAGCTGAAGCGTATGCGCAAAACACTGCAGGCGCCGTTTCTTTGCCATAGCAGCATCTACCGTTTGCTGTTCTTCCAGGGTTAAGTCACACCAGAGATCAGGGTCATCAAGATGATCTCCGTCATCATCCTCTTGTTCACTCGGGAAGCACACAGTGAATGCCTTTCGCATGTTAGCCGCATTGTCACTAATAATGTAGTCCAATTTATCTTTGATGCTGTATTCATCGCATATTGACTCAAATTGGTCACAGATTCGTTCAGCTGTGTGTGAGCCTTTGAAGCGATTGCAGGCCAAGAGATTAGTCTTTAGCTGTATCCTCTCTGTCTCTTTCTCTATCCAGTGGACAGTGATACCTAGGAATCCCCTCATCTTTCGGTCAGACCAAATGTCCACAGTGACTGAAACATGCTCAGTGTTGCTCAATTGAGTTTTTAATCTTGAACGTCTCTCCTCAGCGAGGCTCTCTGTTTTTGATGTCAATGTTCTGCGACACACTGGGCTGTACTTACTGTCAAGTACCGTCAGAAAGTGCCGAAAACTCTTGTTTTCCACAATAGACAGGGGAAAGTTGCAATCAATAATCAAGTCGGACAGTATTGCATTAGTGATAGCTTTCTGCTGTGGATGACTCATGCTGTAATGCCCTACACGACTGTCCAAGAATTGTGAGATTGAAGGCTGTTGTGGGTCATCTATGATGCTTTTATTCATCTGGTATTCTTCAAATCTGTAACAGGTAAGCATATAAAACAGATGTCAGAAAATGCTAACATTGTGTTAATATTAATTTTTGTGTTAATATTAATTGTATTGTATACTGTAAGAGTGTGTGTGTTTTAACATTACATTGATAAAATAAATTTCATTTTCAGTGTACACTTACTATATTAATAATATTTTTACTGCTGTACCTTGCCATCAAACAGCCCTTTCCGACAGGAAACTGAAGTATGCTTGTTAATTCACTCTCTCCAGCACACCAGATTCCATTGGCAAAAACAACAATTTTACCTGCATCACACAGAAATTGCTGGTCTACTGCTGGCTCAATGATTAAGTATAATTGTGCTATTCTATGTCTTCTGTGATAGTTCAGCTTAGTTGTGATTTACCTAAATTACATAAACGACCTCAATGAGGCAGCAGTAGACCAGCAGCTAGCAACTCCCATGTGCTGCAAAGTAAAATGGCCATTTTTGTCAATGGAATCTGGTGTGCTGGAGAGAGTGAGATATACTTAGTTTTCCTATCGGAAAAAAATCGTCTGGCAGCAAGCTAAAATGGTACACATATTCTTAATATAAAGTACATTAAACTGACCTTGATTTGATTAGGCTTGCTTAAGTTTTGCTGCTGGCAGCAGTCTACTGTGTATGATCCACTGACTAGCTGCTAAGCACATACAATCTCGCTTAAAAAAAAATCCTAAACTATCCTTTTACAATATAAGTATGGATAAGTTCAATATTTTGCACTTTGAGACCCATTTCTGGTTTGTCTAGGATGAAAGAGACTGTTTGACTCCGACATTTTGACGATTGGTCCAGTCTAGAGCTTTTGGTTAATTTAGAATCACCCCCATATGCTTCAGGTACGGGCATTCATAAAGCGGTCCTTAAATCAACCCTAAACGTTCGTTTTCAAAGATGTGCAACTCACCGAGTGGTTAGTGGTGTTCGTTGATGTTCCAAAACGAGTGTCTTAGCGAAATACAGTTTCTGTCGTGTTTAATTTGATAAATATCAAGCGCAAGTTAATAGCCTACTCGGTGAGGTATCTGAAAACATAGCTAGTTCCACAATAGCAAATAACACGGATGGAAACCAAATATTGCGCCGATATATTTAAAAAACAACAACTACGAACACCACTTACCACTCGGTGAGTTGCTCATCTTTGAAAACGAATGTTTAGTGTTAATGTTTCATTCAAAACTTACCGTTCTTTGTGCAACTTCAAATGTCGAACGAAGTTCGAAGTTGTCGCGTCTCCGTCTGTAATCTTCGACCCGCATGTTTTACATACTGCAATTCTTTTTTTGTTGAGCACCTCATAATTTTTATACCCAAACGAAACTACCTTTGGTATCATTTTTGCCAACTGACGCGCGCATTTAGTTTGTTCCTCTTCATTGGTTGTCCCGTACTTTGATTGGTTGGATGCTGTCAGATCGAAACAACGTGGATCTAATTTGATTGGATGTCGTGCCGCACACAGATGCACACAGGTGCAAAGAGAGAGAGACGTCCGTGTCAACATACTTTTTAATCTTTGCGTTCGAGGAAAGTAGCAAGTCTTTTCAAGTCAAAAGGGTCAAGTCCAAGTGAAGTCACGAGTCACTGATGTTAAAGTCCAAGTCGAGTTGCAAGTCTTTTTAGATTTTGTCAAGTCGAGTCTAAAGTCATCAAATTCATGACTCGAGTCTGACTCGAGTCCAAGTCATGTGACTCGAGTCCACAACTCTGTCACATACTGTATGCAGAAGTATTATTTTAAGCAACACATTAAGTTGACGAAACACTCGAGACAAATGTAAATAAAGTCAGATCCACTCGTGTCTTAGTCGGGGCAGTGATATCATAAACCTGTTAATGTGCGCATTCAAACACTTTTTTTCTTTTACCAGCTGTATTCACCTTGCAGGTGCAGCTATTTGGCTTTTATCCTGGATAAAGTGTTTAGGTCATGAATGTTTCAAGTTTAACTTCTTCATATTTGTCTAATATTATAGTTGACTTTTCATTCAGGAAGTATGACGCTGTGCTGTCAGTGCGCTTCTCCATGTAAACGCGCATCTAACTAAATAGGGCACGGCTGGCTTGAGCGATCCACTTGATAACCAGCGTCGTAGTACCGTTTAGCGACTGCGCGTATGTTTTGGATTAGGCCAACCAGCTAACTCAAACATATCCAGGTTAGGAAAGTCCAGCTTCGTAGTACAGGCCTCCGATCCATACAGGCAGCCCTAAATAATAACAAGTAACCATCATGTGTGGTGCTATCTGTAGTTGTCTGTCTTATTTTTTGTTGATTTCATAATGTTTTCACAGAGCTGTGCAAATGAATGTCCCCCTGGGGACAATACATCTAAACTAATTGAATATTCAATCCCACAAATGACGATTGAGAACATAAATTCGTAATTTACCTCGTTTGAAGCACTTTTGTTGTAAAACTATGCATTTAGTTGACACTACTAGCCGAGTTTCTTTTGTCCAATATCTCGCGGGAAGGTACATTGAATTAGAAGTAGAAGAAGAAGAAGAAGAAGAAGAAGTAGAAGTAGAAGAAGTAGAAGTAGGTAGAAGAAGAAGTAGTAGAAGAAGAAATACGCTAAGACTGCAAAAGGCACAACACTGATACTCTGTTTTTACTGACATGTAACATTTTATTTCACCTTTCTCTATGTTTTTTAACGCAAATTCAAAAACGGGAACATTTTCGGAAGTTTCAACCGGGTATCGGCCACCGAAAACGGGGACTTTTCCCGGAAAACGGGGACGTTTTGGTCACCCATCCGACTGTGTTTACAGCATACGTTTAAGCAGACATTCTAACATTAAGACTACAAGCTCACTTGGGGTTGAGGCTTTTTTACACATTGCTTGACTGCCTGCCTATGGAGCTATTTCAGGGTCATAAGTTTTGATCATTCAAAAAAATACCATTTATTTGAAAGTTCAAGTTTTTATCCTGAACTTTGAAAAATACAATGATGTATTCAAAATAAAAAAAAGTATTTGAAATAATTTTTCAGGTTGAATATTATTTTGATTCAGTTCAGCAATTTTTTTGAATAATATATTTATTTTCAGATTTTATTTTTATACATATTTTGATATTTGAATCCTTATTTTTTTTCAGCACAGATTTTTCGTTTTCAGATTCAAAACAATAATTTTTTCAGTTTCAAATCTTGTTTTTTCAGGTTTCACATTGCTTTTCACCTTCAGATAGTTTTTCACTTTCAGATCTTTTTTTTTCGTTTTCAAATCTTTTTTTTCGCTTTCAAACTTTTGGCCCTGATATTGCTTGGGGGGGCGGGGCTTACCAAAGAGTAGTTTGGCATCCTGAGTGACAGGCCTACCTCTGTCATGTTGCTTTCATGGATGTTAGAAAACAGAGACCAGCGTCAAAGTTCCGTTAAGCGAGCATCGTAGTTGGCAACAATCAAGTACAAACTAGAAAATGCATTTCCTGCAGAAAATGCGTGCGAATGCTGTAAACTGTGAACATTTTGTGGCTGAATTTAGCTGAAAATGCAGAAAAGGCTGAATATTTTATTAGTTGAATGGTAGCTTCTTTTAGCTACAGAAACCAAGTAAGTGTGTTGCTGAACTTAGCGGAGAAATGCAGAAGTGAAATGATTTGAATCAAATTGTTACAAACTGTTTGTTTAAAACTTGAAAGTCAAATGTTAAACTGGAAGAGTAGCAAAAATAGTGAAGAAGCTTAATATTTAAAAGAAAAGGTTTAAAAAAGGTATAAAACAACAACATGTATAGCCTCAATGTCCTGAAATCACCTGAAGATGAAATGTCAAACTGGCAGAGTTGAAAAAAGTGATAAAGCATATTCTTCTTTTATAAAGTATAATAAAGTATAAACAATACAATTCATAGACATAATTCCCCTAAAATTGCTGTATAATGTATTTGTTGAATGGTTTCAGTAGCTGAAAGTATGCTGAAGTAGCTAAACGTACTGTAGTACTTGTATTAAGCAACAATAGCAGTAATATTGTACTAGAAGCTGGAGTAAGAGTTGTAGTAGTGCAAAAGTGAATATTTTGAAAGAGAGTTAAAGAGACACTTCATCCCCAAATCACCTGAGGATCTTTGTGGAGTGTACGGTAGATGCAAAACAGTGTAGAAAAAAACATTAGTATGAAGCAGACAAGTTACCACATTACAATAAAAGGTTTTAATAGATTTTTTGAGTCAACAATATTGTGCTAATTAACATTATTATTATCTTCAAAATGCAGCAATTATTATGAGGAGTCATATCATATTAATAGCATAACATAGACACAATGAAATGAAAATAAATTAGAAAATGTCAACAAAAAAGAAACCTTCTCTGCATAAAGCCTTAACGTTTAATGTTGGCCTTAGATCTTACAATAGGGGAACTTTGACAAACCTTTGGCTGCATTTTGGTGGCAGTTGCACTGATTACAAAAAAATGTAAGAGATCTTTAGTTCATTTTTTTATTTTAGAATTAGGTGGATGGTGACAATTTGTTTTACTTAGTTAATTTTCTGCTTAACAATAAATTGATTATGGTGTAAATTATCTGACTAATAATTTCAGTCAGCTGCACCTTTTAAACTGCACCAAACATTTTAAGAAAGTTCGATTAATATATAACCTTTGATTGAATTCATCCTATGCACCTAAATGTTTGCATAAAACAAAAGACCAATAAACAAATTAAAGAAAACAAAAAAAACAAGATCACACTTGCAAAACCAAAATGCTTGGTTACTTAACAATTGTTTATCAAACAGGTTGATAAGGCAGGGCTTAACCATATTGTCACCATCGGGCAAAGGAAGTGTGTGCTATATATTATTATTATTTTTTTTTTTCCTGACTACCACTCATGATCATATTCCCTTCCTCAATTCCTCATCAATTCCAAAGAAGCAAAGAACGATCATCAATGACAGAGAGCATATGAACTGAATGATTACTCTGTGTCCGCTTCACGCTCAGAAGGGAATATCACGTCTCATCATCGTGGGTAGCGAGACCAATCACTTTAGAAACACATTTCTCGAGTCAGAAACTATAGAAATGATCCCTGAAAGTATAGTCTTGTGTGCTGTATACTTAAATGATAGCACTGTAGTAGCACTGTAAAATTGGGTTGAAAAATCAACAAAACTATAACAATATTGTCCAGCCCTACCCTGAAAGAATGTTCCCATTGTGTTTAGCTAGGCTAATAGCCCTATGAGTTCATGGCTTTAAGCTCCAGAAGCTCTTGACTTACAGGAATCGTCATGTCAATTTGTGATTTACCAACATCTAGCTCAGGTTACTGAGCCTGACTGAAATGCAGGAGTTTGGTCGGCTTTTGAAGAAAATATGGTTCGAGTCACTGGTGTGAACTCAGTTAAGAATTTGAAAATTGGAACATTTAATTCCCAATTAAATAATTTGACAAGGCTTAATTAACCAAGTCATATGTCGTATGCATCATGAATACAATTGCTTCAGCTTAGATTTCACAGACTGAATGCTGACTCTATATTTATAGAGCTTTTTTCATGGGTTCAGATTAGCCCAAAACTAGGTATACAATGTGAACATCCTTTAAAACCTTTCATATCTAACAGCTGAAACCCCACACTCATGATCACTATGTTGTGCTGTTTTCCTGTCCTCTTCAAGTTAAATTAACCTGGAAGAGGACAGAAAAACTATGTCTTTTGGATACATGTAGAACACATTTAAACAGGGAAAGCAAAGATGGCATGAATGAACATACATACAATGAAAATAAACATGCATTGTTTGGATCAGGTAAAAAAATTAATACAAAAAATAAAAGACCAGTAAAAAAATCAAACCAAATTGCTGTCCTACTGTTCAGTGGCAGTCAGTCCGTCAGTCCGTCAGTGGGTCAGTAGTAGTGGTTGCTGTATGTTGAATATGTCCATTGTAGGCACAAATCAAAACTGTCAACGTTCAGTGTGAGGACGTAAGGGCGGTAAGATGGTGACCTTTGACATGTCCAATCGCTGTAGAAGTGCTGCTTCCAGTTTCCTTTAGCAACATGGAGGGGGAGAGTCTTAAAGAAAAAAGGTGAAAAAAGGTTACCCCTCACATTCCTGTAGTTGTTAATACAGTTAGATATCGTATCAAGCGAGTACAAAAATGTGTTACCTTCACAGCTTTAGGAGGAATGTTCACTCTGACAGGGATGGCTGATCTGCAGCAGTTTGGTTCCCTGCAACAGTTCATCTGATCACTGCCAAAGGGTCAACAGGATGCATGTCCTACTATACTGAGCTGTGCACAGCAGTGGATACACATATGGGGATGTGGAGGTAGTCAATGCAGATACCTTGAACACTGCTGAAGGGCAAAACATCGATGCACGATGGTCAGCTTCTTCGATGTTTGTTTCTGTCTGTGCAGTCCTGAGTGTCTTCACTGTGAAATGTTGGAATCACAGTGGAGCAAGACCTGATGGAATAAGTGAATACATGAGTGAACACGACATTACATTAAAACATTACATAAGCACAAATGAAATTAGAAGACAATACCTTTTGCTCTGTTGTGATGAATCTTCACCACTGCCTGCATTGAGGGGGAACACATTTATCTTTGGTCCAGCAGTGATGATTCCACTATGGTTGAACAGTTATGCTGCTGCCACTGTTGCAGCATGCATGTCTTGGTTGTTGTGAGCAGTCAACAGGTAAACTGCTGTTGCTGCAGATGTCAGTTGTTGTGAGTCGATCCTCACGGTGCTGAAGGAGATGTGGACAAAGCTGGCAGGTGCCTTCACAGAGGACACTGACAAACTGTGTCTGGTCCAGGGGAAAGGAAACTTACAGGAGTTATAGTCTCTAAAGTCATGGCCCCCTACCCTACGCTAGAGTATGTAGTTTGAAATTGTGAGGGATATAAGTGTGGGATTTCAGAAAGTATGTGTTACATAGAACATATACTTTTTGATGTAAATACATTTTTGCAAAATTGTTCCAGCAGCTATTTGTGTCAGCATGATGTACATAGCTGCTGACACAATTTTGGCCTGTGCATTTATCAACCCTGAGCCCAACCCACCCTGATAAATGCACAGGTAAAGTTACAGATGTAGCGCTTCATTTCAGACGTCTACCTGTGCGGGTCCTTGATCGGCACGGGGTGGGCCCCTGCTGAAAAGGAAAACCCCCCGCAGGACTTGATACGCCCCCTTGATAAATAAATGTAATTATAATGAAACCAGCTGCAATGGATCATGGATCCACCAGGGGGAGCCGCGATTAAAAAGCTGCCACAGTGGAATTCATGTGAAATAAACAGCTGATAGATCTACAGGAATCTGATATAGCGGATATTTGTTAAGATTTGTAATCATTTACTAAACATAACCATGTTTTTATTTAACAAAATAATGTTGTTTAATTCACGTTGGCGTAAGTACAAAACCATCGCTATGTTTTTAGATCAGGAAATGCAGCCTGGCTCAAACAAACAATTTTCAATCATCATCCTCATGATCATGTAATGTATCATATATTCGCGAGTTGAAATGAATGCACTAAATGTAATCCACGTGAGTTTACAAAAAAAAAAGAAATCGCTTTGTTTTTATATCACATCCGACCGGAGGAAAATGCAGCACGGCTCTCACTACCGATCATCCTAATCCCACGGGCAAACAATAATATGTACAGTGTTAATAGTTTACTGTATTATTAGTGTCTAATATTACTGGGGATTTCAGAATGGTACTGGATTTAGAATTATTGTATTGGCTTCATATCGCAATATATTCCCGAAGTCTGAAATGCAAAAATTTCCCACATTAGGGCAATTCACCCTACATTTAATAATTCAAACAAAATCATATTTCGTTTCTTTTTAACGAAATAAATGTGGTTTAATTGTTTACTGTAGTATTGGGCACATTACTTTTCGCTGCTTGTTGCACCCCTGGTTAGAAGCTAAACTGCATTTCGTTTTCTCAGTAGGCCTACCTGTAATATGTGCAATAACGTTGGGTTACGGTAAGGTAACCCTTGTTATATTAGCACAGGCGGAGCGCTCTACTTGACTCTATGGGTACTACCTTACCCTGCGAACATTCTCCCACTGAGACTCCTATAGACGTAGCCGGCCTTGGGCGGGCCTACCTGAATGCGCGTGCATCACACCGTATAAAAGGAGGCCTCACCTCCTGACTGCCATCCTACGCCTCTCTTCAGCGAGCGTAATAGGACAGACAGTGCCCTGAGTAGAGGGCTCCGCCTGTGCTAATATGACAAGGGTTACAATACGTAACCCAACGTTATATCTCTCACAGGCTCCTTCCTCTACTGGACTCTATGGGTACAGTGGGTGGAGCCCCGATGAATACGCGCACTGTCGTCCAACAACAACATTCCACCCTACTGCCCCTGACCGGCTTTTCTGGTCAGCAGCTGCTGCCCCACATTCTCCTTTAACCCGGTTGTAACCCAGGAGAAATCTGGGCTGTGGCTGACAGAGCACACCCTGCTGCGCTTACCTCGCAGAAAGTGTGCTCAAAAAACAGTGCCGGGGGACCCCCCCCCCCCCCCCGCCCATAGACGGATGTGGAGAGCCCCCTTGGCCCCAAATGGGCTTACTACACGCCTGCTTCCCTGAATCCCTAAAGATAACAGGGAGAGCGCCAGAGCCCATGCCCCACACTCCAACACTGACCCCGTGCAGAGTGTGTGGACTAAAGTGTGGAGGGACTACCCCCCTTCTGCCTATTGGCAGGAGGAGAGCAGCCCTCCAGCCATGTAAGGGCCTAGCACGCCCCTCGCCCATCCCGGGACCCTCAGAGGGCCCAAGAACAGCGAAGGCGCATTACGTCCAGGGAGGGGGTCAGATGCCAACTGACCCACAACCCCCCCCCCCCCCCCACACCAGTCCTGTGTTGCCCCCGCAAGCACAGACGAGGAGAAAGAGCCCGACATGTCCAAGAGATAAAACCTTATGAAGGGGCCTGGCGTCGACCAAGACGCCGCTGTGCATATATCATCCACACTCACACCGTTAAATAAGGCTGTTGACAAAGCTACAGCCCGTGTGGAGTGTGCACGAATCCCCGTGGGGCAGGCTCTCCGTGCCTGTCCGTAGGCATGTGCAATGCATTCGCAGAGCCAGCCTGCCAGGCGTTTCTTGGACAGAGCTTTCCCGATCACCCCGCCCCCGAAGCACACAAACAGCTGTTCGGTGCGTCTCGGGGCAGCCGTGCGCTCCACATAACATGCTAGTGCATGCACCGGGCAGAGGAGGTGCAGTTTAGCTTCCCTGTTCCCACCATGGGGGGGAAGACTAAAACCCCCTAACTGTAACTAATAGCCCTCGACCTGAACGCACTCCTTAGACTTTTGGGCACAAAGGAGGGGTTCTGTCTGAGTGTCGCGCCACTCCGGTCACCCCGAATCAGTAAACGGCTCGGGTGCACCGACAGAGCGGTTAACTCGGACACTTCTTTGGCTGACGTTAAGGCAAGAAGCAAAGCTGTCTTCCAAGACAGTTCTTTTAGGGAGGAGAGCTCCAGAGGCTCAAATGGTTCTAAGACCAGAGCCTCGGGCACTAGGGGCAGGTCCCACTGCGGGGTGGAGGCGCGCACTACTGGGCGCAGCCTCCTGACCCCCTTTAAAAACCGCGACATCAGTGGTTGACTAAAGGCTGACCTGCCGCCAAATCCCTCATGGCAGGATGAGACGGCTGCTGCACACACTTTCACTGTTGAATGCGCAAGCCCTCTGTTCACCAGTAACTGTAAGAAGGAAAAAATAGAGCCCAACTCACAAGATAGGGGCTCTATTCTCCGCTCCTCACACCATCGCTGGAATCCTAGCCACTTTGGCCTGTAACAGGCTGTGGTAGATCCAGCTAGCTGCCTGGATAGACTGAATAACACTGTCAGACAATCCACCCTGTCTCAGCCTGTCCCTCTCAGGAGCCAAGCCTGGAGAGGTTGGCCGAGAGTGGGTAACGCCTCGATTGCACCTGCCTCTTGAGACATCGCCCCCCAGAACTGGGGAACCGCCCAGGGTTGGCCCGCCTTCATCTGTGTCATCTCTGAGTACCACGGCGCCCCGACGCGGTCCGGAGCCACTAGGATGACTGACAGACGTTCTCGCCTCACTCTCCCCAGGAGAGGGAGAATGAGACGCAGCGGTAGAAAGGCGTTTAGCAGCTTCCTTGGCCATGGCTCGTGTGCAAACGTGTCCACTCCCAAGGGCGGGTCGTCGCTTAGGGCCATGGAGAACCACAGGGCACAGTGGTTGTTGCGCCGGCTGGCGAACAGATCCACTTCCGCTCTCCCGAACTGGGCCCAGATCTGCTTCACCACCTCCGGGTGAAGCATCCATTCGCCTGGCAGGGGGCTGCCCCTCGAAATGATATCGGCCCTCCTGTTCTCCAGTCCCGGGATATGGAGGGCTCTCGGAGATAATACCACCTCTGAAGCCAATAACCACAGCCTCTCCGCTGTGGTCAACAAGGCGGCGAAGCGGACTCCGCCCTGCCTGTTGATATAAGCCACTGTGGTGCTGTTGTCGCTCGTGACCATTACATGTCTCCCTTGAATTAGGGGCATGAAATGCTGGAGGACTAACACTACCGCCCGTAGCTCTAGGAGGTTGCTCTGTTAGAGCCCAGCGCCCACCTATAACCCTCTTCAGGCAGGTCCCTCCCCATCCTGTTCTGGATGCGTCCGTGAACACTGTGATGTAGGAGGTCATCCGTCCCAGTGGAGACCCCCTCCGGAGTTCATCCGGGACCCCGAGAATCGGAGGTTGCCCTCCACTGAGGGGGGGATGGTCACCAGCCGCCGTTTGTGCCTCTTGGGATCCAATTGAGGCTGGAGAACCACCTCTGCAGGCGGCGATTATGCAGCAACCACAATGTGAGCAGCCGCCATGAGACTCAAAGTCTACATGAAAGTTAAAGCTGTCACTGACGCCCCCTGTCGCAGCCTGTGAACTGCCCGGAGAAGGGACGCACTTCTGCTCTCTGACAGGGTGGCGCGTAGCGCGCCTGCATCGAGCACCACTCCCAAATACAACGCCTGTTGGTGAGGTATGGGAGAACTCCTTTTTCAATTGAACGCAAAGCCTAATTTGGTTAGGTGTGTGACAAATTGTGCTGTGCAAAAACATTGCCTGTTCCCGGGACCCAGCCATGACTATGAGGTCGTATAGTAAAAGAAAACTCTCATGCCGTGGGCGCGCAGCGGTTGAAGCGCTGTGGCCACACATTTGCTGAATGTGCATGGGGATAGGGAATAGCCGAACGGAACGCAGCCTGTTGTACTCGTAGGCTATCCCCTGGAAGGCAAAACGCAGACACTTTCTGTGCTCTGGAGCAATTTCTGCATGAAAGTACGCATCTTTCAGGTCGATGGTGGTGAACCAATCGCCTGGCTGCACAAGCCCCAGTAACTGTTTCATAGTTAACATGCGGAATGTCCTGCAGGAAAAGTGGCGATTAAGGCCGTGGGGATCTAGAATAGGTCTGTATTCCCCTGTCTTCCTGAGAACCAGGAAGTACATGAAATAAAGACCCTTTTCTCTGTGCTGAGGGTGCACAACAGACACAGCCTGTTTCTGCACCAGAGCCTGAATCTCTGCTGGGAGGAAACACATATCCTCCCGGGAGGACAGATTTACCTCTTGCATGCCCATAAAAAGAGATGGGTGTGGGACACCGACAAGACAGTGGTCCATGTAATACAGTGATACAGTGTATAGACATGTGGTACAGTGGGACGCTCCACCTTGTTCGCACACAGCTGAGTTTCCATTCCCCAGAACATTGTGTTAATGGGCAAGCCCTCAGCTGTGGGGCCGCAGCTATGAAGCTGTGATACTCTCTGGTGACCCGATCCGCCGCAAAACTCCCCGCGAAGGGAAGATTTGCCCATGGAGGGTTGACCCAAAAAGGGCCGATTATTTACTGAGGACCCTGAACGCACCGCCGCGCGTTCTTGTGTGAGCGCGCGCTCCACCCTAATGCTGTTCTCACCATGGTAAACAGCATTAATCGGAGTCTTTATGGGCGTAGTGTGTTTTACTAAGGTCCCTGAACGCGCCGCCACGCACTCTTTTGTGAGTGCGGGCTCCGCCATAATGCAGCGTTTACCACTACGGTATACTGCATTGGAGTCTTTGCTCTAGGCGTAGTGTGTTCTCTGACACTAATACGCCGGCCATAATGTCACTTGTTAGAAATTAAAATCAATGTTTTAATGGGGAAATGTAGTTTAAACATGCCGTCAGTTTTAATGCAGTTTTACACTGAAAAACCAGAAATTATTGTGCACAACCAGCTGTTAAGCTTTATTCTGAAACTCTTTCATCTCCGGTTGGCAGTTAGCATGTGGTAAATTTACAATTTCCTAAAGAGGTGAATTTAGTAGCGAAATGATATGGAGTGGTGCAAACCGAAGCCTACTGATTTAATACGACAACTATAGATGTCGAGATACTACCATGCTGAATATTAAATGAAGGTACAGTTTATTTGAATACATTATTGTTTACAGACGAGAGTAGCATGTGACAACATCCGGAATGACCGGAAACCAAACCAGCCGAGAAGTATTTTTTAGAGTATTGACTACAGCGTTTAGAATGTGTTAAATGAAAAGTGATGAAAGAGAATATGAGGAGAAAAGGCGTGTTAAGCATATATTGAATGTGAAAAGAACCAATCCTCTGTTTAAATGCAACAACGGACATTGGAGACGAGGCGTGCCGGCTGGCGGGGAGGAGCCAGCAGAGGATATATACAACAGCAGAGGACGAGGGATCGGGACTCTTCTCTTCCCTAACGAGGAGCGGATCACAGCTGTTTGTCTGACTGAACAATATCATGCTTGTGACATACCCGCGCCTTTTTTAATTAAAGTACCCAATTGAACCTTCACAGAGACTCCATTTAGTCTCCTTTTAAAGCTTCTCTCCTGGACGGGAGAATAACGAACACAGTTTACAATCTGGTGACCCTGACGTGATCCCGCTGACCGAGGAGAGAAAACCAACCGGCTGTTTCCTGGAGACGCTTGCAGCCATTCGACACACAAGAGCTCAAATCAATCGGTACGAAGATGCCTGTTTTGACAAAGATTCTTCACTAGTTAAACTAGGCAATGTTAGATTTGTGTGTTTGACGGCAGCCGGCGGATCCTGAAAATAGCAGTGCATTTTAATGTTAAAACAACCCAAATTGATAAAATAATCACTCTAAAACCACGAGGCGTTGTTTTGTCACAAGCAGGGTGAGTTCACACTTTCTTTTGTTCCATTAACCCTGCATGCTATTAACCATGTGTGGGTGCTGAATTTTAAATATAAATGTGTGTGGACATTGTACTTCGGATAAGTGCCTTGCTGTTTTCACGTAGGTGTCTCTTGTTACGTTAGTAGTTAGTTAGCCTATGACGTAAGGGTATATAGCCCATTTGACGATTTTTGTTAAGATCTGGAGACATAGCGAATCGGTTAAGGGCCGAGTAAGTGAAAACCAGCAGGGCATAGCGAATTAACTCAGGGTTAAGTAACCGAAGTCAGTGCTTTAAAGAAAGTCCTTTTCGAGAAAAGGCTTGGTTATGGTCTAAGCCTTTATCAGTGGTTAAAACTGTTCTGTTTTTAAACAAGATATTGCAGGTGGGTTACGGTAATTGGAATTACAACAGCAGTGCAGTAATAAGACGACGGTCTATTATTAGTTGCTGATAGGTCTCCATATTGGTCCCGGTTTGGCGTGTCCAAATAGCAACAGTTAACCAATAGACTATAAAGTCAATTATTACGTGGACAGGTTTATAGCTTGTGCGTAAGGGTTCCTAACTTTAAGTGATGATATCAATAAGATAAAGCCCATTTTCTCATAGTAAACTAAATAGAAATGTTATTTTAAACTACAGTGTTGTGTGTTGAATTTACTAGACAAAATATCACCTCACCATTATTTCAACTCCACTGTGAGAGCCACGAGGTGTTTTTTCAAATCCCTTTGTTCTTCAGGTCAAAGGTTGGAAAACCAGTTGTCATCTTGTCTTGACCTCATGTTCACAGTGAACCACACGGCAGTTGCCATTTCATGAAATGCTAATTGAAGTACTCTGTTTGCTTTAACACACTGAGGCTAGGCATTCCATCTTGGAAGTACTTCTGCTGGTAAAAGTGTATTGGCTGGTTTTGGGCAAATGTGTTTTGGCGGTAATGTGCTGTGTTGTTTAACCATAGTGTAATGTTCTTCCTATTTTAAAGATATCTTTAAGGAAAATAAGTTTCTCCTTGTTAAAAACAAGTCAGTTTTGCAAAAGCTATTCCCTAGTGGATTCATCTGGAAATTAAAATAGCGCACTCTGGTGGTAGTACATAATTATTACACAAATAGAAGAAACACCATAACATTGTGAAGTATAATTTTAAGTGTTATAAATAAACACATGCTTGATCGCCAAGATAGAATTGCAAGTGGTTTCTAATTATAAGAGAAGAAACTTTACATAATACTTTTTCAAACACCAATTTATTGAAGCTAACACAAGTAGTGACATTAGCATAATTTCATACATTTCTGTATACACTGTACACAGGAGATTTGGATTTGAACCATATTCATATTTCAAAGTCAAACCCATACACGGTACAACTTTATTTTAACATTTCATATTTTAATTTTGCATAATTTTTATATATTAATTAACTAATATTTTACCTAAAACTTAATTTTTTCTTTTTTTAAAAACCTATAACTTAAAATAAAAAAATAAAACCTTGAGCAACTAAAAAAAAAAAGATTTAAAGTTCGGACGAACAGCAACGAAGGTGCTAGTCAGAAGATTAGTGCTTCATCTTTGATAAGTTAATAAATAATTAGAGAACATGTCACCAAAACAAACTAAGTTGAGACTAGACGCAGAGCCAGGCTCAACAACAGATATCAAGGGAAGGATAAAAATCAGATCAGATGCTATAACAGTTCCAAATCTTAGACAAAAGACATGGAACCACATGGAGAAACTGTTGGAACAGTGGCAAACGAGAGGACTGTTTCCAGCAGATGATCAGCCTGGACCAACGAAAGCCCATAGAAAAGCTGTAGTTGAACATGAGAATGCTGAATACCTACAACAGGAAAAAGCATTGATCAAAGCCGAACAACCCCCTTGGTGTGGACCTGCTAAAAGCGCTATGAACAGAGCTGAAAAAAGAAAATCTAGAGTTACAAGTCTGGTACTCCATCTAAAATATGTCAGCCAAGAATCAACGAACAGCATGTATGTGGCTCAAGGAGCAGAGCTCACAGCAAAGGAAGATAAGAAAGAAAAGATAGAAGAAGCTCCAGTAATTCAATCTTCAAAGCTCCTTCCAAGCCTGACAGATGCGCCTCCTCCCTACATGACAGATAGCGGCTGGAGAAGGAGGATTGAAATACCAATCATGGACTCACAGAGACATGGAAGCATTAGTGGCAAAGCTACCTCCACTCACGAAAGGAGGTCAGAAGTGGGTGAATGATCTGGAGAGATACACAGCCCAAGAACACCTGTGCTTGGGAGACATGAGGGCCCTGCTCGGACGGATTGAAGGACGACTTGAAGTGAGAGCAATAGATTCCAAGGCCAAATGCACCAACTCTCCAGATTACATTTGCTTCAACAAAGTCAGGTCGAGGTATTGGGCTGCCATTCGTCAAATCTACCCAACAACACAGAGTTTACATGCCTGAGAAAAGAACCGGGGGAAGACATGTATGCCTTCCTGAAGAGATGTGAAGGAGTGTGGGAGGACTGCACTGGAGAACGACATGACGTTTCACCGTCTGTCGTAATGCTGTGGAAGAACGCGGTCATTAACGCCCTTCCCCAATCAGTGCAGGCAAGCCTGGGAGATGTGGTGGCATTGGACGCTATACCCATTGAAGAATGGAGACAACATCTCATTTACCACGATATGAAATACCAAGCAACCCAGAGAGAAAGAGACGAAGAAATTAAAACATTACAACTAAGACTCTTGAAGATACAAATAGCTGAGAAAGATACCGAAGCTAATAAAAACAAGAAAGCGGCAAGGCAAATGGCAGCTACACCAGAGAATCAGATGCAGAACCAACAACCAGGAGGTTTCCGAGGAGGCAGAGGCAGAGGAAAAGTTCTCCGGTTTGAGGGATGCTACATATGCAATCAGCTGGGCCCATATACCCACCACATGCACCAAACAACGGCCCACCATGCAATTTCCATGATGACGACGGAGGCAGGGGGTCCCAGAGATTTCAAAGACATACAGGATTTCCAAACATGAACCAAATGCCACTGACAGCCTGGTATCAACCACAACAATGAGGAACCTTAGAGGACCAGACCATCAGGTGATGCATCTTCAGCATTAGAGTATTTAGAAAACCAGCTACATAGAGCCACGTATGTCACCACAGGAGGGAGAGGTTGAATGTTATTTAAAAGATAGTGAGTAGAATATTGCATTTACACATAGAGCATCCACAGATTAGAAGTAGCAGAGTAGAACATTGAGCAGACTATTTTTGTAATTATGAGAAGGATACAGATTACAAGTGATGTTGTTCCCCCACACGGAAAACTATTGTGTCCACACAACTAGTGAGGTTAAGACGATGGGCTTCCACCCAAAATATGCAAGGGGCGGCGATACACCTGACGTGAAGCTGTCCAGACCTGAAAACAGAAACTCGATTCTGCTGTGGTGAAGTCTGGCTACAAAGGGAGGTGTTCCAATAGGGTCGCTTGTCTCAAACCAGTGAAGAAGTCAACAAGAACCCAGCTGAAGTAGAGAGTGACTATTAGCGGGAGAACTGTGACGGAGCGACAGAGACTGACCCAACATTTTCCAGCCAGTACATAGGTAGACCCCGTCAGAAGACCGGGGCTGTGTTTAAAGGGGAACTTCATTTTTTTCTTAGCCAGAAGTGCAGTTTTTAATCAAACAATTATGTGATTTATGGAGTCAGATTACATTTTTCTCATAAACACAATTTTATAATGGGTCTGAAGTATCTCTTTTAAGGCATGAGCTGCAGATTAAATACCATAACACTGATTGAGAGCTTGGAGGAAGAAGTTGTAGGGTTTTTACAACAGTTTCAAGAATCAGTTTTTATTTATTTATTCTTGAGTAACTTTACTGATTTATAGTGTAGTGCGTAAGGCAATATCTCATTTTGAGTGAGGGGCACCAGCCCTTCATGCAGGTCACTCTCTGTGAGAATAGTTCATATTTTCCCTCCAGTTTGGAGAAATATTATTTTATCATATGTTAGTTCAGCAGTGTCAACCAATCCTCTAATTCTAGAGTTATTGAGACACATTAGCGGAACCAGGGGTATTTTTTTCGCAGCAACGATGATGCATAATACCATGACAAAAGCCATTATTGAAACAAGTAATATATTTTTTGGCTAATGGCAGATTTTTTTGTGAATATGCATTTATACCATCAGAAAACCGTCCATCATACGATATTTTTGTACCCCTTGTGGGTACATGGAGAAGTTATATTTATTTAATGCAACGTTATGGGTTTTACATGTCCTGTTCATAATAGGGTAATCATTGCAATATTAATTGAGCATGTTATGCTCAAAGGAGGGAGTGTCATGATTATACAGATATGTTGATTTCAGTGACGTTGTAGTTAATAAATAATAACATGTAGTTAACAATAGGTCTCATAACAACAAGAGGTATGCCAAAGCTTGGGCCTTCTCCAAGGAGGGAGTGGTCCAGTTTTAGATATTAGACAAATAGAAGTGGATGAATATGTCAGAACTCTGAGTAATATTATGCAAGTTTTGTCTACACAGGCTAGGAAAACTACAGAGATACCAGACGAGACACCAGAAGAGACTCCTGTTTGGCCAGGTGATTGGGTGAGGGTGAAAGTTCACAAAAGACAGTGGGCTCATCCCCGGTGGACGGAAGCGTGAAAAGTTGTAACAAACTTCACACATGCTCCGGTTTAAAGGTAAAGAAAAAGGAGCAAATTGACACCACCTCACACATTGTCACCCTTCACTGGCAACTTCCAGAACATTATTGGGAGTTAGGACTGATTTGGCAGAGCTGGAACAAAACAATAAATAGAAATAAGATAAAGATAGAAACAGCTCAAAAGACAAATAGTCTATAGATTTTTATAGATTGTACATTAAAGTGAAAACCTATTTTTTGTTTTACATCTGAAAAAGAGTCCAATTTTTTGTATGTTATTTTTGTACTCATTATTTAAATTCTGTAACGGACACAACCAGGGATAAAATAGAGATGATGACGAGAACAAAGCCAAACCAATTGTGGGGTCCCCTAGGGATAAGAGTCAGAATAGCATTGTTGATTGTGCTCATTACACTTGGCACCTTTCTGGTTGGAAGGGGAGTACAATATCAAGTAAAACATGGAACCATTAGTTCACTCATAGAGAATGCCCACATCACTAACAAGACTCCAGCTGTGTTTCAGAGACTTTCACTTATCCCCAGAGCCAAAAGATCAGCTGAGCAACAAGAGGATGAGTTAGAAATACTCGTTGCCAAAGGTGAGGCGGTTATAATCAAGATGATTCACCCCCCCTATATGCAGTTCTTATATCAAATGATGAGATGGGTTTAAGTGATCGGGATATGTAAGTGATGGGGATTAACAGATTAGGGGAATCTCTAAATACACTGGATCCATGTTTTAGTCTGTAGCAGAAACACCCCTTGTTAAGTTTATGAACAACCGACCGGTGACCTGAGTAGAATTTTTGAAAATGATTACAGTTGAAACAGGCTACTAACCCACAAGAACAGCTTTGTACGTACAAACTCTATGAACAAAATTTCCCAGCAGATAGTGGCGACATTGCAGATATGTCCAGTCACAAAAATTACTTATGTTCTAAATAACAGTGAGATTTAAAGTGATGGAGAAAATATGGAGACGTTCTTTTATAGTGTGTGAAATATGTGGTGCTTGAAACATCTAGGTATTTAAATTTATGGAAGAAAGTGGTTTCCTGAAAGAGTTAATTGGAGTAAACATGTTACAGTGGGTGAAAACAATGTTTAGGGATATGGTACAATTATTAGAAGACATTAACTGGGCTTAGATGACATTTAACATCAAAAGAAAGATAGTATGGTTATGAAAATAGAGTGGGAAAGATTGGATGTGTGTTAGAATTAACTATAGATAATGCGTCCCGAGATCTCTATCTCTCCGCCTGTCAGAACGCTACGACCCCAACTTCCAAGCAGAAAAAAGACCTAACCACGGAAGACTCCTCCTTCTCCATCGAATAGACAGAGAACCAGAGCTGAACCAACAATGACAAGACTTTATCCAAAACCATCTCCACCTGAGGAATCCAGAACTACAGGTGACATAAAAAGGCACACTCTCATCGGTACCCCACAGGACATGAAGTTCCAAGCTGAGCCACAAGATTTGGACACAAGAGCAGAGTGTGGGACATGGGAGCAGAATACGCCCTCCATGCAACAAAGTAGAGACTGTAAAGGAGGATATGAAAAGCAAAGCAGTTGGGCCACTCAAAAGAGTTACAGCGGAAGGATCCAAGAGCGGATGGACTGAGGAGAAGGTGGACGGAGGAGAAGACAGGTCGGAGGAGTTGGCATGGTCCGGCAGAACGTGAGGGGGTCGTGGCTTGACAACCAGAGGGGGAGAGAAGGAAAACGGGAGTGAGTGAGTTTATAAACACACTTATTCACCAACGAGAAATACGTAAAGAAAAATATTTATTAGCCATAAATTAATCAATTGGTGAATTTATAAAGAAAGAAAGAGGAAACTATTAAATAACCCTAAAAACACACTGAGGGTAGAACATATTATTCAATCTTTTCATCATATGAACCAATTATTCTTTAAGAGTTTTTTTTATTCATGTGTGAATTTGGGGAAGATTTAATTTGTTACAGTTTAGGCCTACAGTTTAAAGGGATGGTTTTAGTAACCACTCTATAAAAGCAGACAACTATTTATTTGTATGGAAAATGTTAAAGGTAGAGCTAGTACCAAGCCAAAGATAGTATTCCAATCTAGAGTATTGATTTCTCCATTGTAGCATGGTTATTACCTCAGGAGGGAAGATTAAGGTGGAAATAACATTTGTTTTTCGCCCAAGATGTAGAGTTTTAAAAAGACACTGGGCAAAGAGAGATTGCACATTTTGATTTAAAAAAAAATATATATAATTGGGAGTAATACATGCGGGCCTTGGAGCACTCATTGTGATGGTGCATATTTTACAACAAATATCGTTCAGGGAGAAGGGGTCGCTCGACCCACCCTGCAGATGTTTGAAATCTTACTTGCAGCTTCAGAGGGAGCGCACGGCACCAGAGTATGAGTTTTAAAAGACAAGCGCCACCAGCTCCTAAAGGTCATCCATTCAATCAGTGATGACCTGACATTTAGAGATGTTATTTAAAGGAGAAACATATCTGCCATAGGCTTGGGCGGTATGACGGTATTACGGTATACCAGGGTATTTCGAAATACCGTCGGTATGATTTTCAATACCGTGACGTCACAGACTGTGCGCCAAATCACAGATGTGTTTCATTCTATTTCACTGACACAGAGTTTTGATAGGGAAGACATTGGTTGTAATGCACAGCACGCGCCAGCAGAGGGCAGGGGAGGACAGTCCGTCTTTCCCGCTCTCAGAGCTCAGCACAGAGCTGAGCTGAGCAAGATGGCGGCATTTTTTTGCCGGCCCCGAACTCGGACAACTAGTAAAAAAGAAAAATGCCTCTGCGCCTGTTTGGGACTATTTTGGGTTTACTCGTCGCCAGTGATTTCATCCAGCACAACGAGAGACAGAGGCACTTCTTTGGGAATGTTTAAGACGGGGTGAGTGAGTGTTGAATTTTTTTTAATCCTATGCAACTGGTCGATGGTTTTGTAGTGGAGGTCGGACGGTTTTAGAAACGAAAGCATTAACGTGCTAAACATTCACGCGAGTAATCCAATGAATCAAATGGAAATAAGGTTTTTAACACATGCACGGAATAATATTGCCAAACTAGTTAGTGAATATAGCAAACTTTATTCAATAAGTCAAGTATTTACTCCCGGAAAATGTTTATGTATGATGATATATTGTTAACTTAGCTCACAATGGAAACAACGTCGGACATCTACAAACGCGTCCTGTATCCGATCTCAAAATGTGCCATTTGCACAATGTGTCATGTATGCAGCCCTTGTTTTGCACTTGCGCGCACGTCGCGGCACTTTGCGAGCGTCTACCGGCTCGGGCTGCATTTTACACCGAACATATAATATACCGTTCGAAATATCTATTTGCCGCCGAACGCCACCTCGCTCAAGTCGACCCAAGTCATACCATCATATACCGTATACCACGGTATGATGTCAGCAAGGTATGACGGTATGACAAAAATGATACCGCCCAAGCCTAATCTGCCATAAGTGTAAATTCCTTAATTGAACTACAAACCATTAATGAAATGACTTCTGTTTTAAAGTCCTTGTTAAAGGAGGGAGTAATTATCACATGCTCGGGCACCCAAGGTTCCACACACTGTAAAAGGGGTTAGCATAGTTATTTAAGTAGACTATAATTGAAAATAAATGAGTATAATGCGTTATTGATATTCCACCGGTTCTCACACCATTTCAGGGACTTTATCACTGCATTTGAACAGACCACCCAAAGGTACTTAGTAGGAACTTTTAAGTGATGAAATTCTACAACTGTTGTAACTGACCAAAATCTTCTCCCAGAAATGACGGTCTAGAATGCCGTATCCCAGAGTAGAACGCACAACGGCCCCTTCTAGAGAACATATTACTTTCATACCTTAAATGGTATGAAAGGAGGGAGGGTACATTTCTCATGAGGAGACAGTTACAAATGCTAGCAGAACAAGACGACCCACCCCGTAAACAGATGTTGATGACAATGATGAGTTAGTTTAAATGATATGGATGTTCGAAGATGAGATTGATCAATGAATGTCCAGCTGATGTGATTCTTTAAATTATGAAATCATGTGAAGAAGTGAGCAAAATAAAATGCTAAAATGGAGTGAATCCATTTTTATTTACTTTACACTATTCCAAGATAGTTTATTTTTATTTTTCAATTTACTTTGCCAATCCAAGATATTTTATTTTATTCTTTATTACTTTATACTATTCTAATATGGTGGATCTCATGTTGTAAAAATCATTGCTATTCTAAAATGGTTTGTTTCTTTTCACTTTGTAAAAACAAGTGCCTTAACACTGAGCGTGGTATGAGAACAGTTTCTGTGAAAGGAGGGAGGAAGAAATGTTCTGATACCAAGCCATTGCTGCTATTTTGAAGAATGATTTAATGTAAACACCAGAAGTTATGCACAAGGGAAAACTTTTATGTTTAAGCCCAGGCAAATAATTTATTTAGTATTTTTGTAAAGTTAAGCCTACTGAACCATTCCATTTGATTGTATGTTTGTTAATATGAGATATGTAATATGCAAAGTTCAGATGAAGAACTCATTGATTTCAGTATTATACACACCTTTTAGGTGTGTAAGGAGGGACTGTTAGAAATTAAAATCAATGTTTTAATGGGGAAATGTAGTTTAAACATGCCGTCAGTTTTAATGCAGTTTTACACTGAAAAACCAGAAATTATTGTGCACAACCAGCTGTTAAGCTTTATTCTGAAACTCTTTCATCTCCGGTTGGCAGTTAGCATGTGGTAAATTTACAATTTCCTAAAGAGGTGAATTTAGTATGGAGTGGTGCAAACCGAAGCCTACTGATTTAACACTACAACTATAGATGTCGAGATACTACCATGCTGAATATTAAATGAAGGTACAGTTTATTTGAATACATTATTGTTTACAGACGAGAGTAGCATGTGACAACATCCGGAATGACCGGAAACCAAACCAGCCGAGAAGTATTTTTTAGAGTATTGATTACAGCGTTTAGAATGTTTTACATGAAAAGTGATGAAAGAGAATATGAGGAGAAAAGGCGTGTTAAGCATATATTGAATGTGAAAAGAACCAATCCTCTGTTTAAATTCAACAACGGAACTTGGAGACGAGGCGAGCCAGCTGGCGGGGAGGAGCCAGCAGAGGATATATAACAGCACCGGACGAGGGATCGGGACTCTTCTCTTCCCTCACGAGGAGCGGATCACAGCTGTTTGTCTGACTGAACAATATCATGCTTGTGACATACCCGCGCCTTTTTTAATTAAAGTACCCAATTGAACCTTCACAGAGACTCCATTTAGTAGTGATGGCAAAATGAAGCTTTGAATGAAGCGTCGAACCACTTGGACAATTGTGTCGGAAATAGGTTCATTTCTCGAAGCTTCAGTTACAGCGACCTCTCCTGGCGAAGTGCAAGGCTGCAGTGGGTTTAACGTATCTTTGCCTTGAAAAATATTCGAGACACACACACACACACACACACACACACACACACACACACACACACACACACACACACACACACACACACTAAGACTGAATATCATGTTCTATTTGCAATTCAAGATTGATAATAGTGTGTATTGGGTTATTGAGAAGAGACTAGAGAGTGCTTAACATTTTTTTGGGCGGAGAGGGCCTTTTATCAGTTATTAAAGTATTAAAGTTGAAAAGCAATGATTAAAAGTTTAACTATTCCGTGCTTTGAACCAGCTGCGCGGAGGATATCGCCGCATCTTGGCCGCCGGCTCTATCCACTGGGCTATCAATTCCTTAGACCACCAAAGTGTTTTTATATTACTCATTGTCTTTTTGTTCACAACTTCTCCACATTTCGAAGTGTTTCACGAGCCAGAACGACCTATTTTTCTTCCTGGCTTGCTCTATAATGATCCAATTCAAATGCAATGCCAACAACAACTCAACAGCAACAATGCAAACTACGACAACAACCCACATATTGCGCATTGTTTAGAGCGGTTATAAAGTGTTGAAGCGCTCAAATTTGAAACTGTTTCAACCTGTCACCTGTCAGAATCGAGACGAGACAGTGCATTGAATCACCTGATTGGACGGCGAACCAGTGAGTTGATTCATTCAGGAAATGAAGCAGTTGCTGGTTCAGACGTCACATGTCACGTGATTTGAAGCAGTTGCTGCTTCGGACGTCACATGTCACGTGATTTGAAGCAAGCTTCGAAGCACTGCTTCTATGGAATAGGAAGTCCAGGGTTGAAGCTCCGTTCGAAGCTTCAGTGAAAAACTGCCATCACTACCATGTAGGCTCCTTTTAGAGCTTCTCTCCTGGACGGGAGAATAACGAACACAGTTTACACCCTGTAGTACTGTACCCACATAGTGCTCTCCTTTAGATAGAACTCCCTGCGGTTCATCCCTCTCATCTGCGCATGCCCACTAGCCACCTCGTTTACAGGAGCTACAGCTGGGGCAGCGAATGGGGAATTTGTACGTCTAACATTGTGTGTAAGTGTAGCATTGTGGAAACAAAAGACACTTAGATTTGGATGGGTACAGATGGGTACAACAGATTTCTATAGATTTCTATCGATATGTCATGAGTCGGTTCTCTCCTATAGAATTCTTTAGATTGTTATAGTTTTAATTATAGAAGCTTATAGAAAAGTACACATTTATATATTCTACAGAATGATCTAGAGATTTCTATAGTATTCTATAGAATTCTTTAGCATGGCTTACAAATACGACTGTTCTATAATATTCTATAGATTTCTACAAGATTCTAAAGGATTCTATACGATTTTATTGCTAAGGGATGGGGATATACAAACAAACAAAACAGTAGGGTCACTATGAATGCATTTTTTTACAAAGAAAGGTTCACCCTGTACAATATCTACAGTAGAGCAGGGGTGCCCACACTTTTTTGGCTGGTGAGCTACTTTTGAAATGACCAGCTCACCGAGGTCTACCAACCAAAAATACATTTCCAAATTGCAAGGGTTGCTGAATAACACGTTTTATTTATACATGGGACAACTAGGCTGCAACAAACGACTAATTTGATAATCGATTAATCTATCGATTAATGAAACGATTAATCGACTATTCGGACTATTATGCCTTGCACAATTTCTCAAACGCTCTTATTTAGCCATCAACTTTTAGATTTAGCTTGAGGTTGTTTTAGTCATGTGGAAACTAACAATGAAGACAATGAAGATGAATACTTCAAAAATACATATTATTAAATTAACTAAACAAATTGTGAACAAAATTAACATTGCTTTTTATTAATTAAATAAATAATATTTCACATCAAAAGAAACAATGTTTTAAAAAATCGTATTAAATAATCTGATGACAGAACTGTAAACAGAATAGCTGAAACTTTAACAAAAATAAAGAGTAACTCTGTTACTGTACCTCTAATCATTAAACCATGTTTGTATAATGTAGTTAACTCCGTGTGTTGCTGCTAGCATACATAACACCTGACGAGGAAACGTTACTCGTGGATGGGGCTACGGAGCTACTAGAAAGACAGTCGAACCCGGTGCATTCCTCCGTCTGAATGTGGTACACTTTTGCTAAATTTTTAGACAAATTGCTCGTGTTACCACCCTTACATGCTAAACACTATTGGCAAGGAGCATTGCCCACCTCAAGACGGGTAACATTTAACCACACCTTGGAGCGCTTCTCTCCGCCATGCCCGCCGTGTGTTCCTGCATGTAGCAGCTGCGTGTGTGTAAACTGCCCCGCCCCCTCGCACACAGACGGGGGGAGATAGATCTCGTCTCGATTGGAAAGATCGAAAATACACAGACCATAGACGCATTTGTTTGTCTTTTTGCATGTTAGAAACGAGTTGGCGACACTAAGACTGTGAGATAATGTTTTTGTAGCAATAATACATGACCTTTCTCTTTCTCAACTTGCTACTCGGAGGGAAGTCGCTCTAAGCCTTGTGAAAACTCCGATAATGCCTCTCCACGTTACCTTTCTTTGGCAGAGCGACGCTTGCTTTACAAATAAAACAAATAACCTTTGAATGTGACATCACAAAAAAATATTCTTCCTCCCAGTGGTATATTTTTTGCTTTTTGCTCGGTCCCGCACTCATTTTGTTGTTTGCCTCTTAATTGGAGTTTTCCCGGCACTTGACTGACTTTGTATCGCTTTGTATTCTGGGTTAACAGACTGGAAAGCGATAGGTCGATTTTTCTGTCAATCAAGTAAACTCCTGAATTAAGTGGCAGGGAGGAGGGATCAAAACCTGTTTTGTCTATTTTAACGGAGCTGGATTTATTTTTAATGAATGACTCGCGATCTACCAGCATTGCCCCCTTGGTCGACGTACTGGGCACCTCTGATCTAGAGTATGTGTATAAGAGTTATTTACAGTGAGAAAGACGGTAAACTGGAATTCTCAGTCTAAATACAAAATATATATATATCTAGTCCAGCTCAAACTTTGCGAGTTTGCACAAATACATCTTGTATGAATCTCATATACAAATGAATAAGACTAATTTTGTGACCTGAACCAGTTGCATAACCATGTATTGTTTACCAGTTTTAAACAACTTCATATTACAATTGTCTTCAATTTGACACACCTAATCACAAACTTTATACAACTGTTCAAAGCTAGATGACACCTGCCTTTCCCCATGTCTGTTAATCCTGATTGTGTGCACCTGGTGCCCTGTGTTGTCTCCTCCCCCCCACCTGTGTCTAATTGCTCCCCCCTCACCTGTGTCTTGTTGTGCTGATTAGTGTATTTAGGCTCTGTTTCCCTGTGTGTGGTGGCTGGTAGTGTGTGAGAGATCCTTGTGGCTGCAGGCTGTGGTCAGGGAGAAACAGCAGGATTGAGGCTGTGTGTAGTGATGGCAAAATGAAGCTTTGAATGAAGCGTCGAATCACTTGGACGATTGTGTCGGAAATAGGTTCATTTCTCGAAGCTTCAGTTACAGCAACCTCTCCTGGCGAAGTGCAAGGCTGCAGTGGGTTTAACGTATCTTTGCCTTGAAAAATATTTGACACACTCAATCTGTCAAATATTTGACAGATTGATAATAGTGTGTATTGGGTTATTGAGAAGAGACTAGAGAGTGCTTGACATTTTTTTGGGCGGAGAGGGCCTTTTATCAGTTATTAAAGTATTAAAGTTGAAAAGCAATGATTAAAAGTTTAACTATTCCGAGCTTTGAACCAGCTGCGCAGAGGATATCGCCACATCCTGGCCGCCGGCTCTATCCACTGGACTATCAATTCCTTAGACCATCAAAGTGTTTTTATATTACTCATTGTCTTTTTGTTCACAACTTCTCCACATTTCGAAGTGTTTCACGAGCCAGAACGACCTATTTTTCTTCCTGGCTTGCTCTATAATGATCCAATTCAAATGCAATGCCAACAACAACTCAACAGCAACAATGCAAACTACGACAACAACCCGCGCATTGTTTAGAACGGTTATAAAGTGTTGAAGCGCTCAAATTTGAAACTGTTTCAACCTGTCACCTGTCAGAATCGAGACGAGGCAGTGCATTGAATCACCTGATTGAACGGCGAACCAGTGAGTTGATTCATTCAGGAAATGAAGCAGTTGCTGGTTCGGACGTCACATGTCACGTGATTTAAAGCAGTTGCTGCTTCGGACGTCACATGTCACGTGATTTTGAAGCAAGCTTCGAACCACTGCTTCTATGGAATAGGAAGTCCAGGGTTGAAGCTCCGTTTGAAGCTTCAGTGTCAAACTGCCATCATTAGCTGTGTGTCATTGTCAGTGGTGGGACTAACGTGTTACTGTAACGCTGTTAGTTTTGGCAGTAACTATACTCTAACGCGTTATTTTTTAAATTCAGTGACTCAGTAACCGTTACTACATGGTGCGTTACTCCGTTATTTTTTGTATATAGTCTCGGCTCCCAGACGTTGGTGAGCGGCGCCAACAACAAGGCGAACAGAGATGAGAACTGTACTTAAGTACAGTACTTGAGTAAATTTACTTAGATACTTCCTGTGTCACATATGGAGACGCGCTGTGGGCGTGTTTGTGTTTACTAACAAGACTATCATGGCGGCAGCGGAGCTCAAGTCGAGTTTCTCCGCCTGGAGATTGTTATGTATGTGTCACATCAGGTGTGACTGTGCCTTTAAGATGGCACCGGGAGTTTTGGGATATGTGAACCGGATGCGTCTATCGTTATAGAGAACCGCAGTGACGCGTCGTAAAACCCGGAAGTAAACTTCTTCCGGTTCCTTCTTGAAAAACCAATGCAAATTCTCCATAGGATTTTGGAAAATAGCTCGAAATAAGGTCTGTGGTTGACACACATTTAAGAGAGGGATCACGTTTTGTTCTGCCGGATAATCTCCACATGTCAATCCTACTTTTATCATATCTGAATCATAAATCTAGTTGCCAAAAGCGAAATGCTAACGTTATGCTAAAAACGAACTACAAGCGAGTACAGCAGCAGGGTCGCACGACTTCAACGTCACGCCAACTTAAGATCGTTTCAACTGACTTGCACTGAAACTGCACTTTGAACACTTTAAATTGAATATATTAACATTTTAAACTGTATACCCCGGTTATCTAGGCCCTTTTTGTTTTGTTTAATGTATACCACGTTTATCTAGGCCCTTTTTGTTTTATGTATACATGTCACACTGTGGGAAACGATATTTCTGGATGTATAACACATGTAGAATTTTTGACAATAAAGCTGAATTTGACTTTCGCGTGCTTGCATATTTTAACAAAGCTTTTCATTTTAGCCACACTGAATTTAACTAGAAGTCATGGCTGTGTCAATTACCAGTCTGATATCGTTTTACAAAGATGACAAGAAGAGTGTAGACAGAGGAGAGAACCACTACGAGTCAGGACACGTAACAGTGCAGCCTAGATGAAGGTGTGCTTACCGGTGTTGTCAGGGCTAGCATGAGGGACAAGGTTTATAGTGTCGGTGAGTAGTGATAGCAAGAGTACCGTTAACCTAGATTTAATTTATTCACATTAATTCCCATCAACAAATCAATTTTATGGGTCACATTAAATCTTTATTAGGCAAGGCAAGGCTAGTTTATTTATATAGCACTTTTCAACACAAGGTAATTCAAAGTGCTTTACAAAAAATGAAAGACATTAAGAAAATGGCATTTAAAATCAGTCATTAAAAAGAAAAGCTAATAAAATAAACATTAAAAGAAAAAATACATGGATAAAAGTTACAGTGCAGTCTAAGATATATAGTTCAATTAAAAGCAGCGACAAAAAGAAAAGTCTTCAGCCTGGATTTAAAAGTAGTAAGAGTTGCAGCGGACCTGCAGGTTTCTGGGAGTTTGTTCCAGATATTTGGAACATAATAACTGAACGCTGCTTTACCATGTTTAGTTCTGACTCTGGGGACAGAAAGCTGACCAGTCCCTGAAGACCTGAGAGATCTGGATGGTTCATAATTTAGCAGGAGGTCAGAAGTGCATTTTGGTCCTAAACCATCCAGTGCTTTATAAACAGCAGCAGTATTTTGAAATCTATTCTTTGACACACAGGAAGCCAGTGTATAGACTTCAGAACTGGAGCGATGTGATCCACTTTCTTAGTGTTAGTGAGGACTCGAGCAGCGGCATTCTGAATCAGCTGAAGCTTTCAAATAGATTTTTTATTGAGACCTGTGAAGACACCATTGCAGTAGTCCAGTCTACTGAAGATAAAAGCATGGACACGTTTTTCCAAATCCTGCTGTGACATTAGTCTTTTAATCCTAGATACGTTCTTTAGGTGATAGCAAGCTGATTTAGTAACTGTTTTAATGTGACTGTTGAAACCAATAACTAATTTAACACGCTGACAAGAGAGCCCACCTCCGAAGATCATGACTGGCTGAGGGACAGACTCGGGGGCAGGTTTTCAGGAATTTCTTGGCTTCTCTCCCCCGAGCCAGAAGAGGAACACCACAGCTTGGAAACGCTTACTGTTCCTGAAATTATCAAATCAGCATCAGGGACCTGAGGCAATTGTGGCAAGCATGGCATTGTCTGAAGAGCAACAGAGGGCAATTCAGGTGGCTACCACTGGTCAGCGAACCAACCCAAACTGGCATTTGTTCAGGAAAGGAAGGTTGACTGCCAGCAACTTTGGAGCTGTCCTGAGGTTAAAGCGTGTGACTGCTTCCTTTATTGCCAGGTTGCTAGGGCAACAACAGGCCCTTGATGGTGTTGTGTCTGTACAGTGGGGGACTATGAATGAATGTGAGGGCGTCAGGGCATTCACCAATGCAACCCAGATGCAGGTCCATGAGTCAGATTTGTGGCTCTCCCTATCAGGAATGTTGGGGGCATCTCCAGATGGTCTGGTAGGGTCTTCCGCTGTGCTGGAGGTAAAGTGTCCCTACGGAGCCAGGGAAATGACAATTAGTGAAGCATTGCAAATCAAGGGCTTTTGTGTCAGTAAGGAAGGAGAAACATTCAGCCTGCGTGAGGAACATCCTTACTGGCACCAAGTGCAAGGTCAGCTTCACCTCAATGCAAGGAAGAAGAAGTACAACAATTGTGAATTGTTTTTAATTTACATTTACTCGCCTTTGCAATGTTGTGGTTGTTAGAGTGTTAGGTTTCCTGTCAGCTCGTCTGTTGGGAAGATATCAAATATTAGTTTCATGGAAGTCACACCGTCACATATACTGTAAGAGCATTAAGACATACAGTACATAGGCTAAAACAAAATATCTAAAGATATAACCTTGCACTTTGATAAGTCTCGTGAACATTTTCACTATTTTGACATTTTTATAGATCAAAATTGAACTAAAGAAATAAATGGTAGATTAATCCATATTGAAAATAGGTGTCAGCTGCTACACTAATTATAATAGTTATATTTCTTAATTAATTAAGATAAGATATTACTGTATCGATCCCAATTTGGGAAATGTTTGTGTTGCTGGAGTATAACAAGCAGGGCCGTATTCACCATATACATTGGGGGGGGACACATCCCCCCCAATATTCAGATACACTCAAAATGTCCCCCCCAATAAATAGCAACAAAAAAAAAGTTTTAATTTTTAAATTAAAATAAAATTGCTATTCTATGACTTCTTTATTTTGTTTATTTGTATACTTGAACATCTATATTTTCTGTTATTGTGAACTTCACCAAAATGATATTTATTTTCATATGTAAATTGGTTCCTTATTTTGTACCCGGGGGTGTATTTAGCTGTTGCACGTCTGAGTCCACCTTCAGTTAGCTTGATGCTCCAAGCAGGTCAGTCATGTTTTAATTTGCCCTCCATCAGTTCTGGTATATTTTCTAGTTAGCCCTAAAGTAATCTATATTATTTTATTTCGTAATGGTAATGTTAATGAACCCTCCGGTTTAGCTTCTTTGTGTAAGTAACTTGTAGTTCTGATTTTAAAACCGAACTTTTCAGGAATAGTAGCTAACTAGCTGTGGGCTAGCTGGTTTCAGTTGTTAGCCAGGGTTTGGCGGGCTAGTGTCAGCTATGTGGAAAATGACGATGTCGTTTTGGATGTAATCCAATAGATATTTATTCATGTGGATTATTTCTATTTTATTTTGTAATTTGTAGGGTGTGGAAAGATTTAAAACTGTGATGTGTGACACCTATGGAATACCAAAGGTGCCAGAATTAATTAAATAATAAATACTCTACAATTATTATGAAATAGTATTTAATAATCGTCAGAAGCATTTCAATGATCCTCACACGCAGGAGGTTTGCAGTGTGCATCATAGCTTGTGCTGGGTTTAGAATGCTCAGAATCGCTAATAAACATGTTTAATTATCTTATATCCAGCGCTGCTGACCCGTATTCATCGCATCAGCAATTGCAGATCGCAGAGGTCAAGCTGTAAGCATGAGCAAGAGGAAGGGTGGCAGTGACATTAGACAGTTTTTTGGGCAGCCTCAGAAAAGAAAAAAAGTAAGTTAAGAGCAGTGAGAAAGTGAGTATTGTTACCAGTCAGATAGCTTGTTTACTGATAATATTTATTCCATGTTCACTCTGGTGTGTTCAGAGTAAAGAGAGAGAGGGAGAGAGAGAATGTGAGCATGGCGACCAGACAGGGAGAGTGTGCGCTGGTGACATGGAGGTAAGTCAGAAAGGAGCTATATTGATGGTTAAGACAGAATAATGACAACATAGCAGTCTAATGTTAATATACAGACTCCTGTGTCCCCCCATATGTATAATGTGTATCAACAGTCTTTCTAGTCAATAGTTTACTGATATTTCTTCCATGTTCACTCTGGTGTGTTCAGAGTAAAGAGAGAGAGGGAGAGAGAGAATGTGAGCATGGCGACCATACAGGGAGAGTGTGCGCTGGTGACATGGAGGTAAGCCAGAAAGGAGCTATATTGATGGTTAAGACAGAATAATGTCAACATAGCAGTCTAATTGTTAAAGGGGACCTATCATGCAAAATGCACCTTTGTACGTCTTTTAAACATGAATATGTGTCCCCAGTGCTTCAGGGAACTCACCAAGAGTCAGAAAACAAAACCCTCTCTATTTTTCTCCGTGCCCAGATCTCTAAAAAAAGGGGCTGCAACGGATCTGAAAAAAACGGATCCAGATTGAGCACCGTCCTGACGTCAGGATGGTGGCGCTACGGCTATTGGGCCAACTCCACCAATCAGGAGGAGACAGCCACTTGCTTTGCCGTTCTAAAGCGCTGGAGAAGCTGTAGAAGCTTTAGTACATTTAAAAGGCCAAAAGATGGTGCTGTTCTCATTGAATCCAAAATGTCAGGCTCAGTGTTGATTTGAGCGCAATGAGGAATGGCTAAAATGCATGATCTGTTTTTTTTGTTTTGTTTTTTAAAGTATAAATATGCCTTATATAGGTATGGTCCTACACTATATTATTCAAATATAGCATGATAGGTCCACTTTAATGTTCAGACTCCTGTGTCCCTCCATATGTATAATGTGTATCAACAGTCTTTCTAGTCAATAGTTTACTGATATTTCTTCCATGTTCACTCTGGTGTGTTCAGAGTAAAGAGAGAGAGGGAGAGAGAGAATGTGAGCATGGCGATCAGACAGGGAGAGTGTGCCCTGGTGACATGGAGGGAAGCCAGAAAGGAGCTATATGGATGGTTAAGACAGAATAATGACAACATAGCAGTCTAATGTTAACGTTAATTTAAGATGAGATCATCCTCATATGTATTTCAGATAATACCGTCAAGCAGGGAGAGTGAGTTTGACAATTAGAGAGAGAGCAGCCAGGTAGGCGAAAATGAAGGTACAGGAAAGGAAGGGGAGGAGCTTGGACTTTGCCCAAATCATCCAAATGTGAAAGTCATACCCAGTCAAACCCTATCAAATAGAATACTCTACTTTCAGGAGAAGTGGTTTGAAGATCATACATGGCTCCATTACAGCCCCTCTGTAAAAGGGGTCCTCTGTTTCTATTGTGCTAAATACTTTGCAGCACAAAAGTCTAAGCTTGCGTCAAAAGCAGATTCAGCGTTTGTGAAGACTGGTTATAACAATTGGAAGAAGGCACTGGAGAAATTTAGTGTGCATAAACACAGCCAGTGTCACAAATTAGCTGTGATGACTAGGATTCAGGAGCCAGAGCCTGTTAATGTGCAACTTTCACGTGTGCTTGAAAGACGGCAGCAACAAGCAAGAAGAAATCTGATGAAGATTGTTGAGGGTGTGAGGTACTTAGCGCAGCAAGGTCTAGCTTTTCGAGGCGATCAGAAGGAGAGTGGGAATTTAAGCCAGCTTCTAAAGTACAAGGCAACGGGCGATGCAGAACAATTGACTATATCTTCACTTCTAAAAATGGTTAAATGAATAATCTTTTTTCTCAAAGCAATGATAAACCTGTGAGTTGGATGTAGAAAAAGTCAGAATCAATATAGATGTTTTTAAAGTAAATTCAGTTTGAACATAGTAAAAAAATGTAAATGATAGTGTCCGTGCAAAAAATAAACCATTACTTATTGTGAAAACCACCCTTGAATGATGGGTTAGTAGACTAAAAGCTTTAGGAATCCAAACTATAACATATAGTAAGTACCCTGTATCAAGATTGATGCAAAACAAGTATTTCCAAGGCACACTTTTATATGATCATTATAGTTATACAAAATAAGTGAATAACAGAATAACAGGTATGAAATCATTCCAACTCATACTACAGTTTAAAAAGGGAGTGATTTGTAAAATATGCTTAAAGAAAAAGTAAATCTGTTCAGTTTGGTTTCACATGGGTGTTGATGAGATGTATCCATAGATTTAGTCCCTAATGTTGCTCTCAAAGTGCACCAGATTGATGCTTTTAACTTCAACATTTAAAAAAAAATCTTCCCGGGGGAGCATGCCCCCGGACCCCCCTAGAGGAGGTTAGGTCCCCCGCCCACCCACACCCACCGTCAAATTGTCCCACCCACATTGAGGATGCTTCTCAGTTTCGTGACTATTGTTGTGTTTTGCCCCCACGGGCAGGGGCATGTGGTTAAACAGGTTTTAAAGTATCCAATGTGTTATTTTTTTATGTATTTTCCTTTAGAGTGGCAGGAAATTAGTATTCAAATTTTTATTTAATTTTTGGTCCCCCCCAACCTTGACTCCATGAATACGGCCCTGATAACAAGAAAAACAAAATATAAGTTATTATATATACAAAAGTATGTGAGGGATGGAATATTAAATTGAATATAAATGTAAAAATTACATGTGATTTTACGTCCAAGAGAAGCTATGGAGCAGAGAGTTCTCTGCCAGCCAGAGGTGATTTGTTATTAGTTCAATATGTCAAACTGATTTCCCTGACTACAATCTTTAGTTACATGGTGAAACGTTATGCTGCTTGTACTAATTAGACTTATCATATAAGCCACACAGGTTTTAATAGGATGTATTCATTATCTTTACTTATGTTGCGGTCTTTTCAGCAGCGCCATCTCTAAAACGGCGATACAGTCACTACCCATCATTTACATTTCACCGTGAAATGGAAAAAAATGTAACGTCAGCTTACCTCATGGCACGAATCCAGACTCTCCTTTGGAAAACATTGGCCAGGAAACGATAGAACAAGCACGTTTCATGCGAAGACCTGTGGCTGCAACCCGGAGCAAAGCAACAAACCATTGCGTAGCTAACTAGTAGCGTTAGCTTTAGCTAACGTTAGCTAACGAAACGAACTGCCGAGTAAAATTGGAAAACACTGGTAATTAATTATTCTATAATTTGTAAAACTACGGTGTTAAAAACGACCATTTCAAAAATACAGATTCTAATGGTCAGATATAGATATACAGATACTAAAGATAGGCAGGTACTTGCTTTCCAGCAGAACACAGGGGAAAACAAACTTAGCGGGAGTGTTTACGTGTTCGGCGTAATGACGTACAACGGCCTCGACAATTTCTGTTGTCCTATTCAGCCACTCGATAACAACCATCGTTTTTCAGACACATAAACTCTTCAAAAAACCCCAGTGGGGTCACTGCTGATGTATTTAATGTCGTAGAACAAAACGTGATTTATCTCTTAAATTTGTGTCAACCACAGACCTTATTTCGAGCTATTTTCCAAAACCCTATGGAAAAAATGCTTTGCTTTTTGAGGAAGGAACCGGAAGTGCTAAAAATGCTCACTTACTTCCGGGTTTTACGACGCGTCACTGCGGTTCTCTATACATCAACTTAATAATGAAAATGTGACACAAAAGAATGTTCAAATGCTTTACAATCAGTAATTAACACAATTAATTGAAACTAAAGTGGTAGTAATACAAAATATGAGTGAATCAATGTTGAAATATGGTTAGGCAGAAATATTGAATCCATGTTGAAACCCGGACATTGAAATTAAACAGAAAGCGCAAATTGTTTTAATGTTGAATAAACGTTCTTTCAACCATAACTGACACTATCAATGTTGATTCAACCATCATCTAAATAGGAATCTACATGCACATTTTTGGTTGATTTTACATTGAATCAGTGAGTGTGTTTTTCACCAATGAGTTTTCTGCATATAGGTCTACATCTTAACAGACCATTAACAAGTGCAACATCAATACTGTACTGAATGAAGTGGTCCAAACTTGTATACACACACTACACTGCAAAAACTAAGCCTCAAAAGACAAGAAAAATAAATAGTAAAATTAGTAATATATTACTTAAAATAAGAACAATTATCTGCCAACAGAACAAGAAAAATTCACTTGCCGAGACCTTCTTAAAACAAGTAAATACATCTAGCCTAAAAAGATCTACAGATATCTTAAAACAAGTGTTTTTAAACCAAAATTAAGTAAATTTGAATTGAAGCAAGGAATATCTTTAAGAATTATAATCTTATAAGGAAAATGTGCTTGAATTCAGCATATTCTACTGCTTTTGTCCCAAAATTCAATTTTATGTTAAGCAACATATCTTAAATCCAGTGCAGCTTCACTTTAAACAGGTACATTTGTCTAGATAAAGATAAGATTTAAGAATTATTTTCTTAATATGTAGAAAAATCTACTTAGATTCAGCATTTGGTGATATTAAAGTATTCTTAAAATAATGCTAAATACCAAGAAACGTAGAGACAAAACCTTCAAAAATCTTAAATCCTATCAATATAAACTTTGACTGCTTGGATAAAGAAAAATATGAGTCTCAAATGATTTCTTTTAAGGTTTTTATTGTTTTCAAACAGCGTAGTAAAGGTCAGTCATAAGATATGTCTTTAGAGAAAAAGAGAACATTATTTCACTGTAAAATGCAACGCAAGTGAAATTCTCATGACACTTTTGACTCAGCGAACAATTTTGAATAGGACTACAAGTATGAGGGGCCGCTATGGACATTATTCAGAAATACCGTTCACATAAACATGTGAAACACTCATGTGAACGGTATTTCTGAGTAATGTCCCTAGCGGCCCCTCATATATAAGTGCCCTAATCACTAATCACTGGAACTTGTTCCAGTCGGCCATAGCCTTTTTGTATGAAGTAGTCATGTCACAGTCGTGAATGGCGTCCAAGAGGACTTCTGTCTGCACCACAGACAGAAGTAATGCACTTAGGATAGGTGAGGTGAAAGGTGTAATAACATGCCATGAGATACATCACCAGTGTTTCCCCTACCATTGTCTTGGCGGGGCGCTGCGCCCTGCCAACGGAGCCCCGCGCCCTGCCTGAAATTCAAGGTGTTTTTTCTTTTAAAAATTTTTTTTTAAAGAAATATATATAGCACCAAATTTCAACTGAAGTAATCTATCTACGGTCACTTTTCACATTGAACATGTGCTCTTTTATTAAATAAACTAAACGCCATGTTATTTATCCAATGTGTGCATCTTTCAGTGTCCACTGCTTTGCGTATTCACATTCTCCCTTCGCACTGTTTCTGAAGGGCGGGGCACCGCTCCCCCCCCCCACACACACACACACATGAATGCACAAACTCACAATCAGAGACAAGAGCGGAGGAAAGGAGGAGAACAACAAAGTGTAAAAAAGTCAAACAAATCTGCTTTATTGCCCCGAGCTCTGCTGTCTCCTCGTTTGTGTCCCCCCCATGGTCCCCCCCCAGGTTCAAATTTGTTTATTATTATTTTTTAACCGCAAGCCGTTATCGTCACGGGAGAAGGACACACGCAGCCTTCCCAGGTGGACGCGCGCGAACGCGACAACGAACGTAGCGTGCGCATTCTAAAAATAGCTCACAGATGGTGACCAGGTTCCGCGGTTTTGAACTACAGTATTGAGATGTGAGTTGGTTTATTCAGTAAATTAGCTCAGGATGATTGGATGTTCTGTCTACACCTGTTGATGTGAGGCTAATGCAGGACTTGCTAGCTTGATGCTACCTGCATTTAGCGGCAGTGACTAAACAAATTGCCTCTAAAAATGTATCTTCAGCAATGTATGACAAGCAGACTGCTTGTTTAATGTTAGACTCACACCAATAGCTCAATATGATCATGACACGATTGCTTTCATATCAGAGAGATCAGATGAGGTGGAGCTGCCTCCAGCAATAGAGGATGAGGCAGAGAGAAGCAGCAGCAGCACAGGGTTGCAGCAGGTATGTTATGCTGTAGTCAGGTGATTTAAATGTATCAATGAAAGGAAGAAGTGTAGGCTACATGATAAGAAGGGAATACAGTTTTAATAAAAGTACACTACAGTGTAACACTGTACTTTATTACTTTTTAATGTACAGATACTTTGTTACTATACGATATCAATAACAATAATCCACAGCACCTCTCTCTGCTCCAGAAGATAAAAAAAATTCGGGTGGCCGGAAAAGTTTTTCGAGCAGCACCCTGCCAAGGCAGTAAACCTAGGGGAAACACTGCATCACGCTTTCATGAATGTCCTCTTTTGGGAAGGTAAGCATGGGCATGGTTCCAATGGCCAGTTATCAGTTGACATCACAAAAAGCCAAACAAATATGATCACAACATTTCACTCTTTGTGTCGACATGAGAAAATTCTTATAAACGTTCTTACCTCAAGGACGTGGAGCACAGCCTCACTTGCATGCCTTAACTTCTTGGGTGGGGCCATAGGTGATGGGAACATCTCTGGTAAAGCCTTCATCATGGCAATTGAGTGCTTTACTGTTGAAAAAAAAGAAGTTTCATTCCGTTTCCTGCAGTCAGTTAATAAACAGACATGGTCAGAGATAATAATCACCTTTGTCAAGCTGCCGAGGCCTCATGAGCTTTTTGAAAACTCCATAAAACTGTGCCCTCTCACAAAAGGTCCCCCACCGGGTCTTAAGTTCCATTAAGAAGTGGGAGGTGCCTTGATTGAGGACCCGCCGTAGTTCATCCATTAGCTAAGACAACGAGAGAGAAAATATATAGGAGAAACTTTCAAATCTACATTCCAAGGGTTAGTAATTCGTCTCATAATTGAATTTCCAAAAAAAGATTCATATGTGTATAATTTGATTGAAATGGTCACTTAACAAAAATATTACAATGCACATAGAAATACGTATGTCTGATGCACACACTATTTTTAAATACGTATTGTGGACCAATACTACTAACAAAATAATGTTGTGTGTATCAGAAGCACATTTGTGAAATTTGTTCTTTTTAAATAAGTGGAGGGTTTTTATATATCTATGCAGAATAAATATGTGTATTCAATCAGCATATTTGATTCATTTATTTATGAATAATGAGACAGATCTGATTTAATTGTCATACCATTTCTCATTTCAATTTTGGTCTAACGTTAACCAAATTAGGAAGCATAATTGTACATAAAACGAAAACATTTGCTTACATGATCCAGTTCTCCAAAGCAAGGATAAGCTTTAAGAATCTTGGAAGGACTGTCCTGCTCCTTTGTAACATCAGAGTCAATGAAGGCCCTTCTCGCTTGGATTTCGAGGTCCAGGAGCTGAGCAACATCCATCTTGTTTGGTCTGGCCTTGGTTTTATACATCGCCTGTAGAGTCTTATAGTGTCTCGCCTGGGTCTGTGGGCTCTCAGTTTCTGATGCTAGAAAACATAAACCCCACTATTTTCATTTCTGATGTTAAAGTTTAAATGAGACATTAACACACAGCCATAGTGACTGACACAGGGCAAACATAGATGAGTAATCTTGAATAAAAAAGGGTTCTAAAATAGCTTATCGATATTGTTACATTTTCTTGAAGAGATTGAACTACCGGTATCTACTATTTCAATTTCTGTACTAACCACATAACTGTTCAGCCTCCGGGGCGCTGCATCGAGATGGTGGTGATCTCTCCAAGATCAAGGTTGATGCAGTGGATTCATCAGTCTCATCAGTGGACATCTCATGGCTGCTCTGAAAGCTTAAACTCATAGGCCTCTTTCTTGAAGGAGTTGAACCCTGATTCTTTTTGGGAGTTGTCACATTCTGGATCCTTTTCCAAAGCTGCTTTTTCACAGTTTCCTTACAAGACACACACACAACAGGTTGTGTTATAACTCACATTAAACAAACTTGTATCAAACCAAATACACCACACAAGCAGTTGAACAGAGCTCTTATTGAACTGGATAAAACACATCACTCCAGGTTTGATAGGCAAATGATTGCAGTGCTTTGTCTGAACCATGAGTTGAATTACAGTGAGTTCACGGCTGCATGGATAGTTAAAGTCATCCTCAGCTGCTCTTTTAATGGAAATCATTAGGGGTGCACCGAATGGGAAATTCTTGGCCGAAACCGATACCGAAAATAGGAAACAGTTGGCCGAAAACCGAATGCCGAAAATGGTTCATAGAAATATATATATATATATATAATGTATACTTTTTTTACCAATGTTGTTCAGCTACCTGATTATGGAAAAATACATGATTATGGCAAAACTTAGCTTAAATAATAATCACTATTATGGGTCCATAAAACATTTATTCAGCACTTTTGAATGCATACAGTACATTAATTCCAAGTCAAGTGCATTTTCTTTTCTCTGTAGGATAACTACAACAAAGTGCATTCAGAACAAAGCCAAGGTGCTTTAAAACTGCATAAACATCTAGGCCAGTAGGCCTACAACAAAATAGTGTAAATAAAGACTGTAACAGCCAGGCCTTCAACAACAACAAATGCACCTATAAGTGCATGCATACAAATGTGCAAACTGGATAAATCCACATGAATGTAACTATTTACAAATGAAATTACATTTGAATTTCAAGAATATGTAAATAAGGCTGTCTGTCCTCATAAGCAAAGTAGTAAACATTGTATAAAGATACATAAAGTGAAAACTGGATACAAAATCCGCAATCAATTACAAATTAAATTACAATTTCAGGGAATCTGGAAATAAGGTGGCCTGTCCTCATGAGCAATGTAAACAACATAGTATCATTTAGATACCGAAAGTACAATATATTGAACACTGTGCTGCTGTCATTTCCCCCTAATGATAACCTGAGATGGTAAATTATAACTCACAATGAAAATTGTTCAGGAAAGTGGGTATAGAGTAGACATGTAGAACTAGATAAGCTTATGATAAGCCAGCCTTGTCTACTTATTAAGGAAAAGTGGGAGGTTATTTTTAATGAACAGTAGCTTCTCTGCTTTATCAGCCATAAGTCTGTTCCTCTTCTCATCAAGCACATGAGAGGCAGCGCTGAACAGTCTCTCGCTGTCAGTGCTTGTGATTTGATCTTACTCCGCATATTTGTCCGGGTGTTTTGATTTCAAGTGGTGGAGTAATCCCGAAGTGGTGAAAGTCTTTGCAGTTACACCCCCTCGAGAAATGTCAGCTGAACAAGTTTTACAAATCGCAATCCGCGCCTCTTTCTCTGATATTTTTAAATATCTCCAAGCGGCAGACATGTTGGCTGTGAGCCAGCCGCGAGCATGGTCGCGCGCCGTGCTTGTCGCCACGTTTTGATTACGTCATCACAACAACACGTTAGCTTACCAACGTAACCCTGTTCTCTGACATTCGGTGATATTTTTTCTAGGGATGCACCGAATATTCGGCCGCCGAAAATTATCGGCCGAAAATGGTTAAAAAGGCCCTTTCGGCTTTCGGCCGAAAGGGTTCAAGCACCGATTCTCATTCTCTACCTGCTTCCCCTTGGTCACATAATCCGCCGTCATGGACTTCAATTCCACTGCTTTGCCGACGACATCCAGCTTCTCATCTCCACCAAGTCCATCTCCACTGCTACCCACTCCATCCTGACAAACTGCATCACTGAAATCAAATCCTGGCTCCAACTTAACTTCCTGAAACTCAACTGCGATAAATCTGAAATAATAATCATTGGACAAAAGAAGCTCACCACACCTATCCATAACTTCACCCTCAACATAGACGGCTTCCCAGTTCAAACCTCCCCTCACATCCGGAACCTAGGCATCATATTTGACCAAACCCTCTCCTTCAACCGATACATCAAACAGATCACAAAGACAGCCTTCTTCCACCTCAAAAACATCGCCCGTCTACGTCCATCCCTCTCTCCCACTGCTGCCGAAACCCTCATCCACGCCTTCATCACCTCCCGTCTGGACTATTGCAATAGCCTCCTCTATGGTTCACCTGCAAAAATCCTCAACAAACTTCAATATATCCAGAACTCCGCCGCCCGTCTACTCACCCACACCCGAATCCGTGAACACATTACACCCGTCCTCATCAAGCTCCACTGGCTCCCCATCCCCCAGAGAATTCAGTACAAGATCCTCCTGATGACGTACAAAGCCCTCCATAACCTGGCCCCATCCTACCTGACTGACCTCCTCCACAGACACACTCCCACTCGCTCCCTCCGCTCTGCCACTGCCAACCTCCTGTCCCTCCCCACCCGGACCAACCTCAAGTCTTGGGGCAACAGAGCCTTCTCCGTTGCTGCACCCACCCTCTGGAACTCACTACCCCAATCCATCAGAGATTCTTCCTCCCTCACAGCATTCAAAACATCACTCAAAACCCACCTGTTCAACACTGCATTCAACCACTGACCACCCCACTCCCCCCGTATTTTTTCTGTTTTGTTTATCTCTTTTTGTATTTCTTTGTCTTTTTTTGTTGTGTTTTCTTAAATTCTCTGTGAAAGCGTCTTTGAGTTTCATGAAAAGCGCTATAAAAGTCCCATGTATTATTATTATTATTAACACTCTCTCCATGAAATACGAGATTCGGAGGAGATTTGCGGAGATCCGAATGTCACGTTTTTAAGTTTTGTATGTCTAGGTTTGGGTGTATTTTTGCTGTTCGGTTCTCCCTGTCATGTTTTCCTCCTTGTGTATTGTCTGGTCCCTTTCCTGTGTTTTTCCTCCCTGTCGTTAGTTTGTAATGTTAGGGCCCCAAAATAGTGCCACTACAAAGTACTACCAATCGAATCCAAATTGCCTGAAACGTGCTCCTAACTGTTTTTTGGGGGGTCATTTTTGGCCTCAACACTTTTTTCGGATTTATGTGGGATATTTCTGCCCCCCCCCACACCCCCCACCACCACACACAGACTACACCCCCCCCCCCCCTACAGAGTACCCCCCTCCCTCCCCCATCAAGAAAAAAAGAAAAGGCAAACAGCATAGATTCAACATTGGTTCAATGTTGGCATTTCAGTCATTAAATTCGACCACAATAGAGAACCGCAGTGACGCGTCGTAAAACCTGGAAGTAAGTTAGCATTTTTAGCACTTCCGGTTCCTTCCTCAAAAAGCAATGCATTTTTTCCATAGGGTTTTGGAAAATAGCTCGAAATAAGGTCTGTGGTTGACACAAATTTAAGAGATAAATCACGTTTTGTTCTACGACATCAAATACATCAGCAGTGATTTTTGAAGAGTTTATTTGTCTGAAAAACGATGGTTGTTACCGAATTGCTGAATAGGACTACAGAAATTGTCGAGGCTGTTGTACGTCATTACGCCGAACACGTAAACACTCCCGCTAAGTTTGTTTTCCCCTGTGTTCTGCTTGAAAGCAAGTACCTGCCTATCTTTAGTATCTGTATATCTATATCTGACCATTAGAATCTGTATTTTTGAAATTGTCGTTTTTAACACCCTAGTTTTACAAATTATAGAATAATTAATTACCAGTGTTTTCCAATTTTACTCGGCAGTTCGTTTCGTTAGCTAACGTTAGCTAAAGCTAGCGCTACTAGTTAGCTACGCAATGGTTTGTTGCTTTGCTCCGGGTTGCAGCCACAGGTCTTCGCATGAAAAGTGCTTGTTCTATCGTTTCCCGGCCAATTTTTTCCAAAGGAGAGTCTGGATTCGTGCCATGAGGTAAGCTGACGTTACATTTTTGTCCATGTCACGGTGAAATGTAAATAATGGGTAGTGACTGTATTGCCGTTTTAGAGATGGCGCTGCTGAAAAGACCGCAACATAAGTAAAGATAATGAATACATCCTATTAAAACCTGTGTGGCTTATATGATAAGTCTAATTAGTACAAGCAGCATAACGTTTCACCATGTAACTAAAGATTGTAGTCAGGGAAATCAGTTTGACATATTGAACTAATAACAAATCACCTCTGGCTGGCAGAGAACTCTCTGCTCCATAGCTTCTCTTGGACGTAAAATCACATGTACATTTTACATTTATATTCAATTTAATATTCTGTCCCTCACATACTTTTGTATATATAATAACTTATATATTTTTTTTCTTGTTATGCTGCTTCAACACAAACATTTACATATTACATGACACCTATTTTCAATATGGATTAATCTACCATTTATTTCTTTAGTTCAATTTTCATCTATAAAAATGTCAAAATAGTGAAAATGTTCACGAGACTTATCAAAGTGCAAGGTTATATCTTTAGATGTTTTGTTTTAGCCTATGTACTGTATGTCTTAATGCTCTTACAGTATATGTGACGGTGTGACTTCCATGAAACTAATATTTTATATCTTCCCAACAGACGAGCTGACAGGAAACCTAACACTCTAACAACCACAACATTGCAAAGGCGAGTAAATGTAAATTAAAAACAATTCACAATTTTTTTATTTCTTCTTCCTTGCAGTGAGGTGAAGCTAACCTTGCACTTGGTGCCAGTAAGGATGTTCCTCACGCAGGCTGAATGTTTCTCCTTCCTTACTAACACAGAAGCCCTTGATTTGCAATGCTTCACTAATTGTCATTTCCCTGGCTCCGTAGGGACACTTTACCTCCAGCACAGCGGAAGAGCCTACCAGACCATCTGGAGATGCGCCCAACAATCCTGATAGGGAGAGCCACAAATCTGACTCATGGACCTGCATCTGAGTTGCAGTGGTGAATGCCCTGACACCCTCACATTCATTCATAGTCCCCCACTGTACAGACAAAATACCATCAAGGGCCTGTTGTTGCCCTAGCACCCTGGCAATAAAGGAAGCAGTCACACGCTTTGACCTCAGGACAGCTCCAAAGTTGCTGGCAGTCAACCTTCCTTTCCTGAGCAAATGCCAGTTTGGGTTGGTTCGCTGACCAGTAGTAGCCACCTGAATTGCCCTCGGTTGCTCTTCAGACAATGCCATGCTTGCCACAATTGCCTCAGGTCCCTGATGCCCAACAGATTTGATAATTTCAGGAACAGTAAGTGTTTCCAAGCTGTAGTGTTCCTCTTCTGGCTCGGGGGAGAGAAGCCAAGAAATTCCTGAGAACCTGCCCCCGAGTCTGTCCCTCAGCCAGTCACGATCTTCGGAGGTGGGCTCTCTTGTCAGCGGGTTAAATTAGTTATTGGTTTCAACAGTCACATTAAAACAGTTACTAAATCAGCTTACTATCACCTAAAGAACATATTTAGGATTAAAAGACTAATGTCACAGCAGGATTTGGAAAAACGTGTCCATGCTTTTATCTTCAATAGACTGGACTACTGTAATGGTGTCTTCACAGGTCTCACTAAAAAATCTATTAGAAAGCTGCAGCTGATTCAGAACACCGCTGCTCGAGTCCTTACCAACACTAAGAAAGTGGATCACATCCCTCCAGTTCTGAAGTCTTTCCACTGGCTTCCTGTGTGTCAAAGAATAGATTTCAAAAATACTGCTGCTGTTTATAAAGCACTGAATGGTTTAGGACCAACATGCATTTCTGACCTCCTGCTAAATGATGAACCATCCAGATCCCTCAGGTCTTCAGGGACTGGTCAGCTTTCTGTCCCCAGAGTCAGAACTAAACATGGTAAAGCAGCAGTGTTCGAATTACCTATTTGCTTTCGGGGGAGCCCTATTTTTCAGTGCACATCCTGCTACTAAATATAACACACGCACGCTCTGTTGACTGGCGCAGAAGCGCGGATTCGATCAATTGCTATAAAATCACTCTGCTATTACTACAGACGGTGTCACTACGCCGGCGGCTGTGGCCGTTGTTGAAGCCTCTTCAGGCTCCGCATCGGCAGGCCTCTCCCTCGGTGTGGAAGTTGAGTAAAGTTAGAACGATATTGGCAGATTCAGATTTCACGGATCAATAACTCATGAACAAAACGTTATTCAGACACAAATTACGTCTCCTAAGTACCGTGGTAAGGTTGACAACAAACTACAATCACATGTTGATCCAAAAAAGCCAATACGTGCTGTCTTCCAAACTGGACACATCATATTGGTCTCTCTGGAGAAGAAACGAGTGCTCAGGGACCGTCTGCAAAGGGCAACACCGAAAAAAGAATACAATAATATTCAATCCCTTCACTATTATACAGTATATTACTACCAAACTCACTACACACATCAATAGTCTCATGATGCTCATACTACAGCAGAGAGTTTGGAAGAATGTGCTTCTGAATAATTTTGGGGAATATTTCTTATGTAAAATCTTCAATAGATATGGTATAATCTTCAATAACATTACTATTATATTTCTACCAAACTCACCACACACATCAATAGTCTCCTGTTGGTCATACTACAGCAGAGAGTTTGGAATAATATGGTTTGGAATAATTTTGGCGAATATTTATACTGTATAATAGTAACGTTATTGAAGATGATGCCATGTTTATTGAAGATTTTACATAAGAAATATTCTACAAAATTATTCAAAAGCACATTCTTCCAAACTCTCTGCTGTAGTATGAGCAACAGGAGACTATTGATGTGTGTAGTGAGTTTGGTAGCACTCCACTGTATAATAGTGAAGTTATTGAAGATTATACCATATTTATTGAAGATTTTACATAATAAATATTCCCCAAAATTATTCAAAAGCACATTCTTCCAAACTCTCTGCTGTAGTATGACCAACAGGAGACTATTGATGTGTGTAGTGAGTTTGGTAGAAATATACTTAAATGTGAAGTGATTGAATATTATTGTTTTCTCTTTTTTCGGAGTTGCACTTTGCAGACGGTCCCTGAGCATTCGTTTCTTCTCCGGCTGCGGTAAGAGACCAATGTTATGTGTCCAGTTTGGAGGACAGCACGTATTGGCTTTTTTTTTTAATCAAAATGTGACTGTAGTTCGTTGTCAACCTTACCACGGTACTTAGGAGACGTACTTTGAGTCTGAACAACATTTTTTTCATGAGTTATTGATCCGTGAAATCTGTATCTGCCAATATCGTTCCAACTTTACTCAACTCGGTGAGGAGCTGTCAAACTCGACCCTAACGCCGCTTACAGCCGGCCAACTAAAAGTTGTTTTCCGTTCACGTTGTCATTTTTAGACTCCTTCGCTTATTTGCTTGTGAATCCAAAAGCTGCGAGGCATGGCTATTTTCGTTTTGCCATATTTTTTATCACAAAGCCAGAGTTAAAAAAATATCAATATGAACATTTCAAATACCGTGCCGGCATCGCCACCGTAACCATAGCAACGTAAGTAGCGTAAAGAATGCAGCGCCGCCACGTACAGATGGCAACACCCAGAAATATTCACAAATATAAAACAAATATTCAGAAACTGTAATTAACAATAACTATTATTTATTTCAAGAACTTTTATTTACAGAAACTCAACATTTCTAATCTGTGTAACACAAATATGCACGATTGTTTTGGGCTCCCCCTATTTATCTCAAAGTCGGCCTTCAGGGGAGCTTCCTCCCTCTTCCGGGGAGCCAAGCTCCCCCTGGCTCCCCCCCATTTCGAACAGTGTAAAGCAGCATACAGTTATTATGCTCCAAATATCTGGAACAAACTCCCAGAAACCTGCAGGTCCGCTGCAACTCTTACTACTTTTAAATCCAGGCTGAGGACTTTTCTTTTTGTCGCTGCTTTTAATTGAACTATTCATATCTTAGACTGCACTGTAACTTTTATCCATGTATTTTTTCTTTTAATGTTTATTTTATTAGCTTTTCTTTTTAATGACTGATTTTAAATGCCATTTTCTTAATGTCTTTCATTTTTTGTAAAGCACTTTGAATTGCCTTGTGTTGAAAAGTGCTATATAAATAAACTTGCCTTGCCTAATAAAGATTTCATGTGACATACAATTGATTTGTTGATGGGAATTAATGTGAATAAATTAACTCTTAAGTTAACGGTACTCTTGCTATCACTACTCACCGACACTATAAACCTTGTCCCTCATGCTAGCCCTGACAACACCGGTAAGCACACCTTCATCTAGGCTGCACTGTAACGTGTCCTGACTTGTAGTGGTTCTCTCCTCTATCTACACTCCTCTTGTCATCTTTGTAAAACGATATCAGACTGGTAATTGACACAGCCATGACTTCTAGTTAAATTCAGTGTGGCTAAAATGAAAAGCTTTGTTAAAATATGCAAGCACGCGAAAGTCAAATTCAGCTTTATTGTCAAAAATTCTACATGTGTTATACATCCAGAAATATCGAAATATCGTTTCCCACAGTGTGACATGTATACATAAAACAAAACAAAAAGGGCCTAGATAAACGTGGTATACATTAAACAAAACGGGCCTAGATAACCGGGGTATACAGTTTAAAATGTTAATATATTTAAAGTTTTCAAAGTGCAGTTTCAGTGCAAGTCAGTTGAAACGATCTTAAGTTGACGTGACGCTGAAGTCGTGCGACCCTACTGCTGTACTGGCTTGTATCGTTTATAGCATAACGTTAGCATTTCGCTTTTGGCGACTAGATTTATGATTCAAAAATTATAAAAGTAGGGTTGACATGTGGAGATTATCCGGCTGAACAAAACGTGATCCCTCTCTTAAATGTGTGTCAACCAAATACCTTATTTCGAGCTATTTTCCAAAATCCTATGGAGAATTTGCATTGGTTTTTCGCGAAGGAACCGGAAGAAGTTTACTTCCGGGTTTTACGACGCGTCACTGCGGTTCTCTATACAACGTTGATTCAATTACATCTTTTCAACATTTAAGGTTGATCCACCATCAATCTTCAACCTTAACCAAAAATTAACATTTTTGGCCATAATTCAACGTTGATTTAACATCTTTTGCTATCTGGAATCTTGTCCACCCTCAATTGCTGGTATACAAAACACCAGTATTGCAGCTGTTGTTCTTCACAGATCCCTCACAAATTAATTGAGCAAGTCACTAGTTTCTTGGTCATCCGTATCCCCACCATAGATCCACTGGCCCTTCAGCATTGAAGTCATGGATGGGCCAGACTAATACATTTCTAATGTTAAATAAATGAAAACCATTCACAGATAAGAATTAGATATTAATTATTAATGCTGTAAATTACCTTTAATATGTCTAACTATATTTAAAATGTGTTACCTTTTTATATAAGTTATTATATTTTTATGCCAATATTTTGCTATGGTAAAGTTTCGTTTTGCACTTTTATTTTGGTAGTAATAAGATCGGGACTCTTATTTTGAAGGAACTTTTACCAGAAGTGAATGGACAACAATCCTCTTTGCTTTTCGTTGGGTTCATCTTGCGCTTTATCAGTTGAACACTTTGAACATTCGTTTGAGATGTTGACGGGTTGGCCAAACTTTTTACCCCACAGTCAAACAACTTAATTTGCTTCGCCATTTTTTGTAAAACAAACACACGGCGCACCGCGCACGTGAGTAAACGTCCATCGCTTTCTGGCTCCGTAATCACACCAAATGCACATGCAACTTAAGTATCAGGTTCCGACTGGTCACAACAAAAATTCAATATCACTCTTAATACAACACATATTTAACATTTATCTCTTTTGGGGTGTACATTTAGCTGTTAGCTGTCCTTATTTCTTTATGTTAAAAACTGGTTGCCACCGATGGCAACCAAAGGCCAATAAGTGGTTGACATTTTTTCTGAATGGTTGCCAATGGCAACCTGGCAACCGTTACTGTCGAGCCCTGGATTTATTAAATCACTATGAATATTGTCATTGTTGATGGCTTTTAGAGAAGGGTGAATTATAAGCCTGAATTATATAACATTTTATACCTAAAAACATAAAAGACACAATAAATAAATCACAATTATTCTAGTTCTTTTTACCTCCCGTATTGCTTTCAACCCACCAGCTTTTATGTTGTTTTACGTCACTAACTGTAAGCTTGTCACTCAGAGTAACCTACAGTTTATTTAGCTGCTGGAGAATAAAGATCAGGGGGGGAGGGGGGGAGGGGGGGAGAGAGCTGTGTAAATACACAGCTGAGAGCTGCCGTTTCATTCAGACTGTTTAAAAAACGGTAACAACGGACTATTTTTCTTAGCGGATGCATGTAAATTTAAATCAACTATTTTTTAAATCAATAAAAACATTTTCTAAATCCATAAAAGCATTTCAATTAATATTGGGAGTCATGTCGTTACTTTGCTACGCGTCGGAATCCTGATCTGCCGACGAGGCTCTATTAAAATATAAATATTTTTAGTGAATTACTGAGTTTAGGCACGTTAATAACATTTTAATGAAGTTGAATACAGTTTATTCATATGTGTCATTGATTTCATGTAAATTCGGCGAACATAAACATAAATGATCGTGGTGAAGATGATGATTAAATTAGGATTAAAAATCAAGAGCCGGGCTGCATTTCCTCCCGTTCGTTTTTTTGACTAAACAACATTATTTTGTTAAATAACAACATGGTGATGTTTTGTAAATTATTACATGTCTCTTATTTAGCACAGAGTATGATATCCGTGACATATGGATCTTAACAAAGTTCCGCTGTACATCCAGCGTACTGTATCTGACTTTATTTCACATGAGCTCCAGTGTGGAACCCCACTGCACCCCCTGGCGGATCAATGATCCATTGCAGCTGGCTTCATTATAATTACATTTATTTATCACGGGGGAGGTCTCAAGTCAAGCTGGAGGTTTTCCCTTGAGCTTGGGCAGTTCACGTACCAATCACGGCCCTCACGTTTCAAACTGTCTGAAATGAAGCGCTACATGTAAGGGCCCTTCTCACTTCGGTTAAATGGATTCCTTGCGTCCCTCACTTGCGTCGTTTCCCTGTGTCTAGTCCCTGCGTCTAGTCCCTCCCACCAGGGAAGCATGGAGAGATGCAAGGAAACCACGAGAAGCAGGGAAATTAGTTTTAAGAGCAATGGGACGTCCTTTCCTCCCGAGCGTCACGTGAAGCGACGTCCGTTTGCGATGACGCTGCACAGCTGATCGTCTGACAGCAGCTCGGTCCCCGTTGTTTCCACGACGCTGCACAGCTGATCGTCTGGCAGCAGCCAGCTCTGTCCCCGTTGTTTCCACACACACCCCCGCCTCTGTTAGTACACATTTACTGACACAAACATTTGTATCATCTGTTGTTAACCCAAATAAATAAAATAAAATAAGAACTAATTCTCAAAAAATATAAACGCCATTCTTAAAATGTATAAACAAACAATAGTTTGATTAATATCGATTAGAGTGCACAATACAAATAAAATAATTGAGAGAAGAAAAATATATATGTTATCTATATAAACCCAGTTAGATTAACATTCATTGGATCGCACACTTTGTTTGCTTGTTTGGATATGTATAGCAAATTAACATTTTAAATTGCACTTAATGACTGACTGAATGGAAATGACAATAAATGAAAATGTAAAACGAAAAAAGCGATCATGAAAATGTTTCCAAAAAATGAATAAAATGATTTTTGACAACTTTGTTGTTCAGATATATCACATATTTGTAACTAAATGATACATGAATTGAAACAAAACACGGTATAGACTGAGGAGTGACTCCCGTGAGGTTCATGTATTTTCTTCACTCAGCTGGGAAACTGCTCTCATGTCAAGAAGCATCAGATCAGTGCATGCGCTGCATCGTCCAATCAGTGAGCGATACACAGTAAGGGGCTGGGCGAGTATCTGAGGATTTCATCGAAGGATGGTCTGGTGGTTCCTCCATTATCGCTCCTCGCTCCTCGCTCCTCTGGCAAAAATAAGGCCATTGGGACGCTACTCAAGATGGCTCAGACAAATCAACTTCCGGTGAGACAGAGACCGAGGAGCGAGGAAATGAAAAATAAGAGAAGTGAGAAGGGCCCTAAGAGTAACTGGGTGTTTCTCAATGTCGAGGACGCTTGCTTGGTAGCACATGTCTTCCGAGACACTTGCTTCAGAAGCGAGGCAAGAATCCTTCCTAGCCTCGGAAAATGAAGAATTGTGGATGCAGGTGTGCGTCATATGCGAGGCCCCGCCTTAAATGGAGCGCGGGTGTTTCTCAATCGCGAGTAAAGCAGCTCCAGAGCCACTATTTCAAGCATACTACGTCATAGAGTGCCGCCGAAGTACTGTTTCAATGTCCAGCATACTTGGAATTTGTTAGGAGAAATTTCGAGGCTGCACATGTGTAGACTCCGTGGTCTTAAAATCCCCACAATGCTTTGCGCACGGACCAATTTCCCCAAATCTGTGGCGGAAAATGTAAGGCGGGGCCTCTCATATGAAGCACACCTGCACACTTGCTCGCCTTTTCCACTCTTCGTTTTCCGAATGCCAGGAAGTATTCTTGCCTCGCTTCTGAAGCAAGACGTGTGCTACCAAGCAAGCGTACTCGAGATTGAGAAACACCCCGCGGCAGCTTCTGTAACGCATTTGCATTTGACAAATTAAGACTGCTCTGTCTGAATCATAGGTCTACTTAGTTTAACTTTCTTCCAATAATATATTTGTAAATATTCCAAATTAAGGATGAAAACAATGATTGTAGTAAAGTATTTTAAGAGTGTCCATCACTTCCGTGGTTGAAGATGTTATCGGGGACGATGGTTGCTCTTGAGATGTGGACTGTAGTAAGAGCTTGTGATCACTTTGCTGTAGTTTTTAGAACTCAAATTTCACATTTTGTAATAGAGTATTAACATTACTATATTTGTCTATGACACACACACACACACACACACACACACACACACACACACACACACACACACACACACACACACACACACACACACACACACACACACACACACACACACACACACACACACACACACACACACACACACTCTCTCTCTCTCTCATACACACAGACAGACACACACACATACATGCACACACACACACACACACACACACACACACACACACACACACACACACACACACACACACACACACACACACACACACACACACACACACACACACACACACACACACACACACACACACACACACACATACATACTCTCTCTCTCTCTCACACACACAGACACACACACACACACACACACACACACACACACACACACACACACACACACACACACTCACTCACTCACTCACTCACTCACTCACTCACTCACTCACTCACTCACTCACTCACTCACTCACTCACTCACTCACTCACACACACACACACACACACACACTGTACATCCTGCTGTGTATGCTGCTACTTAACTAACGACAGAGGGCACTTCATCTCATTTTGATTGCTTGCCATGTTTGGCTATATTGTGACTTCATTTTTGCTTCACTCATCTGTACTTATTTACTTGAAGTGTATTTTTTTTACCGTACCTGGTTTTCGGTTGTGTGTTGCTTTTTTGAAGATTACATCTGTTGTCTTTAAGTGTCTGTCCATCTGACCGGTGGTGACAGTGAGACGACCAGAACTCACTTCCTGTTCTGGGGCACAAACTGTGACCATACCAGGGTTCAGTTTCTAATGTGAATTTTTGTAACATAAACCGGATTTGGTGTGTAGAACAGTGCCAGCTTCAGCCGTTAGATCAGTGGCACCTCAGCACTAAATCACTACAGAGTACAAATACAATATGTACGAGAGATATATGCAATTCATAGGGCTGTATCTCATCAATGAGGCCATTTTAGTACATAAAGCAGCCTGTTAGTCTTCAGCGTGTGCAGGAGTGCACTATCTGTGTTGTTTGGGACCCTTAAATGCAGTGGTGTAAAGTAACTAAAAGCATTTACTCAAGTACTGTACTTAAGTACAATTTAGAAATAATTGTACTTTGCTTGATTATTATAATTTGTTGCTACTTTGTACTTCTACTGCATGATTCAGAGGTAAATGGTGTACTTTTCCTCCACTACATGTATTTAATACCTTTTAGTTACTTCACAGATGTGGATGAATGATGTGAAATATAATCAAGTGTTATATCAGACTTTAGTTCCACCTGGAGCAAATCCACAAGCTACCCTGCAGTATACAAAGTCATTCAAACTAGCTGCACCTTTTCCAGCTTTGAGAACACTTTCATGATCAATCATTATAAAACACATCATATATATTATTCTGAAATGGACCAATCTGCACAATGACTACTTTTACTGTCGCTACTTTAACTATATTTTGATGCTAATACTTTTCTACTTTTACTTGAGGAACATTTTGAATACCGGACTTTTACTGTAACAGAGTATTCCTACACTCTGGTACTTCTACTTTTACTTACAGTTTTTCTCAATCGCTAAACCCACTTTTTAGAATCTAAATTCATTTCTTCAAAACAAGAACATAGCCATCTAAACAGAAACACACTTGCCATAACTCTGAATATCTTTTGCAAAATGCACTTACATGACCAAAACTGAAAATACTGGTCACAAAAAAGAATAAGTCGATCGAAACAGAACAAATTGTCCTCTAATGAGACAAATGTGTTTTCATAACTGAAACTCCGGTCACCATAATAACCCATTCTACCATAACAATATACATTTCTTGCAAAGTGCTCTAAGGCACTCAAAACTAAAAATACCCCTTCCAAAACCAGATACCTTCTCCAAAAACAAACATTTGTCAGCACATTAGAAGACAATTTGAACAGTCATTACTAAGTGGCACACTAAATACTGACTACAATCATCAATACACAAACCTCAAGCTATCGATATTGGAAACTGAACGGAAAACTGACAAGTTGGGAGAAACAAACTTACATATAGGAAAAACAGTGTGTTACTGTAACTATGTCATTGTTTTTATGTCTCATTTTCAGTAGAGCACCGTAACAGAAACAAAAGATGAATAGCAATACACTGGAAAAAAAATAACATGGGTAAATGATGTAAATCAGCAGTAAAGCAGAGAATGAGATCTATATAGCTTTACTGATCTGCTCTTTGCCGTCTGTCTGGCCACATAGCCTCATCTACGTCACAGCGTATGTCTTCCCTTGCAAGGCAGCGTGGGAAATATCTCCTTGCGTGTCGACACCACCCTTGACAAACATCTTACTGAAGTGAGGGAGGTCTTTTATAGGATTCTCACTAATTACAATTACTATAGGAAATTCATTGATGTCAGCTGTGAGCAATTCATTTACATGGAAGTGAAGTACTCAATTCACCCCAATACAAAAAAAAACATTTCTCAATGTGCAAAAAGGAAAAGACCACAATTACTGACTGTAAAAATGTTGTATCAGCTATAGCTAATCCTCCCCATATGAACATCTCAAAGAGCTATGCAAGTCATATCAACACTATTATAGCTTTACCGGCACCATTTAAACAAATATTTTAAGTACAGTCATGCAAATTCTATCATGTAAATGTTTTCAATGTAACATCATTACTGTAAGGTATACAGTACATTCCATGGAGTTACCTTTTTCAATGGGGTGATTGACTGATAACAAGTGTTAATATTTTGCACATCAAGTGTCAATTAGTGTAGCTATGGTCTAAGTTTATGAGGAAGTGTTATCCACTGTGAGAAGATTATTTTTGTTTTGTAGACATGAGTTACACAAAAGATTTTTGATCTTTGTGTAGAGAATTGTAACTTCAGTTAGAGAATTGTGTGATCTGTTTTGCAAAACACTGCTTAGCATCTGCATTTTGTGTGATATCAATGATAAATGGTATACTGTTGTAGAGAAATGGTTTTCTGTTTCGATGGCTGTGCTGTTGGTTTGATGAAAGGAATTTTGATTCTAAATAGTGGGTTTAGCGATTGAGAAAAACTGTAAATGTAATCAAGGGCAATCTCAATACTGCAACATTGAAATGGGTTCTTCCTGTATCTCTGTCTTTCCTCCTGTTAAACATGACCCTGACACAGAGCCTTACTGGAACTCTCCCCCAGTTTGCTGTGGGACAGCTTGACCATTACGTGTTCAGCAGTGTTGGTGTAGTGCTCCGGTGTCCACTAACTTTCGGCTATGCAGTGTAGGTTACACTCATTGTCACGTTGTTTATCTGAAAGGATTTAGCTCAGAGCTGCTGCAGTACATTACAGTTTTTCTCAATCGCTAAACCCACTATTTAGAATCAAAATTCCTTTCATCAAACCAACAGCACAGCCATCGAAACAGAAAACCATTTCTCTACAACAGTATACCATTTCTCATTGATATCACACAAAATGCAGATGCTAAGCAGTGTTTTGCAAAACAGATCACACAATTCTCTAACTGAAGTTACAATTCTCTACACAAAGATCAAAAATCTGTTGTGTAACTCATGTCTACAAAACAACAAATAATCTTCTCACAGTGGATAACACTTCCTCATAAACTTAGACCATAGCTACACTAATTGACACTTGATGTGCAAAATATTAACACTTGTTATCAGTCAATCACCCCATTGAAAAAGGTAACTCCATGGAATGTACTGTATACCTTACAGTAATGATGTTACATTGAAAACATTTACATGATAGAATTTGCATGACTGTACTTAAAATATTTTTTTAAATGGTGCCGGTAAAGCTATAATAGTGTTGATATGACTTGCATAGGTCTTTGAGATGTTCATATGGGGAGGATTAGCTATAGCTGATACAACATTTTTACAGTCAGTAATTGTGGTCTTTTCCTTTTTGCACATTGAGAAATGTTTTTTTTTGTATTGGGGTGAATTGAGTACTTCACTTCCATGTAAATGAATTGCTCACAGCTGACATCAATGAATTTCCTATAGTAATTGTAATTAGTGAGAATCCTATAAAAGACCTCCCTCACTTCAGTAAGATGTTTGTGTAAACAAAATGGCTGATCGAGTAGGTAGAGGAGCTCTGAGAGGAAGAAGGAACCCTGTTGTTCAGCGAGGAAGAGGGAGGGCTGATGTTCAGAGAGGAAGAGGGAGAGCTGATGTTCAGAGAGGAAGAGGGAGAGCTGATGTTCAGAGAGGAAGAGGGAACCCTCATGTTCAGAGAGGAAGAGGGAGGGCTGTACGTATGCGTGGTGGAAGAGTTGAAAGGGGACCAATGCGAACAGTAGTTTCGGACAACACCCGTGCAACTATTGTGGACCACGTCATAAACCATGGCATGTCCCTCAGTGAGGCTGGCCAAAGGGTTCAGCCCAATATACCGAGATCAACAGTGGCATCCATTATTAGGATCTTCAGGCACGAAAATAGGTAAGCTACTGTAACCCTTTTTTACAGCACTTCATGCATTTCTATTTTGATGTAGGTTTCGATCACTGTTTTTATATTACAGTACATAACATTCTCAAATATTTATTGATAGAACTGAAAGAGCACCCCGCTCTGGTGGCAGACGAAAGGCCTTTACTCCAGAACAAGAGTCTGCCATTGTTGATATGGTTGTGGCCAACAATGAAATCCGCTTAAGGGAGATTCAGGCCAGAATAATTGCAGACCAGGATGTCTTCAGTAACATTCAGTCTATAAGTGTTGCAACCATTGACCGGGTGTTAAAGAGGCAACACCTCAGAATGAAACAGATCTATAAGGTTCCTTTTGAACGCAACTCTGACCGTGTGAAGGAGTTAAGGCACCGGTATGTACAGGTAAGGACCTCAATCACACTGATGGCTTGCCTATATTTTTAGTATGTCTGACTGCTTACAGTAATGTAAAACGGTCCTCTGTTTGTTTCATTTTCTTTAGCGAATGATGGAGCTGGAAGGCAATGCATTACCACATGTTTTTGTATATGTGGATGAAGCAGGCTTCAACCTCTCCAAAGTGAGGAGACGTGGGAGGAACCTTATTGGGCAAAGAGCGACAGTCTTTGTTCCAGGCCAAAGGGGAGGAAACATAACATTGTGTGCGGCTATCTCGACACAAGGCGTCCTTGCTCACATCCCTTTAATGGGAGCATATAACACGCAACGTGTCCTTGCCTTCCTGGATGTCCTGTATGACGGACTTGTGCCACCAGAAGAGAGGGATCAAGTGAGGTCGGTTCACGTGGTCATATGGGACAATGTGGCATTCCACCACTCTCGTGACGTGAGGGCATGGTTTGAGGCTCATCCACACATGGCCATGGAGTTCCTCCCTCCATACTCCCCATTTCTAAACCCCATTGAGGAGTTCTTCTCTGCCTAGAGATGGAAGGTTTATGACCATCATCCTCATGACAGAATGCCCCTTTTGGACGCAATGAATGCTGGCTGTCGGGACATCTCTGCGGAATCCTGTCAAGGGTGGTGTCGACACGCAAGGAGATATTTCCCACGCTGCCTTGCAAGGGAAGACATACGCTGTGACGTAGATGAGGCTATGTGGCCAGACAGACGCCAAAGAGCAGATCAGTAAAGTTATATAGATCTCATTCTCTGCTTTACTGCTGATTTACATCATTTACCCATGTTATTTTTTTTCCAGTGTATTGCTATTCGTCTTTTGTTTCTGTTACGGTGCTCTTGAGACAATAAAAACAATGGCATAGTTACAGTAAGACTCTGTTTTTCCTATATGTAAGTTTGTTTCTCCCAACTTGTCAGTTTTCCGTTCAGTTTCCAATATCGATAGCTTGAGGTTTGTGTATTGATGATTGTAGTCAGTATTTAGTGTGCCACTTAGTAATGACTGTTCAAATAGTCTTCTCATGAGCTGACAAATGTTTGTTTTTGGAGAAGGTATCTGGTTTTGGAAGGGGTATTTTTAGTTTTGAGTGCCTTAGAGCACTTTGCAAGAAATGTATATTGTTATGGTAGAATGGGTTATTATGGTGACCGGAGTTTCAGTTATGAAAACACATTTGTCTCATTAGAGGACAATTTGTTCTGTTTCGATCGACTTATTCTTTTTTGTGACCAGTATTTTCAGTTTTGGTCATGTAAGTGCATTTTGCAAAAGATATTCAGAGTTATGGCAAGTGTGTTTCTGTTTAGATGGCTATGCTCTTGTTTTGAAGAAATGAATTTAGATTCTAAAAAGTGGGTTTAGCGATTGAGAAAAACTGTAATCCAATAAGTGGAGTTTATCTACAGTGTGTAATACCCAAATAACAATAGATGCACTAACATTTTATTCACATTTATTTTAGCTTTTAGTGTGCTCACAGAAAATTAGAACACCTTACAGTTTTTCTCAATCGCTAAACCCACTTTTTAGAATCTAAATTCATTTCTTCAAAACAAGAACATAGCCATCTAAACAGAAACACACTTGCCATAACTCTGAATATCTTTTGCAAAATGCACTTACATGACCAAAACTGAAAATACTGGTCACAAAAAAGAATAAGTCGATCGAAACAGAACAAATTGTCCTCTAATGAGATAAATGTGTTTTCATAACTGAAACTCCGGTCACCATAATAACCCATTCTACCATAACAATATACATTCCTTGCAAAGTGCTCTAAGGCACTCAAAACTAAAAATACCCCTTCCAAAACCAGATACCTTCTCCAAAAACAAACATTTGTCAGCTCATGAGAAGACTATTTGAACAGTCATTACTAAGTGGCACACTAAATACTGACTACAATCATCAATACACAAACCTCAAGCTATCGATATTGGAAACTGAACGGAAAACTGACAAGTTGGGAGAAACAAACTTACATATAGGAAAAACTGTGTGTTACTGTAACTATGTCATTGTTTTTATGTCTCATTTTCAGTAGAGCACCGTAACAGAAACAAAAGATGAATAGCAATACACTGGGAAAAAAATGATGTAAATCAGCAGTAAAGCAGAGAATGAGATCTATATAGCTTTACTGATCTGCTCTTTGCCGTCTGTCTGGCCACATAGCCTCATTTACGTCACAGCGTAGGTCTTCCCTTGCAAGGCAGCGTGGGAAATATCTCCTTGCGTGTCGACACCACCCTTGACAAACATCTTACTGAAGTGAGGGAGGTCTTTTATAGGATTCTCACTAATTACAATTACTATAGGAAATTCATTGATGTCAGCTGTGAGCAATTCATTTACATGGAAGTGAAGTACTCAATTCACCCCAATACAAAAAAAAACATTTCTCAATGTGCAAAAAGGAAAAGACCACAATTACTGACTGTAAAAATGTTGTATCAGCTATAGCTAATCGTCCCATTATGAACATCTCAAAGAGCTATGCAAGTCATATCAACACTATTATAGCTTTACCGGCACCATTTAAACAAATATTTTAAGTACAGTCATGCAAATTCTATCATGTAAATGTTTTCAATGTAACATCATTACTGTAAGGTATACAGTACATTCCATGGAGTTACCTTTTTCAATGGGGTGATTGACTGATAACAAGTGTTAATATTTTGCACATCAAGTGTCAATTAGTGTAGCTATGGTCTAAGTTTATGAGGAAGTGTTATCCACTGTGAGAAGATTATTTTTGTTTTGTAGACATGAGTTACACAAAAGATTTTTGATCTTTGTGTAGAGAATTGTAACTTCAGTTAGAGAATTGTGTGATCTGTTTTGCAAAACACTGCTTAGCATCTGCATTTTGTGTGATATCAATGATAAATGGTATACTGTTGTAGAGAAATGGTTTTCTGTTTCGATGGCTGTGCTGTTGGTTTGATGAAAGGAATTTTGATTCTAAATAGTGGGTTTAGCGATTGAGAAAAACTGTAATAGCATTTTTTTGTAAGCAAAGTTACATTCCGTCTCTAGGTCAAACTGGTCAAAGCTTCTCCAGTATTTACAAAAGGAAACAAAGAGAGATAGAGAGACAAGATGCTCCACAAACATTTGCATCTAATAGATTCCTTACATTTTGTCAAAGACCACTGAAAAACCATTTCTTGCTGTAATCAAAAACATAGCACAGTATATAAACAGTCACCCATCCACTTATCTCAGCTTGGGTTTGAGTTCACAATTGCTTAAGAAGGTCTTCCAGGTGGACTTTTGTGTTATCTTACAAAATTGAGCGGGTTGAAAAAGAGCTGCAAACTTCATGTGCTTCTTCTTGAGCAAGATTTAATTTTGTACAATAACCACAGTTAAAAACACCCCGCCTATACATACTTACATTTGTATTAAGGTCATAAAACCAACAATAAACAATAAAGCCTATACAACTTGTATTTCTACTAAATCACTGACAGCTAATGCTATGAGTTTATATTTCTTCCTAAAAACCTAACTCTGGAACTTCCTGTTGTAAAAATGACTTAGTGTTGTAAACCGGATGGTGTATGTCCATGTTGGTCTCAGTTTTTAGACTATTATTTTTTCAAAATAATCTGTGGCACTTATAGCCCCCCCCCCCCCCCCCCTTCATTTCCATACCATGGGCATGTCCATACCATTTAGTTAACATTTTGTATAACAATTCAAAAAGAAAAAAATGTAATACTGATGAAAAGATATATGGCAGTGTGGTTGTCCTAATGGCTTTACAAACTGAAGCCACCCACCTCTGGCCCGCTGGAGTGGAAGTAACAAGGGGCCAGAAGGGGTTTGGGGAAGGGGGAATGTAAACCAAAAAATAAAAATAAAGAAAAGCCTTAGAGAATCCCTGGTTGTATAAATGTTCTTTAAAGCCAGGACCTGGCGTCACTCCAAAATACAAACATGGAGATGTTCTTTGATTATCTTCTTTCCTCCTTTTTTCCAATTTCTCCCTCTTCTGGAACTTATTCAGTTGGTTCTGCCACGGCAGCCGGAGCCTCCGCTGACGCTGCTTCCTGTGAGGGGGGGGCAGCCTCCTCTGTTGTGGGTGCCTCCTCGGCTGGTTTCTCCTCAGGGGCCGTGGCCTCCACAGCGGGCTTCTCTGCGGCTGCGTCTGGCCCCGCGGCTGCCTCCTCCTTGGCGGGCTCTGCAGCAGGTGTTCCCCCCCCCTCAGCAGGTGTAGCCCCCCTCTCAGCAGGCTTGGCCTCCTCACTGGGTGCCGCTGCCTCCTCTGTGGCCTCCTCTGTGGATGCTGCTGCCTCCTCGGCCTCTGCTTCCTCTCCTGTCTCGTTTTTGGTCTTCTTAAAAGAGAAGCCGCTGAGCTTGAAGGACTTTTTGAAGGAGAACAGCTTCTTCTTCTTCTTGGGGGTTTCGTTGCTGGTGGAAGGTGGGGCGCCCTCCTCTGTCTTTGCTGCCGCCTCTCCCTCAGCAGGGGCAGGAGACGCTGCCTCTACGGTCTCCCCCTCTGCAGCCTCCTTCTCCGCGGGGGCCTCGGCCTGGTCCTCCTGGGGGCTCTCCTCGGCCACCGCACTGCCGTTGGCCTGGACCACCTCCTCTTTGCCGTTCTCAGCCGCTGTTGGAGAGGCGTCTCCGTTCACTTTCACATGGCCGTTTTCCTAAAGACAGAAACAGGGTCTGTTAGTGCCATGTTAGGAGCTAGCATGGTTTCCAGACTGAAGCCGGACAGCAGGGGCAGCAGACCCCAGATCAGATCAGGGACAGACTCACTTTCGGCCCCCCTTCTACCGTGGAGCTTTTGGAGAGTTGGCACTTGACCGTTAGGGAAACCATCTGGGCTGCTTCACAGTAACGTTCTTGACTAAAGAATGCAACATGTTTTGGCCCTGGACTTCTCTCTCACCCTGAGCAGAGCGCAGTGCCCGGATGGATCGCCAGGGGTCAGTGCCTGCGCGCTCCAGCAGCGCGCACCAAGCAAAGCAGCTGCTCATTATGACAGCAGATGCCCGTTAGTGCAGACACACTTCAGATATATTTCCTAAACATGTATAAAACCTAAACGGGGTTCCGAATTGTACGTTTTCTCTGATATACACTGTTACAACTGTTCAAAGAAGCGATTAGACACAGCCCCCTCTCTCCGGGGCTACCAACTCTGCTCCCCGCCCCCCTCCTCCTGTGTGATAGCCGGCTGCCATCTCCACTTTCTAGTGGAGCATCTGTAACAAAAGCTTGG